>NC_134172.1:27760417-28071799 GCF_964188355.1 Buteo buteo | reverse complement strand
ACACAGAAAAGGGTTTCAAAACAAGAATATGAATGTCTGTTTTATTTTTCCTTGCTGTAAAGGTGGCCTAGGTCACTGTCTTCCTCAAGTTAGACAGGCATAAGAAAACAATTTTCAATTCATTAAATTAATCTATGTGTAATGTAGGAAGCTGAATAAGGGGCAAATCAGACTCCAAAATAATTTTCTGAATGTTGTTAAAAATTATTTAAAATTTTAAAATATCAAGCCTAAAACTGACTTTTTCTCGTCACTGGGCATTTTGACTTACAGAGGTTTGATCCAGTTCCTACTGAAGACTACAGCTAAAATGACTGGAAACATTTAACTGAATGCAGTGGACTCCAGATTAGGACTTCATTCACAGCCATTCACATGCTATCCAGTAACTGGAAATAGCACATATAGAACTTCACTCTTGCTGAGAAGTTAACCCATCATTTCAGGGATGTCCCAGTGATCCCCAATAATTGCATCTCACATTGCAACACCTATGCATCATACTTAGTGCTATTTGCAGTTGGCAAGAAGATTTCATACCATCCTGCTGAATATCGTCCATTTTACTCATACGTGAACTTGTCAGTTGTTACCTGAACTCTGACAAGTACAGAACATCACAGCAAGCTCTTCCACAATGCAGTAGACAGTGAGCACACCAAGCCTGTCCTTTTCTGTAAACAACTTCTCTTAACCTACTTTCAGACACACAGCTGTCACATCCCCAAATACTTAAAAAAAATTTGAAAGTTTGGGTTGAACACTGCTGGTGACAGCTCAGTTTCCCAGTCATAACACAGAACAAATCTGTTCTGCATACATAAAACCTTCCTCTTAGGCCAAACTAAGGCTATGTAGCTAATACACACAGCAGCTAGGAGGAGACAGTCCATACACTTCTACTAGAACTGGGAAACACATCCTTTTGACCATGGTGTAAACAGTGTATCTGACATAAAATTAATTTTTAAAAAATTCTGAAGTTAATAACTTTCCTAATGGAAAAAATTGGAAGAGTAAGGCAACCACGTATTTCAAACACTAGTCACATTTCTCAGTGTACTTCTGGAAAACATATTTATTAAAATGAAAAGAGTAGGATAGGACAGGACCAGGCAGGGTCCCTTTCCAAGGAATCTCTGGAAAAAAATAATTCAACTGATGTGGTTACAATGGGATTGTCAAAGGCTATTTACATCAAGGAAAACAACGCTTTTCTGGCTCTGGCCTGGATGCCCTTCAGCATTTCCCAGCATCTAGCACACACAGGCAATGCCTGTGTCACAGGACATACCCAATGGCATGCTACTGCATTTTTGGTCCCTTACCAAGATGACGAGTGACACTTAAAATGCCACCCTCAGAATGCTGTGGTAATTGGCACGCTGACTTTGTACAACTGTGAGAGATGGTTCTAAGGAGAGTTAAAATGTCACCTGCATAGCTAATGCATTTGAAATGTTACCTGTTATATATTGAGGTAATGCCAGGAACTATGATGCTAAAGCATTAACTATATCCTGCAAGCTGATCAATACTAGTATAAATTTGACAACACTGGCAGGAGTTTAGATTATGTTAATACAAACAGCAAACAAAGAGCAGCCAGAAAGATACTCAGAAGTAGGGAAGATAGCAAGGCGCCCAGTCTTTATAACAGTGCTGAAAAAAGAATCAGGAGAAAAAGCTTTGTATGATCTGCATTTGCGCCTTTATCTATTCCCTTTGAAATGTTGGAATGTGTTTCTTACCATAGAGGGGAAAGTTAATGGAAGAGGTAGTGAATGGATGGAAATAACCTGAAGTGATTTATGTTCAGATGAGGGTGGTGAGTCACAACTCCCTCAAGCAGGAGCATTTAGTCTCTAAATATCATACTTGGAAAACTGCAAGTTGCAGGTTGTAGGCTTGTTTTATTTGGCTGTCCTAACTTTTAACTGGGTTTCAATAGATTCAATTTTTCAATTTCAGACCATTAGAGAGAAGAAGAAAAGGAGGTTGTAATTTTTTTGTCTTGACTACCTCATGATCTTTTCAGCACATAAAGGTCACCTACAGCAGATATCAATAATCACACTCTTTACAGTTTCCTTAAAGTTCATCATTTTAGTGAACCACTTCACAGGTTACTAAACCAAACCAAATTACTGCTCAGCAAGAGTGAATTGGTGCCTTTCCTCTATAATTTTATGTGTTCCCTCTGGGTCTTCTCTGCTTCAAGGCATTCAAGCATTTGGCACAAGATTTGAAACATGAACTGACTGTAAAGGGCTAGAATTATCTGGATGTTTCAAAAGTACAATTTTAGATAGATTTCTCCAGGAATGGTTAAACAGGGCGCACATACCCTTTTTATGTGAAAGAGAAAATTCTGGGAGTCAAAATGCTGTAATTTGTCTTCTTTGAGTGACTTGGAGTGGAAATTTATCCCACATTTTCAAAAGTACAGTTAAATTCAGGATGTTGGTCAGACCTAGCATGTAATTTTTCAAGGTGATATAGGTTCACAACTCTGACTGAAGTCTCTCAGAGCTCCAGAGTCTCACAGCCTTTATTAAGCAGCCAAAACTGCTCACACAAAATTACTGACTGCTTTTCAAAATGCAGTCCACCACTCCTTTGAAGCTTTTTCATGGAAAGGGCAGATACCATATCCATTTACTGTATTTCACAGGGAGGGTCAAAAGTGTAATGAAGGTTTGACTAAGATGTTTTAATGGGAGAAGTGATAGAAGCATCTTTATTAGTTCACTTTTACAAAATCTCTGATTTTTCTCAAGGCCTTAAAGGAGGTCACTTTCAGTAAAGATCACATCCCAACTAGGATTCTTGGCACTGATTTGAATCCAGCAAGGATTTTACATTTTAACTTAAATGCTTACAATTAAAGACTCTGTGTTTCCATATCTGAGAGGAGATTAGCATATACATCACTTGATGTACATGCTCTAAGACAACCTAAAATACCCATAGAAAGAAATACAGATATCCTTGTTCACTTCAGTGTGGCAACACCCACGCAATATCAGTTGAAGTACCTTCCTCAAATTGTTATCCTGTTCTTGCTGGAACTACATATGCATTTCTGAATTCCAGGTTGCTTTTTTGATAACTTCCTTATCACTGTTTCTTAAGCTTCAGCATATAGGGAGTTGCAAATAAGAAACAGGTTTTCAGGCTTCCACATAGCATATCTGGAGTAGAAAACAGAGGGAAAACTGGTGCTCCAGCAGCTGCCCTGGGGGAAAGCACTGCCCTCCCTCTCAGCACTCACTGAAAGCTAGCAAGGTCTCTTGTGGTGGTTACCAAGTTTTATTTGGCTGGAGTATCTTCTGGTGGTTTACAGTAGATTTATTGCTTGATCTGAATATTAAAATTTCATAACATTTCTCCAGTACTGAATGAAATAGAGAGTAAGCTTATATTTCTTTCTGGGAATGAGGAAATCCCCAAATATTCAACCCTAATTAAATATTTATTAATAATGACATGGAAGACTTGACAATTCACCCTTCAACAGTAGTTGTGTGAGCGTGTAAAAGGAAATTACGTTTCCTAGCAGGTGTAAAGGGAGATCTTACACATTTCAATGAATCTATTTTTGTGCAGTGAAAATCTATCTTGTTATTAACATAACATTTTCCATCTAAATTTATAATTCAATTGATCTCACAAGAGACAAAGACTTTTTCATCTATATTTCACAGACTGTACCCTACTGTTAATATGTTGAAATATTTTCTTTCAAAGGCAGCTTTGTGAAACCAATGCCTGCAAACATATAGCTGAATATTTGTACCCAGGTATTATACCCCAGATAGTAGGTAATCAAGATTCATATTTGCACACATTTTGAACTTTTTCAAAATAGGCAAATATGTCAGTTAAAACTCTGCTTTCTTCATTCAGTATTTTTGAATGTCTAAGGGTCTTTTCCCATGTAAAAACTAAATAAAATGTATGTTCATGAATGCCTGCGTATAAATATAATCACAACAGTTCATTTCGAGTATTGGTATAACTTCAACGAGTGAAATAAAGAAATATTAAACTAGTGGGGGTTTTTCTGTCACTTTAGGTAGACTGAAATCTTGGACACCAACTACCACTATAGCTCTGATGATTTCATTTTTCAGTTCAGTGACTATTAGATGAGCACTAAATTGAAAAATGTATTTGAAAATGCCAATGTGGATAGAGTAATAAAGAATATTAAAAGAATGACAGTAAAAAGAAAACATACTAATACTGCATAGTGAAACTCTGTGTATTTTGCTAGACTCTAGTATACCATGAGATTAACACGGTTCCACAGTTAATGGAGAGCTTCCCTTGTTTAGGCTCTTCTTAACATTCCAGCAATGTTGCATTGATGATTTACCCATAATTAGATAGCTGTTAGCTATATGACACAAAGATATTGTTGTACTTATTCAGACCCAATGGCAAACAATTTTAATTGTGCAGTGCAACATTTTTTATTGTACTGGTTCTTTATCAGGACTATTTTAATACACAAGCTTCATTTTCATATTTAACTGCAGCTATTATGGCTTAGCCTGTGGTTATAGATTTCATCAAACAAGAAAACTCCCATAAGCTTACTGTGTGGCTATCTTCTGTAAAGTACATTATGGAAACTCAATCTTTATGAGATCAACTTACCAATATCTGTGAGTTCACACTTCAGTAATAATAGTCACAATGTTGCAAACAGGAAACAAACTTCCCTTGGGTAATCCCAAACACCGCGGGAAACGGCATTCCAGCAATACCATAAACTCCACATCTCTTTCAAAAGGGTGGCCCGACAGCACCGTAGTGAGACCTCTTCTAGATGATGTCTCCTGTCATATCTCAGTATTTCCTAGGCTAAATTTCTTATTCAAGTTCCTATGATGTCAGACACTAAAATAAAATAAATTCTTCCAGATCTGATGAAAGAAATGCTAAGAGGGAACAACTGGGGAAACAGAATGCTTTCTAAGATCAGCCTCAGACAAAATAACCTGGAGTAACAGTTCAAGGCTATCATTCAAAGCAGAAACTCAAGCCACCACATCCACTTTACCAAGTATCCTGCTACAGTCAACAGTAACAAGCACAGCTGATGATATAAAAGACTCAGCAAAAACATCTCATCCTCACCCAGAGTGGTCCACACTGGAAAGGAAAAGCAGTATGTGCACCAGTTCAAAGTCCATGACTCATGTAAGGGTTACAGGTGAAGCCAGAGCTCCTTCTTCTCAGGGTGAGGTGTTTCTTAAGATGTCGTATCCAAAACTTTTAAATTGATTCACCTTGTTCCACTAACTCCCTTCCCATGTTCCTACAGAAAAATATAACTGTTTTCTGATTCTGCTGAAACATATTTAGGCCTTAAAAGTTGTATTCTTTTGGTAACATTCACTTTTTTTCTGATTTTTCACAAGTTGTCCACCTTTTCCCTGGTGCTCTTCTCCAGAGCAGGGCTGTTCACAACAAAGGCAGCCGTGGCCCAGAGTGGTGGCTGTCCTGACGATACCTTTCCTCTTGTTTTTTCCTCTGCATCAGCAGCTCTCATAGAGGATGCCACATGCTTTTCCACAAGGACGGCTATGGTAGCTAGCTGAGGCTGGAGAAGGACTTTTTTTTTGTCCAGCTATATACTTTAGATCAGTGCCAGCCCACACTGAGAGTTCACCTCTATTTCCTCTGCAATGGTGTACTTGGCCGAAGATTACTATTCTCCTACGTAGTAAGCAGACTCCTGAATTCAACATGTTCTAGTCACACGCTTTTCAAGATAAACACTTTTGAGCAATATTTTATCACAACTTGAGTCCTAGTTTTTTTCCTGAAGGGTACAGCTATACTCCAAAACAGCTTTCTCTTTCTCTACTATCTCTACACTCCAAGTTTGAAACACCCACAGTTAATCTTGTGCAAGCCTCTCGCTATTTTTTGGAAAAGCAATTTTGAAAGCAGTGATCCATTCTCCTTGTCCTTGATTTTAAAGCAGTTGACATACAATTTCAGACATGGATAACAAAGGCAGGGAATGAGGAAAAAGGGTGTCTCCTGTTCAGGGCTGGTGGGTTGCCATGCGCATCCTGGTGTTTACAGCTCCAGCTGTAAACAGGCTGCCGGCCGGCCGCAGCTCCAGCAGTAAAATGATCCAGCTACTGTACTCTTGACTTTTGCAAACTATGAGCGAGCGGGGGAGATTGCGCAAGTGCTGGCGCAGCTGCAGGACCTTTCCCTCACTGAACCGGCAGCGGGGCTGGGCACGCCAGCCTGTTTGTGTGCTGCTCCACAACCTTTCACCTACTTCGGCTATTTTTGGCCGCGCCAGGAGCCCTCGGCAGCTTGACAGCTCCTGCGGCTGCAGCGTTAGGTGACAGAAAGATGAGAACGGGAAGATATGACCCTTGTTTGTAATGCTATTTCTGTCTTTTTTTCCATGCAAAGGGCCGCATGAATATTTAGAAAACAAACGCATTAGTAGATTGAAGTATCAATCCAATTGCCTAAATGCAGACCCATCTGCGGGCAGAGGGTAAGTGCTTTTCCCATGGTACTGCTGGAAATTTCACGAAGTGCTGCGAATACAGCTCATGCCCTTCAGTCATCAGACCATTCCTTCCGCTTACATTCAAAACTTTCTAGTGCTACCATTAATTTCCACCCTGAATACTGCTCCTCCTGGGTCATCATTTTCTCGTCCTTACAAAAGCTGAATTAGAAGTTGCCTTTGTCCCTAGTAGAAAATGTTTTTTCCCTCTGGTTTCCCAAGGGAAAAAACTTCAATAATGTTGCCTGTTCACCCGTTTGCCACACCATCCCTCCTACCCATTTCAACCAAATTTGAATCAACTTCCTACAAACTTTGTACAAACTGGCAGATGGTTTAGGGAGGAGAGATTCAAATTTTGGTCCACACTGAGGAAGAGGCAGGGGAAACTCGGCCAAGACTCATTCTACTAGCCAGCAGCAACCCCACTAGCTGTCACACGTATTCTGGCTGGTCAGGAGAGGGTACCCAGCCCAGCACATCATATTGTGTCTCCAGTGCTTGTTGGCAGGTGGGTTAGGAAGAAGGGCCTTAAATTTGTGTCCCCATGGGAGAAAAAGGTAGGGCAAAATCTGTCAAGACACCTTCTATTAGACATCAGCAACATGGGCAGTTATCATGCGTTCTGGCTGATAGCCAGGAACACAGCTCTGACCTAAGTACAGCATGTTGCGTCTCTAGCAGTGGGGATGACATAAGGAACATTGAGGAGAGAGACAGCTGATTGTGATGGATAGCAATTAGGAAACAAATGTACAGGAATCTGGGCTTCATGTGTTTCACACTTCTAGACCCAGCTGTTGTGCAAAAAAGCAGAATGTTAATGCAGCTCCATTTTCTTAAGGATAGCTGGCAAAACATTACTGTGACTGAGCAACTGAAAGCGTTACTGCCTTTTCAAAACTTCCCCCAGGACAGTTCAGAAGAGGAAAGTTACAATATTAAAGCAGCAGAAATAAGACCCCATCTGATGAATGCTGGACTTCAGAATCTGGTACTGTCTTTCACCATCAAAATCCTGTTCTCCGACACCTGCGCTTGTAACCGTCACGTGCTCTGGGGCTTCAGGAGGAAGGGGGAAACGGTGGTTTGGAGAGGAAATAAAGTGAGAAAAAACAGTACTGCAGTCAAGATAGATTGTGGAGTTATTTGAAGTGTTTACAATTTTCACAGCCTAGTCTTCTTCACATGCAGTTTGGCTGACCATGAATCCTGATATATTCATAGGTCCTTAAAGGTCATCTAGTTCCAACATCTTCCACTAGACCAGCTTGCTCAAAGCCCCATCCAACCTGGCCTTGAACACCTCCAGAGAGGGGGCATCCACAGCCTCGCTGGGCAACCTGATCCAGTGTCTCACCACCCTCACAGTAGAGAACTTCTTCCTTATATCGTTACCTCTGTGCCTAAAACTTAACTGTCTTGCCCAATATTCAGGACAACCCTAACAATTATTTATATATCATTTATATATCAGATATATCATTTATGTTTACAGGAATGGAAAGTTATATAGTTCAGAACATACCGTAATATATAACCCATCATGCAAAGAGCGAGAAGCAAATTTGCATTTTGAAGCAGACATGCTTCTTCCAGAAGCTCACTGGAGCAATAAAACTCTGTTAGTTGTTGCACTGCTGATGTGTAAAATTCTTGTAGAAGTTTGGTTTGATTTGAAAAGCATCCAGATTTTGAGTTACTGGAGCCTTGCCCTTTTAATAACTGGGGAAGGCAATATACTTCCTCTATTTCCTGCAACTATAATTATACTGTTTGTTCAGAGCAAAAATGAATATGTAAGATTTTTGTTCATCCCATACTGTATATAACTACCAGCAAAACTACGAGAAAACAAGTTGTTGTAAAGAAAAGGAACGTAAACAACAGGAATTATTCCTAGCAGACTTTTTCCCTATTCAGAACAGAGTGTGTAATACAACTACTCAGAAAGGTTATTCAAGTTACTTATGTTAAGCAGGGCCAGCACACCAGCAGATTAAAATAAAGTATCTCAATAGGAACAGAAATAGTGGCCTTATAAACTAGAATAACTGCCTAGTGCGGAGGACTTTCTTGACTCAGATTTTATTGCAAAGTGTCACTCTTGAGATTCTTGCTTGCCATTGATTAGTGGCTTCAGGAAGAACATGAAACAAAACAAAAACTATTCTACACATGCTCCATAATTTAAACAACTTTGTATGATATTTTTACTTCCATGAGTCATCTGCAACTTGCAGGCAAACAAAGTTTAAAACAGTCAAAAGCAAACTCCAACATCTATTCTTAAATTTTCAACTTCTGGCAACTGCAGGAAAAATCAAAATGGTTACATTTGCTATTATTAGATGTCTTCACTTTGCTTCGTTTCATAGGCCAACATTCAATCACTGTAGTAAAACATAATATATCTGATGGAACAGTAACAGAGTAACTCACCCAATAAAATAATAAACCAGAAAGTACAGTGGGAGTAGAACAGTAAGCAGGGATAACAGACATAATGACTAGGAAGACAAAAATGAGATAAAGTTAAAAAAAAAAGTCTAGTGATAAGCTGAAGTGTTCTCCTCTGCCTAGTAAACTAAGTATATGAATATTTTCCCTCCCATGAAAAAAAGTATGGATACTTCTGTGTGTGTAGAAACACAGACATATAAAGATTGGACTGAGGACTTGTATGTAAACGTTAAGGCTCTATTCTTTTGTATCGTTGTTTTAATGCCACATGCTCTTGCTGCTACTGCCCAAGATTTAGGATGTCAGGAAGTCCTTTGCCGACATTAACTCCATTCTTCGATGCATTATGCAAAGCCTGCCTTGAGTGAAGTGGAGTGGGAGCCTTGGGGAAAAGCCAGGCAGCGCTGGAGATCAAAGCTGCCTCTCCGGTGAGGAGGAAAGGTGTGCAGGCTCTCCCCAGCTCATCCGTGATCCCGGGAGGCGAGCGGGCCGCCAGAGAGCCGCTCGGTCAGTCACCTCTCAGGTCAGCTCTAGAGAGAGTAAATGAGGGTCACACGGCGATTTGGGACCAGTGCGTCACCGAAGCAGCTGTCTCCAGGTATTTGGTCACTACTAATCCGGGTCACAGCGATGACCTACAAGCCAAGCGCCCCGACCCAGGCCCGTGGTTAGGCTCTAATTTTGGCCCCGTCACACCTCCGTGCCTTCTCTGCGCCGACCCCGGCCCTTCAGTGATGCCACCGCTCGCATGCCCTGCGCTTGGCGCAGCGCGACGGCTTCCCCGCCGCTGAACCCACAAGACGCCCCCGTGACCCCTCACGGTCGGCAGCGCGGCGGCCGCCGATCCCGGGCCGGGCGGGCCGGGCCCGCTCCCCGCCGCCCGGGGGCCCCCCGGAGCCCATTGGCCGCCTCTACAAGGCCGGATCCCGCCTCAGCGGCCAATGGGGAGCGGGAGGAGCGCGGGCGTCCTCGGGGGTTGGCGAGGCCGCCCCGCCGCTGAACATTGCCCGGCCCCTGCCCAGTAAACAAGGTCGCGGGAGGCGGCGCGGGGCCAGCACCCCCGCCCCGCCCCCGGGCCCCGAGGCTGCCCCGCGGCCTCCCCGGCCAGCTCGGCGCCCCTGGCGCTTCCCCCGCGGGACTGGCGACGCGCCCGCTGCCCGCGGGGACGGGGCGGGGGGGGGGGTAAGGGGGAAGCCCTGCCAACGGCTGTCACGAGCCGCCACGCGCGGGGAACGTTCCGTTAGGGGCGGCGGGGCGTGGCCCGCCGGAGCCCCGCCCCCCCGGGGACTGTAAATAGAGGCGGCACGTGAAGTCGCCCGCCACAGGCGAGGGGACAGCGCGTGTCCCACCGGCACCTACCGGACCGCCCACCTACCGGATACCCACCGACTCACACACCCACCGACCCGCTTACCTCCCTCCCTCCCACCGACCGACCGACCGACGCCCCGGGAGCGATGAAGGCCGCCCGGATCGCCCTGCGCACCGCCGCCCCCCTGGCTGGGGCCAGCGGCAGCAGCAGCCGCGGCCGGTTGCCGAGAGAAGTGGAGGAGTTTTCCCGCTTCTCCCCCTCCCCGCTCTCCATCAAGCAGTTGCTGGACTTCGGTGAGAGGCGGGACGAGCAGGGGAGGGCCGGGGCGGGGCGGGGGGTCCGCTCGGCGGGCGACTGCTGCAAGCCCGCCGCTCGGAGGCGCGTCTCCCCCCTGAGGGGCGAGCCCGGGGGCTGCGGCGGGAGCGGGGTGCGGGCGCGGCGCTGCTCGGCCGGGGCAGGCGGCGATTCCCCCCCCCGGAGGGGTCCGGGCTCTGCCCGCGCTGAAGGCGCTGCCGCGCCCCGGCCTGACTCCCCAGCGCCAGGGCGGAGGGAGGGGAGCGGCCCCTCGACCACCCCCGGCCTCAGGCACCCGCCGGCCAGTTGCCGGGCGGCGGTGAGCTGTGACTGCCTCGGTCAAAGCTGGAGATGCGCTACGGCTCCGTTTCGGTGGTGGTCACGGGATGGGGGGGGGGCGAGAGTCAAATCAGCTAAGGGGTGTTTTCGTGTTCTGTTAGCGGGGAGGAGTCATTAAGTCTTGTCTGGCCGGAGCGTACAAGCTGTACCCAGATCCGATTACTGCTTTGGCAGTTGCAAAGCCTGTGCTCACATGACATTTTCAGACGTCACCCCAAAGCAGCCCGTGTTTACGAAGGCTGGAGTGCTGCTTCTACAGGATTACAAACAAGTCCCGTGTCTAAATGGGAAATGTACAAGTAATCCTCCCAGAAACATGCTGCGTCTCGCTGTCACGTAAACAACATTCAGCACAAACATATACTTAGGCTTAGGAGAACTGTCCAGTAATAACGCAGTGATTGTAAAGGAATATAGTCCTGACGTCTGTGGAAAGACAGAGCGATTTGTAGTTGGACCTTGATACTTCTTACACAAAATTTTTATTTTGGATTTATTCATAGGCTCAACTAATGGATGTGAGAGAACGTCTTTTGCATTTTTGCGACAAGAACTTCCCGTGAGGTTTGCAAACATCCTGAGAGAAATTGAACTTCTTCCTGATAAACTACTAGGCACTCCATCAGTACAATTAGTAAAAAGCTGGTAAGTAAGAACTAGTGGAATTCAGCCTGTAAAATAACATAGCTTTGACAACTTGGTTGTCATAGACTTTTTTGAATAGTAGAAGACAATAACAAAGTACACTAGAAATGTAGTTCCTTCATCCAAGCTGAATTGCAAGTTGTTATAAACTCTCCTTTTTTAGCATACTAAAATTATATTGAAAAACAACATAGTTATGTTGTTATTTTTAAATAGTTTTGGGGTTTTTTTTAAACAGTTTGAAATCGTGAGATTTGCTCTACCAGTCTCTTTAAGAAGGGAGAGAAGAAAACGTTTTCTGTTTTCACATAGCATTACAGACCATCAGAGCTACACAAAAATGACAAAGCAAGCTATATATTGTTTGGGTCTCTCACCGATGGAATTACTAACAGAGCTTTCGTTCCATAGCATATTGCCTTGGCCTGTGCAGCAAGTGTTTGGAATTCAGTTAACATAATCTCTGCAGTTCACACAGTGGTTGAATCTGATCTAACCTTGCTTTACTGGCACAGTTGCGGCACTTGCGAGGATGGCTGACATAAAGGGCAAAAGCATTAGAGTGAGATCCAGAAACTGTTCTTAATCTAGCAAACAGGTGTGCCTTTGCAGTATGCGTCAAGGCTGTCAGATGTTAGCACAAGAGGCTCAAGTACTTAGCTTGTGCCGAAGCTGATCAGATTTGGAAAAATTTTGCTTAGGTGGCTTCCTGATCAGTATTGTCATTTGGACCTTCTTTTGAAACACCTCTCTTCTCAAGAATTGTAAGGGGATACTACGTACCTAAAGTGAGGGTTTAGATTCCTTTCTGGGTGGCAGGCACAAGAAAGGACTTCAAAAAGTTACAGGGTTCAGGCGATCAGGAAGTGTCCATCTGTGATTCTGTACTTGGATGGAACTTTGATACTTCAAACATACTTCAAACTTCTAGCTGACTTGTTAAGAGTAATGATTTGTACAATAAAGTACTTTTCCTGTTCTAGACTAATAAGAATCAAACTAATAGCATATATTCCTTGTGTTCTTTTTCAATAGGTACATCCAAAGCCTAATGGAGCTGGTTGAGTTCCATCAGAAAAGCCCAGAAGACCAAAAAGTCTTATCTGAGTAAGCTTTTAATTTGTTTCTTTGAACTTTTGATCTCTCATTCCACTTTTCACAATGTAGTCAGTTTAGAATGACAGCTGTTGTGAGCTGAATTTGATAATCTAGCATGAGGTGCTGTGCGTAGAGCAAGCTGGTTTAAATCTGATCATGTTTAGCAATGCTGCAAATAAATATGACCCCTTGCACCTTGGTTTCAGGGCCATACTACCCCTTGAACTGTCATGACAGAGAAATATCAACAAAAATTATCTGCGATGTCACATCCCTGCTACTCTCCAAGACGTCAGCCAGGTGTCTTTTTTCCCTTCCTCCCATTCTCCTCTGCTCAAACTATTATGAGTGAATAAACAGGCAGTGAATTTGACATGGCTAATGATTATACCTTTTGGATTAAAAATATCAAACTCTTCTGGTTTAGGTCAGTGAGGGTTTACTTTTAAAAGAATGAAAAAATAGACTGTACCTTAATGTTAAGGTTGTTATGCACTTATGCTGCTAATCGATTAGATAATGACATTGTACAAATCTTGCCTCCATGTAGTCTTAGAATAATGTTCTAAAAAGATCTCTTTTTGACCTAGCTTTATAGATACATTAATTAGAGTCCGAAACAGACATCATGATGTGGTTCCTACAATGGCACAAGGAGTAATTGAATACAAAGACACTTATAAAGTAGATCCTGTCACCAATCAAAACATTCAGTATTTTTTGGATCGTTTTTACATGAGCCGTATTTCTACACGGATGCTAATGAACCAACACAGTAAGTAGAAATTTTTACCTGAGGAAAAACTTCAACCTAGTGAGAAACATGTTAATTTTCTTAAAACCATTGGAGATCTGCCTCAGATAATTTTGTGTGACACTGAAAAGTTAGAAACTGAGTGTATGACTTACAAAAGTAATGGGAAAACTTGTTTTCTGGACTACAGACTAATTGTATTAAGTCTTGTGCGGAATATGCAGGGATCTCGTTCTTTACATCTGAAAAGCCTTTAGATGTTGAACTACAGAAAAGCCAACATAGTTTGCTGGCAGTTTAACTCACAAAAGGCAGAAACAACACTCAGTATTTTATATGTGATTATGTGTTGTGATCACACTGAATTATTCTAAATTTAAGGCTTCTTTAACATACAGTATTTGGGATTAAATACCATATGTTTTTCATTTCAAACAGCCCTTCTTTTTGATGATAAATCTGGCTCAGGGCACCCAAGGCACATTGGAAGTATTGATCCTTGTTGTGATGTTGTTGAAGTAGTGAATGGTACGTATTCTCAGAGCCTTAACATTTCTCTTAGTGATCAGTATTTACATCTTATTGCAAGCAATTAGGGTAACCAACATGTGTTGTATAGGATGCTGACTGTTTTTTGTTGAAATAGCTGAAAGCAGTCTATCAAAACATGAGCTTTTATAGGACAGAATTTAAAATACAAAGCACCACTTAGAAATGTGTTGGAATAAGGCCTAGCAAGTGACAGATGAAGTGGGAGTTAAAGTTGTCTGTGGTGTTGAGATCGGCCTTACCTACTGATAGATAACAGATATGTCTGTTTTACCAAATTATCAAATTGTTCTGAAGATTTGCCCATGCTGCTGTAATTGCCTATTTGTTCTCAGTTTTTACTGCACATAGTGGATGCAATGTTATCATTCCTTTGAGACACAGGCTTAGAGTGTTCCACACCTTAGCAGCTACTGCAGTTAAAAATCATGTTTTGCCATGCATTAGAATGAATTTCTACAGTTTTTGATACTACACTTCACATATTTTATTTCAATAAATATTTCAGATGCTTTTGAAAGTTCCAAGATGTTGTGTGACCAGTATTACTTAACATCTCCAGAACTGAAACTTAACCAAGTGAATGGTAAGATGAGAGCTTTTACATCTGTCTTCCTATTGGTAGCCAAACTGCAGCTTTTACTGAATCAAAAGGCTCCCATTTCTGTAGCCATAATGGTACATACCAGTTGATCTGTCTTTGGCTAGTTCCTCTTCGTTTTCTGTTACAGGCACCTCATTTAATCTCCTGTGTTAGAACCCAAATGTCATTGTATCTTAAACACTAGATTTCCTGAGGTAACATTTAGGAATTTGAGAGAAGCAAGACTAACCTGTACTTAAAGTAACATAAGTTGCTAGAGAGGAGCTCTGTCTCTGGGGTGAGGAAGTGGGGCTATTGACTGACATACTGGTTCTGGTCCAAGCTGCCTGCATGTGTCTGACCTCAGGCAGTCTGCTTAACCTCTGAAATCCTTTAATTATAAAAGGGAATTAATACTTGATTTTTTTTCAGTTTATTTGAAAAAACATGTTATTAAGCAAGTGGCAATTACAATCTAAACACTGTCAGGAGTGCATAAAGTTGTTCGCTCATTTTAGAGGGGAAAGAAACCCAAAACTGAAACTTGGTTTATTTTGTTTGTTTTGGCATACGGCTTGCTTATTTTAAAATTTGGATACAATACAGAAAAATTCTATCACCCTTTTAAATCTTGCTTGTATTTTTCCCTTCCTCTAGGAAAATTTCCAGGAGAGCCAATTAACATTGTATACGTTCCATCTCATCTTTTTCACATGCTTTTTGAGCTCTTCAAGGTAAGTCAGTATAAACTTGTTTCTTCCTTTAGTAGTCTGAGCTGGAGTCAATACTTAAAATCGCTAGCTACGTCTGAATGAAGTAAAGCTCTGCATAGGACAGTGAGATTTCTAAAATTTTCTTATTTGTGGAAATAGCTTTGGCAGTTGGGAAAGGAATGATTGCAGTTTGTAGGAGAGTATTTGGATGCTTTCGTGTGGTGGTAAATGGGACAGGGTAAGGGAGAGAGAGTAAAAGTGGGACGTGGGCTTGTGACCACTGCTAATCTTCTGCTTTTAGTGGTTACATCTGTGGTGCAGGTTTGCTCTGGTGCCTTTTCTGTGGAGTGGGTGATAACATCTTGAAGTAGTGAATGGGGCTGAACTAATGTGCTGCCAACATGGGGTGCAGAATTCTGGCAGCCTGTAGCAACTCCTGAACTCTGCTCTTCTCCAGAAACCTGGATACTTCTAAGGGACTTATGTTAATTAATTTACATTGGCTGAGTTATGTTGGGCAAGAACAGTGGTAATCTTTCACGCATAGAAGAGTCTTGGCTATGCTTAGTCACTTTTAGGTGTGAGGCCTCCTCTGGTCCTGTTAACGCTAAATTGCTAAGTGTGTTGCTTAGGAACTAGGCACTGATAGGAATAGAGGGTAATGATGCTCAGCCTCTGCGTAACACGGGTATGATTTTAAGTATGTAGATCCAACACTGATAATGGTAACCTTCTTTTCTATAGAATTCAATGAGGGCAACTGTTGAATTCCAAGAAAACAGTCCTTCCCTTTCTCCAGTTGAAGTGACAGTTGTTCTAGGACAAGAAGACCTGGCAATTAAGGTATTTTGTTGGCCTACTACAATATGGGCTTAATGTAATCTTTATGATTGCATATGCTGCAGCAAATTCTATTAAAACAACTTCCAGCCTCTGACAACAGATTAAAGATACTATGCATGCATGAGCATTCTGTTGATAGCCTCATTTAGCACAGTTATCTAACTGAAAAATAATATGCTGCAAAACAAATGTTTGCATTTATTACTATTGGGAAGGTTTGTTCAATTAACAGCATTTTAAATACCATTCTTAGTATATGATTGTAGTTAACTTTATTCTCTCTTAAATCAGATCTCAGACAGAGGAGGTGGTGTTCCCGTAAGGAAAATTGAGCGGCTGTTTAGCTATATGTATTCCACAGCACCAAGGCCAAGGATGGATGATGGTCGAAATACCCCTCTTGTAAGATATTTTCAATACTCATGTTGCTAATAAGGTTGCTGTAAGTGTTGAACAGATTGGTAGGTTAATAAATAAGGAAACGCTATGTCCACCCTACTGCTTTGTGGGGTATGCAAAGATTATTGAGCCTCATAAATATGAATTAACATTTTCTGAAACAGATTTTTTAATATCTAGCTTAGTGGACAAAAATATGCTCTTAAAAATATAAACAAAGAAGAACATTCCAACCTGAATCTAACCCTGGGTTTTTTCTTATACTCCAATGACAGTAATTTACTTGGTCTTCACTCCCACTCAGTCCTCAAACTTATTATAAACTATGCTGTCTTTATGGAGGCAAGCACAACTGGAATAGGATTAGACTATTGTTGCTTATCTACCAGTAGCAAATTTCTTTTACTAATCAAGCTGTACTTGCAAAAACAGGGGAGGGAAAATACAGAAATGTAATATGTGAAAGTGGGGTATGTATATAAACCCTCCCTCTTCCACGGAGATTTGTTGGGTTTTTTTCTTTCTTGTGGTTTTGGTTTTTTTAATGGTCAGTTTCAATATTCTGTATGAAACTGAGTAGAGATGTCTGTTTTCTTTTAAGAGAAGAGGAAGTGCAAAGGACTTTAACACTTTAAAATCTCTGAACACTCTCCAGCTATTTAATTTTAAATCATAAGAGCTAGGAAAAAAATAAATTAATTTTGTCTTTTACTTTATTTTTAGGCTGGCTTTGGGTATGGCTTGCCAATTTCTCGTCTGTATGCCAAATACTTTCAAGGAGATCTAAATCTCTACTCCATATGTGGTTATGGAACAGATGCTATTATCTACTTGAAGGTATGTATTTTGATTTGGTTAAATAAAAGATAACTACCATTAATGCAGTGACATAACTACTCAGTATCATTTTAAGGTAAACAAACTCCCTGCTCATGAGTAGAAAAGCTCCCATTTTTATTAAGAAATGCCAGTAAGATTTGTAACTAGTATCTGGAATTAAAAAGGTCACTTGGCTTTAACTAGTCTACTTGAAAAACTACTAGCGAGAGCCCTGCTTGTTTTTTAGATTGTATTAATATTTGTTATCTACTGGCTCATGGAATACAAAGTACCAGAAGAAAGTGAAGTAACAGAAGGGTGTGAGCAACACATCTGGTTTCTTTACTGTTGTTTCTCTACTCTGACAACCAGAAAGTCTTATAAACTAATACTTAAAGACTCTAGTATCTGGTCCTATTCAACATCTGCTATGTAGCCTATATATGGGATTCAGATACCACTAATCTTGAATACCTGGCATATAACATGCACTGCTGTTTTTATAAAAAGTAACCTGGAAAAAAGGGCTACATGTTCTACAACGAGAGTTTCTACTTTCTGTGCTTACTCATGGGAAAAAGTTGTTTTGAATTTCTTCTAGTAAACCAAAAACATAGTTCCAAGCACACTGAAGCACAGCCAGAGAAGCAGTACAAAAGGAAGAGACAGTTTGACTATATATGTGTCACATCTGTATTTAACAGTTTCCCAGTAGAATATTAATTTTTTTTTAGCTGCAAAATATGAAAGTAGGAAAGGAACATATTTTAAAATTTCTCTGGAGTTTGGTAAATGAAAGTTCTTTTCCATATCTTCCAGGACTATCTTGAAACCAGGTTACAGGGTAACTCTTCAGGCCTATAAAAAACTGCATAAATATGATTTGATGTTACTGCATTTGTACTGCCCAATTATCCAAAGGAAACATAGATACTGAGGCAGATAAACTACTGCATCTATTGTGTAAATAACTTTGGTTTGTAGTGTCACTGGCTTAACACTTGAAACATACTGCATGAATTTTTGAAAAGTGGCATTATTGAGAGGTAGAAACCAAGTAACATTTTTTCCTTCTTGATTTTAGGCCCTATCAACAGAATCAGTAGAAAAACTCCCAGTTTTTAACAAATCAGCTTCCAAGCATTACCAGGCTACCTCAGAGGCAGATGACTGGTGTGTCCCAAGCAAAGACCCAAGGGATGTATCAAAGCAGACTGCAGCTCTCTGAAGAGAAGTTGGGATCGAGGCACCCATGGGGATCAAGCTGGCTTCTCAAAGACTAGTGTTTGGAAGTACTCGTCTACCTCCAAACAAACAAATTCTTCAGTTTCAGGACTGGCAGAAGAGAAAGAAGGCAAGGCTGTTATAGCCTAGGCTGTATGCACTGAATGTGAAATCTTGCTGTGGACTTCAGATGAGGAAAATAGTGCATATGTCTTTAAAGAAGAGGTGTATATAGAGGAAAATCAGACTATTTTTCATATGATCAAAGACTTGAAGTGGTAGAGGTGTGCAATTTTTGAGTCCCGTTTAATGCTTGAATTCTGAATACTGATAAATGTCAGTTATGCTTGTGTATATTTTTCTCCTAGAATAGTTATCAGCGGTTCATCTTATTACAGAACTTCTCAGGTAATAGATAACACCTGTTAATTTAAAGCTGTAGTTGTAACATTTGGAAAAGATCCATTTAACATGGCAGTCTTGTAGCAAGATACAAACAACATTCACATACAGCCTGACTGGAAGGGAGGGAGCCCTGGGAGGTAGGGAGAAAGTGTTTTCCATATATATAAGGAAGTCCTGTTTAAGAAGAAACTCTATTCCAGTAATAGTTCTTATGTGATGCCTTGCTCTGTGAGTTACATTGCTAGATTTTTTTTAAGTTAAGCTGTTCCTAGAAAAACTATCCAAGTAAGGCTCCTATGCATAAGGTAACTAACAAAGAAATCAGGATATTTTCGAAAGCTAGTGGAAAGAAATGGAAAGCTACTGGTTATAGCAGCTATAAGGTTAGGCTACATCTAGCCTACATCCCCACACTCCAGAAAGCATGTGCCACGTAAGTCTGTTAGGATTTTCCAAGAACTGAAGTCAGACATGCAAGTTGAATGGAAAGGTTTTGGTGATCTGTATTATGTAAGCATGATGTGGGAAACAGCATGTGTAAAACATGGTCTCGTGGTTCCTTTTTGTCGTGCTGTTAGAAGATTAGTGGCTCAGTACACTAAACCAAAATCTGCATATCGTCTTTGTCAAATTTGTATTGGACCACACCAGCTCAAAGAGGTATATGGGGGTTCTACACCCTGAAAGCTGTGATGAGCACTGAAGGTCTGTTTGAAAGGTTTTCAGGAAGAGTAGTCTTGGAACAAGAATTTCATTCTAAGAACTGTTCATTGCAATGGAAAGGGCTTAGGAAATGAGAAGTTTCAAAATACGAACAGCACTGAAAATGATAGAGTAACTTCTATGCACAGCAAAATAGTGGGGAATTGTCACAGGAGCAGTGCCAGTGGGAGAGAGCTGTTGGGAAAAATAGTCCATTCCCAATAAGCTTCTTCCTTCCCCATCTTTCTGCATTTTCCCCCTTACAAGCAAGGTAAACTTAATGACAGAATAGAAGTTAAACTATTGGACATTGCCAAACTGGCCTGTCAAAGTTCATCAGGGCTGTATAATATTACTTGATATTTTTTTTAAACTAATTAGCATATTAGCTTAAATGTCTATGATTCTTTGCAAGAAGTTGCAAGTACAGTATTTAAAGCATCCTGCTCAGCTGTATGGCAGTTTTCTAAAACAGATTTGTACTTGTTGGACAGAAAGCCACTCCATACTCTACTGTGAATATCAAGTATTTTTTAATAGAAACAAGAGAAAGCTGGAACTACCTTTGTCTTCTAGAAGTCCTGTTGGGATAGATTTCTCCATCAAAAATAAAAATGTATTTCATTTCTTAAAAAATAAATTTAGAAGTATTGGTGATAACTGCTGAGCATAGTGACTTCAGTACTGCATCAAGGCTGTTTTTATCCCAGTGAATAAGCTGCAGTCACCAGATCATGTATCTGAGATAAGCTCAGTGAATGAAATGGCTAATAAAAGTAAAATATATTTGTCTAGAATATACAGGTGTGAAAAAGCTGCCTTCACTGCCATAATACACTTGAGTATTGAATACAAGGTTACAAAAACATACCTAGGTAGTTGTTGTCAAGTAAACACAAATTATACCTCTCTGTCTGCACCCGGTAATGCTTGAACATGAGTTGTGATCTCCTGGTATACTGTACATCTGTAACATAGCTGCAGCTCCTGCAGGTAGGAGCTGTAACTTCTCTCTCAAAGCAGCTGAAGCACACGGTTCCTGTAAACATATCTGTAATGTTGCTTGCAGAGAGAAGCTGCAGAACACATTTCAGGATGCAGACAGAGGTATGTATAGCACTTAAGGAACCCATGTGGAATCTCAAGTATTAAAAATTACTTAAGGGCTATCTACCTAGATAATAGAGGACCTCTTTCAGCATTTACTGAATTTTTATTCCTGAAAGTAAAGCTGTAGTATTAAGCCTTTTACTTGGATGTAGATGTTTAAATAATTTTATAATAAAATCTTCTAAATGGTTGTCTGGTATCTATTTTCTTTTAAGAAGTCTAGTGCAAGCAATGGCCTTTTTTATTTTAAGTCTTACCAAGCAGAGTTGAGCAAAGCAACTTTCATACTGTGTCAAATAGATGTAGCAGGGGCAAGAAACACTGAAACAGTCTGCTTACCCTTAATGTTGCATCTGCTGAGAGTTTATGTAGTGCCTAAAATCAGTGCATCACCTCACATTACCTTTTTAATTAGGAAGCATTCATCTTCAGAAATGAGACTTGAGAATCCTTCATCAGTGCACATTCTACCCTCTAAAATACCTATTTTTTGTTCAGCTGTAAAGAATGTGAAAATTCATGACTAGTTTTACATAAAAAAAGACATCCATCATCAAGTCTATATTTAACAAATAACTTTTTCCACAGACTAAGTGAAAGCCTCTCTTCCAGCTCGGAAGCAATGGGACAACTGGCTTTTAATAGCTGGTTTGTAAGAGAATAGTAGTTACCAGACAGAACAGACTGTGCCATGACAAAACAGTCCTGTACACCTGGTGCTTTAGCAGACTTGTGTTTACCTGGGAATGTCCTGCATCTCCCTTAATTTTAAGAAGATAGAGTAACTGTAAAAATGCATGTAGGTACTTTACCTGAGAGAGGAGAGGTGAAAAAACAGCCAAACTCTGGGAGTCTGGCAGTAAATCTACAAGTGACAGTCTTGTGTGCCGAGTTTCCCCTTCTTAATGATGTTTTTTCATCTTAACAATGTTTTTTCACATGTAATGCCAGGGAAGCAGATCAGATGGTGTAAACCTTAAGCATTTTGCAATTACAGAAATGTACCACTCTGACATACATCACTATGTTAGGTGTGTTGGGAGAAACAACCCAGAGCTAAAGTACGCTAGGGACTTTTAATAAACTACTACAGAAAACAAAAGAAAACCAACAACAAAAACACCTGTTGTGTTTTCTTTTCCCCATCCACCTTTACTGTCTTGCAGTCCCTAGAGACAGGACTAGCACATTTCCCTCCAGGTTCTTCCAAGCAGAAACACATATACATGCATTCTATACCTCACCCACGGCAGGCTCAGGAGATGTCCAGGCTGCACGTGGGAGCCAGGCATGCCACAGACGTGGCGGGGATGCACCTGACTTGCTGTGCGGCCCCGTGTCGAGCACGCAGCTGCAGCAGGCAACGTGCGGTCTCTCCGCAGCATGCTGCTCACAGGCTATTAGTTCCAGCCAAGCTCCTGCAGTCCAGAAGGCATCAGAAGTTGAAATGATTTTTTTTTTTTTTCCCTTTCCCTGCACAAACCCAGTGAGTGACAGAGGCCACACACCCGGTTCCTGATTCAGCAAAGCACTGGAGGTACAGGACAGGCTTGCTTCTAGCACATCAGAGGTTCACTGAAATCAGCAAGTTTACTCATGGCTAAAAGGTGTTCTGCTTTTGCAGGAGATAAGCAGATGTTGCACTTTCTCCCTTTGCCCCCCGATCAGGACGTTACAAAGCCAGGTTCCTGATGTCAACAGAAACTGCTCCAAAGCACCCTATGTTTTCTCTTCCAGATCATTAGCTAAAATGCGTACACCGATTTTGTTACTGGTGCCTTGGGCACAAGTCCAGACTAATCTTCCCAGAGCCTTGATAAGCGGTTGTTCATTATCATCTTTTTCCTATCACTTAACCAAGCTTTCAAATCCACCAGACTTTGCCCTTAGCATGCAATAATGTCCTTCCAAGAGCATTATTACAAAGCAAGCTTTGCTACCTTTGATAAGAAACACTACCGGACTGGAAAAATAGATTTTATTTTTTTTTCCCTTACAGTAGTGATGATGACTTGAGAGGATCAGGTTATAACCCCCAAGAATTGTCGGCCCTTAAACTCTTGAGCAGTTTTGGCAAACAGAAGGCAGAACTTGGCAGTTTATGATCCCTCGTCTCAGCTAATTTGGGGGGGGGGAAGATGGTGAAGAGGAAGGGCCACACTTCTGGGTTAACATCTTTGGGTTTGCATTCCCCAAAACCTGGCAACCTAATTTTAGATGCCTATATCCCAATCCTGTATTACAGGCCCTAAGGTGGCTTTGCATGTCTGTGCTGCTAGGCACATTCAGGACAGAATGACTGGCTCAGTACCTGGCCAGATGCTGCTCCTTCTTGCAGTCAGCAAAGAGAAAGCAGGACACGCCGGTAGGCCGTCTCAGTCGGTCCTGCTTCTCTCCACTCACCTCATAGGGAGAGAAGGGCAGAAAATCCCAACGGGCAGTCTGAATTCTTCACTGCAATCTCGAATGTTGGATGGCACAGCAAGAGGCTGGAACACAGTTCTGGGTCTTCAGAATATTCTGAGGCTTCTTAATAATGTTATATTTTTATATAAGTAGAAAAATATGTATGGGGTATCAGGAGCTGCTCCTCACCAACTTTCTTCAATATTCCTTCTGCAGCTATGAAAGAAAACCAAAACAGAGTGCAACAAATTGGCCTGCATAGAATTAGCACAGATTATCCTGTGTCACTCCCTTGCTTTGCAGTTCCTAGCAGGATGAGGCAAGAAAAGAAAGGACCTACCTGATTTCCTGCTGAGTGAGGGGGACAGCCTTGAGGAACGAGCCTCACGCTGCCTTCCTGGAGTCATGTCCAGTTGAAAACCCAGACAGACCTGTGATGCGGGAAACAGCAAGAGGAGTGACCACCATTCCCACCATTTGGGGCTGCAGAGCATTCTCCTGGAAGGCAACAAAGAGTTTCTATTTTAGGACAGCCACACTTGAAGTTATGTTAATATGATACATCCAGATATGCCCCGTCTGAAAGGCTCCAATAAGAAAATCAAGTAAAAAAAGATAATTGTTTTCATTGTTGTTTATAGGTTGGGCTGTCTGTACTGTGTCACATTAGGGGACTGGGCCTGAAAACTGAGAACCTTGGCATGGGATTCGGCACACCAAGTACGACACCTTATCATGACACTATGTATGTGTCTGTATGTATGTGCCAAGGTGTGGGTTGGATATCTAAGCTCCCTCTCATGACCAGAGTCGATGTATCTAGAAGACCCCAGAAAGCTATCAGCTCCTTCTGAAGCAGACACCTACTTCTGGCCAGCTGAATAGGTCTCCTGCCTTCAGTGGCAGAGTTCAACTGACTGTGATGGGACCATGGACACCTGGGGCACATGTAGGCACCTGCGTTCAGATGGCTTCAGCTGTGAGCTGCCTCCCAGCTAATTCAGTTACCTAAAAATAGACACCCGGTGCTATATGAGGAACCCTGGAGTACTCCTCCTGTCTCTCATCTGTCACTCCAGAAGACCAGAGATCTTCCACAGGTCCTTTGTGATATCTGCCAGTCCCATGCAAATACCTTGTATGGACTCTCTTGGCTTTCTCGAGTATCAGTGACTGTATATGTTTAGGTGAATGACTCAAGTCCCCTTACTAGTTCTGGGTCGTTGCGGGAGGCTGGAAATACAGAGCTCAAAACAGCGTCACTGCTGTGTCATTGCTGGCCAGGGTGGATAGATAATGGAAAATCCCAGACAATATTTACCCTGCAGCAAATGCCAGGGGGATCACTGCAGAGGAACTGGCTGGCTGCTGGCACAAGCTGTGTCAGTCTGGAGCTGCCTCTGCGCAGCTTGTCACCACTGGCTGCATCTCCCAGCACCGCAGGTCTTTCTGGGTCTGGGGCTGGCCATGGTGCCACGCAACCGCAGGAGACAGCATGAGGCTCATCAACCAGGGCTCTGCACCCCACAGGGCAGCAGTACTGCCTGAGAGCTCCAAGCCACACTCACTCTGCCTGGGACACCCAAATACCAATTACTGGGCAGACCTTTTACAGAAAATTAGGAGCTAAGTGTAGCTGATGCTGGTTGTTAAATACCATGAGGCATACCGAGAAATCAGGTGCATTGAAAGCTCTTTTCCGAGTGTTTAGAGTGACTTTCTCTTCCTAGCAGCTTTACCGTCCACAACAGTCCTGGTTGATTTTTAACAAATTAACTGGGAAACAGGGTGGAATACCTGGCAGGGATACTTGTCCTTTCCTCCAACCGCTGTGGCACACAGCACGATTAGTAACGTGCATTGTAAAGGGTATTGGTGACCCAGAGTCACTCCCCTGCTTACAAAGGGTATTACTGGAGGAGTTCAACCTTCATGCGGGGGTGGATCAGATGGTTTATACCACTCTGGGTATTAACAGACGTGTCATTGCTTCACAGACCATAGGAAGCTGTTTGCTTAGGCATAAAACTGAATTTATGTTGACACAGAAGCACTTGTTTGTGCTTAGTTAGGACCTGTTATAAAACACTCTGAACTCACTGGACAATTTTCCCTTGCTTCAAGTCAGTTTTGACTCAGGTTTTACATAAATATGTGATGAAGAAAGCTTCATTTTCAAGCTCTGACCAGGGACATTCCATTTGCTTCGCCTCCATGGCCTTGCCCTCCTGTTCCTCTTTTCTTCCTACTCCTGCTGCTGGTGCCAGGCTGTGCATGCTCTGAGCATATCTTCTGTGGCTGAAGGATGGAAACAGTGCTTTGGAGCATGCCACACTTGCCAAAGCTTTTGATGATTTTTTTCAAGGCCATTGGATGATCAGTTCACTTGACCAATAAATAAATAAATAAATAAATAAATAAAAAATCATAGCACCTTCTGCATATTCCCAGGCTTCTGTCTTTTGAATGACAACATCCATGTCAACAGATGGAAAAAGGGCAAAACTATTCACTGGAGTGCCATAATTTGATGCAGGCAGACCTTGGAAACTATATTACAGACATTAGTATTCAGGGCTGACTGAAAGAGGTGTTTTCATCCTTCTCCAAAGAGTTGTCCTTGCCTTCTCCTTTGCTCTACAGCAGAATGATACTCTTCTCCTGTGAGTATTGATGTGAAGGGAGATGTGTCTTGAATTAAATCTGCACTATCACAGTCAAACAGAACAGAGAAGAACTGCAGATCCTCCTGTTTCTTCCCAGGAATGAACACACCCACTGCTATAGGAAATGGGAGTTCTGGGGTAGAAGGTCTATCCTCAACAGCATGGTCTTTCAGAGGGGGATTATTTCATTTCATAAGAACAGAAAGAAGACTCCAGTAAAGCTGTTGACAATGAAAGGCTAAAATAAATGCTCTTCACCGTTTCCTTAAAGTATATTAACACTGGAAGGTTCGTTTGGGTTTTTTAATGTAAACATTTCTAGCAGAATAGCAGTATATTGGTGTACATGATGTTAAGCTTTTATTTATAAAATATTTTTTTAAATAATTGATTCAGAAGCAGGTATTCAGTTGTTCTCATTTTTATAGAGTATGGGTATGGAATACAGAATATAGGTAATGGATCGATAAATAGGTTGTCTATAAGCATGTCTGAGAACTGCTGGTGTAATTCACTTTTCTGTAATGTGCTTCTAACACATGCTAACCCTTTATTTTCTTTTTCAAGCAATAAATAAAGTGTAATATAATGTGGGATCAACATATTAACCAGTGTAAATGATACATATTAGAGTAGTAATAATTCATCTTTAGACCTCGCACCATGTCCATTGAACTCTGTGACAAGCTTCCTGTTGACACCAGTGAACTGTGGACAAAGCCAAAATGGTTTAAGCAGCTGATCAGTAGAGGAGACACATACACTCCTGAGGGTCTCTAGAAGACAGCAAACAAACTAATTTTTAACTCCTTCAGAGTGCAAGACCGGACAAGAGGCCAGCTTCACTGTGTTACCTGCCATGCAGTCTGCAAGATAGCACGTGTTGTGCTGGAGGAGTGACACACCTAGGGGAGGAAGAGGAGTATGTGACATACATTTAGACATTCAAGATAGGTTGAACAGAAACATGTATATGCACATATGGCCAATTTAAAGGTACTGAACTGGCTGACAGCTCTTGCTTCAACACCATCCCCTTCATCAAATGCAGTGCAACCCTTATACTGGAAAACCTTGAGCTCCAAACACCCCAGACCAGAGGGAGGTCAGCTCTCAGCCTTTCTGTTCAAGCCAGGTGAGACCAAAAGCCCAGGTGCACACTGGGGAAGTCTGGGTGCAGACATGCCACTGTCTCTAAGGTCTAAGCATGTCCCTGTTCAGCAAAGAGGGCAGTTTGTCCTTGTGTCCCCAGCCACCGAGAGCTTGGCTGGGATAAAGGAACTTTGCCCACACCTGGAGACAGAAGGGCAGGACTTTTTAAGGGCACACAACAGTGACCAGCCACAGCTTGTGCTCATTTCACACAGCTGAGGTTTTTTTAAAAAAAAGGATTAAGAGTGTCCAAACCCCAAGCAATGTGAGGGCCTGCTTCAATATGGCTGGAAGATTATTCTGGCTGTTTGGGGCTGGGAGCCTAAAAAAAGCAAAGCTTGCCTCCCATA
Source organism: Buteo buteo (assembly GCF_964188355.1). Taxonomy (NCBI): domain Eukaryota; kingdom Metazoa; phylum Chordata; class Aves; order Accipitriformes; family Accipitridae; genus Buteo; species Buteo buteo. The sequence continues at coordinate 28,044,420 of NC_134172.1, read as the reverse complement.
GTCAGTGGAGCTCCAAGACACTTGGACATGAATGGCTTGGTTTAAGCAGAGGGCAGACTGGCAGCTAGTGCTAGATAAAAGGAAACAAATCAGTGCTGTAAATAAGGAATGAACGATTATGAACCTTAAAAATACCCTTCAGGAAACACGTGGCTGCTGTTCAGTTGCTAGCTGCTGGCTCTTTTGTTCTGCTTACAGCTTTCCATCCTTTTTCTTTTTTCTCTTTTTCTTTTTAAGGACAAACACTGGCTAAGTATACAACACAGCCTCCTCCGGTCAGGGCTGGGGGCCGCAAGAAGCAACGGTGCCCCTTGGCGTTGTTCCGGCAGCCTCCCGAGCGCGGGGCAGGGAACCCACGGGGACAGCATGTTGCCCGCCGACTGCACCGGGAGCTTAAAAACATGTTTATGTCAAGTCAGCGAGAGCTGCCCGGGCTGGTCATGCCGCTGCTCTCCCTTCCCTTTCAAGGCTGCTGGAAGGAGCGGCGTCAAAGTTCAAGCCCACGTTTGAGTCTGTTCCAGGTGCTGCCTGCAGTTTGCTCCTGCCTACCCAGAGCCACTTACCTGCCATCTCACCAGTGCACCCAGGTCACCTGAAAATGAAGGGGAGCCAGGGCTCTGCCCCTCTCCCTGTCCCATGTCGGAAAGAGCAGCTCTCCCTGTGCTCGAGCAGGTGCCAGTGACCGGGCAGGACTCGGTGCCATTTAATGGCAAACCCTCACACGCTCACTGCACAGCCGGGTGACAGCGGATAGCGTGTCCCGGTCAGCTGAAAAAGGAGTCCTCCTTCTTGATCTTCTCTAGGCAGGATGCACCCTCTGTCAAAGCTCTTGAGAGGATGGAAAAGGGACAAGGACGTTAAGGGGACACCGAATGCGTAGCTTGGGTATGCCCCTGAAGCACAGAGGTGCGTGGGTGCTGTGTGAGGTGCCCCACAAGAGGGGACTGCGATGGCTGTAGCACGGCGTTCCGGGTACTGGTGGAGTTTCAACCAGCTGGAAAGAAAATTAGGAGATTTGTGTTACAGAGGCCTCTGGTGCCCAGCACACCACAGCTGTGTCAGGGTGTTTCGGATGCCTCCATCCGAAGTTTGCTAATGCCACATGTCTGCCTGGGATGGGGTTGTGTATTCACCTGCCTGTTTGCCCGTTGTTAAGGTCCCCCTGAGAGTCCTTGGCTGCCCCTGAGGGCGAGCGCAGGAGAAGGTGTTCAGGTTTGCCCTGAACTTGCAGTCACTGCTGTGGGAAGCTGCTCTCCACAGAGGGGCTGCAGCCCATGCTGGTGGCTTCAGAGTCCTGCATGCCAGGGACAGGCCTTTTGGGTGTGCCTGCAGGGGCAGAGCATGCAGAAATGGTGACTGTGACCAAATGGAGAGTCTTGTGTTCAAAACAAGATTGTCAGCTTCAAGTATCACAAGTCAAGGTTCACAGCCCTCAAAATGCTGATTCTCTTGTTAAATAAACAATGTTTAATCTTTTTGGCTTACATTGGGTTTGGTTTTTTCTTTTTCTGGTTTGCTGTTGGACTTCACCTCCAGATATGCATGACCACTCTCCCAGGTTTATTGAGACAGTTTTCACCATGTGAAAATCTACAATATCTCTTCTAATGCCAATTCTCCCCTTTCTCCCTCAGTTCTTTGCCACTATCACCGCTCGGATTAGCTGAGCTCCTACATCTCCCCTGCACAGCTCCCTGCCTCATCTGCCCGTTTCCATCCACCCAGGCTGAACTGGTTTGGCCGGGGTGGGGTGCAGCCACTGCTCCAGCAGCACAAAAATAAACTGCCAGAGAGAAATGGCTTCATGGACAGGGGCTTTGCTGATAAACCTCAGATCTCTAGAGGGTCCTGGTGTCATTAGAAGCCAAGGTCGCTGGTTTGTACTTCCTCCCGCACCACTGGAGAATGCAGAATTTGATTCTGGGGAAAGCTGGCAGGGCAAGGAGTCTCTCCCATGTTTCTGATTACAGGGTAGGAACCTCCCACCATGCTGGCAGATGAAATGTGTGAGCACAGCTTGCCTCAGCTGGTGCTGAGCCAGGCAAGGCACGCTGCCTGCACCCCAAAATCCATCCAGCATTTGGGCTTCATTCACCCGCCATATAAGTGAGGGGCATTTGACTGAAGAGTTTGTTTCAGCGGGCTGGGTAAACGGGTTGCTGCAGGTTAGGAAATCCAGACATGGTGGAGGGTGGCACAAACCCACAGAACTGCAGGGGAGCAGAGAGGAGTAGTGGCTCTGCTCCCCTTGCTAAAAGAGGGTGCAGTGACGGAGTAGCAGTGGGGATCAGGCACCATGTCATGTGCCAGAGGCTACACAGCCAGGGAGGGGGGGACACACGGCTCTCTCCCATCTGTATCCTCCAGATAATCCAGCCGCCCAGTGCGGCGCAGCCCCAAGCTGCAGCTGGTGCTTGCTGCCTTTGCTGGATACTCCACCCACCCTCCCAAGCTGAGCACCTTGAGTGCTGGAGCACACATCCAGAAAAACATCGAAATAATATGCAAATATTATTCTAAACAACAGGACTGGGAAGAACTAGAAGTTCCTGTGTTAAACCCTCCTAATTATTTCTAAATTAATCCGGCAAAAATGGCAAGGCAATTGGGTCTCCGTTTTAGACTGGAATGCTGCATATTCTGCAGGTCGCACCAGGCTTGATTGCATTAGAGACCTTTAAGGTTGGGTCAATGCTGTGGTACATACTGTACTCCATCCACCCAACAGCTGCAAATTACACCGTCAGTGTATTGACATATAAAAACCAAATGTTACATATAAAAATGTATTACTTCTTTTCTTTCCAGCTGATTGAAGCTCCTTTAGTTGAGAAGAGTTTGACTTTGTTCATGTCTTGTTTCTCTGTGTGTGTGCAGGTGCCTGTGCAACTCATTTCAGATGATTTTTAACTGGGACAAACTCTCTTCAGTGTATCAAAAAAATTACCCCAAACAAAAGCTACCAAAACCTGCTATAAGGTGGGAAAGAGACAAAGAGAGAAAGATAGGCAGAAAGGAAGGAAGGAAGGAAGGAAGGAAGGAAGGAAGGAAGGAAGGAAGGAAGGAAGGAAGGAAGGAAGGAAGGAAGGAAGGAAAGAAGGAAGGAAGGAATCACTGAAATTCCATGGATTTATGGTGGATGGAAGGGCAGGGCTGTGGGAGAAATGGACCCAGATGGCAGACTGGGATCCAGATTAGCAGCAAGGTATAGTTCAGGGCTGCCAGCCCCAAGCGGTGTGCTCACCATGGACAAAGGCAGACAGCATGCTCTTGAGTTCAGGGCAGCCATGCACCTTTTCCCCAGCAGCGAACTTGGAAACAGCTGGGTAAACTCACGAAAGGGTTGACTCAACTTTGGGAGGTAGATGTAATTCAATGGACTTCACTGCAACTGGGTCTTTAAGGTCAGTTTTACTCTGCATGGATGTTAAAATACCTATATTACTTTTTGTCACAAAATGGCTTTGCCCTGCCCGCAGTGATGTCTCTTTGCCTGTGCTCTCCAGCACACTGTGTGTTTGTAGTCAGCCCAGGCACTGCCCTGCCCTTCAGCAACGCCTGCCTTCTCATACTGTGTGAACCAATGCCCATATATTTATAGGGCACACAATTCTGTCCCCTCCTTTATAGCGCATTATTATAAAGTAAACTCTCTGCGAGTATTGCTGCTCTTTTGTTCCTGTACCTTTTTCCTCAGACCTTAGCAGTTATTTATTCTTAGTCCCTGACCAGCTAGTGGTTTTTGTAGGGTTACCAGGAAGAGGTAAAAATCCCTATTCTTGACCAGAGTTGTCTGGATTCAACCCCCTTTCTGCCCATAAATAGCCAGCAAGCTTATGGCTACACTGAGGCTGTGCAACTCCCCACTGACAGTTACTACTGTCATAATCTAACTCAGTGCTAATTTCGGTACCAATAGCCTAAGCACCCAAATCAATTGCACTGTTACAAGGCTAAAATGTGGTGTGATTCTGGGACTAGGCAAAAGGCTGATACCAGCATCCCTAGCCAGCCCCAGCTTGAAAGAACAGAACTGAATGGTTCATCAGTGGTGTAAAAATCACCACGTGCCCTGCTGTCCTTGTTTCAAACCTCTTAATTGTAATTTAGCAGCACTCCATAGGGTGCCTGTGCAAGGTAAAGGGTAACACACAGCTGCCACATGCTAAGAAAATTTTAACTGTGCATTAAAATCAAACAGGTCATTGGAATGGGTAATATCCATTGTCACCTTTCTACTTTGTGTCTTACGAAGCTTAAGACACATTTGGAGAAATAAAAACAAATTTCTGAGCAGCCAACCAATTTCATCTGACAGTTGCTGGATATAGCAATCTTTTCTGACCCACTCATCTGCTGTACCAGAGGTCCCTGCCGTTCTACAAATAGAGACTGTGGTAGATCTTTCCACTACTTTAATATAATGCTTGGCGAGGTTAAGGTGTCAGACGCTAGCTAGGCTTTGGCATCTCTGCTAATAGCATGTTCTACACTGTCATTTGGTAGAAGAGCAAACCCTAGGGAGTACAGGGAAATTCCACTGCCATATCCTGAAAGTAAATGGAAATATCACTGTGTCTGACCCATCTATATCTTGTAGCATTTCAGAAAAGCAGCAGCAGCCCTTCAAGAGCCCTGCAAACCTCCCAGTGCACTGAAAAGCTGGCATGCCTCTTTGGCTTCTGAGAGTTTAATAAAGGTATATAATAGCATAGGCTACCCCAGACTGTTTCAATCTGCCTTCCAATCTTAAAGACTGAACTCTTGTATGTTTAATTTAAAGGTATTTGTCCCATGAGCAAATTTTGCTGCCAAAAGCATTAGTACAGTTTCAAAGGATATTCCTCAAATATGAATGAGCCAAGACCCTGTGATCATTTTAATTGATCCAGCAGTGCTTGCAGCTAAAAGTAAAGCTTCTGCCTTTTATGGCAGACCAGACCTTTGCCCCTACCCCCTAATATTTCTGTTCCTGACATTTTACAAAAATAGTCGTCAGTCTTGCTCAGTCTGGGAGATTTATATAAATTCATGATCACAGCAGTTAACTTGATTCTGTCAAAACTGGTGTATAGGCTGTAAGATATTGCCCCATGGAAAGAAGAGAAATGTTTTTTCAAGATGGCAAGTGGCTTTGAATAAATAAAATTTCATTGATGCCAAAACACTTATGGGAATTTATTGGTTTCAGCACCGATACCCTGATTTGGGTTGAAAAACTCTGACTGAAACCAGATCAAAGATTTTGACTGGGATCTTTCTGCAAGTATCCTCACACATATGCCGATGCACACACAGACCCATGCAGACCTGCCAGAATCAGAATGGGCATTTCAACAGCATTCTGCTTTCATGTAGTCAGGAGTTTTGGTTCCAAACCTTACAAGATGATGCAGACAGCCTCGTCATCCTCCGTGCAGCCTAGTGACAATGCCATGTAACAGCATGAAAAGGAGTGCAGGCAATCCATCCCCTTTCTCTCCCGGCTTTTCAAATGCTAAGGGCAGAAAGACATGGAGACCCTGGCTGCCTGTGCCAGGTGGCCCCAAGACCCTCTATTTTCATCTGGGCTTTGAACCTTTTCCTCTTTATAATGCAAACTCATCTGAATGCAGTCCATAATGAGAGGAGCAAGGGATGCGGAAGCTTGTGCTGAAGGTCCTGAGACTGAGTATTGCTGCCATTTGGCCAAGCTTGTTTCTGGAGGAGAGGTGGGTGACATTGACTGTTGACTATGATCTGAAAGTACCAGTAATGAGCACATTAACAAAACATTTATCACCCTCTAGGACCAGTCTGTATGTGGACAGTTGTTGACACTTATCCAAAGACACCTTTGTGGAGAGAAGACCTACTTATCACATCTATAAGCCTTGTGCAACCCTTATGGTCTTGATACCACTGCACAAAGTAGGAGGCAGCTGAGAATATATCCTTCCCCTCCTGCCACCAGCAGCACTGGGAAACTAGCCTGTCTCAAGGATGAATGGTGAAGGTTTTAAAAACCTGTTGGCTGGAGACTGAGCAGGAACTAGTCAGTGTTTACTTCTTCCTCTTCCAGTGTCCTGAGTTGCTGCTCTGCAGTCTCTGACTCCTCTTTTTGGCATTAGGCTGGCAGGACAAGCAGCAGTGTTGGAGAGGTGAGCCAGCCATGCTCTTTTGGTTTCATTGTCCTAATATCTAAAGGCTGACCAAATATGAATAAACGTTTAAAGGTTTTGCAGGAAAATACAGTCCTGAACACTATTAGACTTCAGTTTCACCTACATACTCTCCTTGGATAAATTATTGGAGTTTTGAGTCAAACTGGATCGAATCAGACATCAGGGGCTAAGTTTAAAATTATTGCAAGACCACTTTACAGAGAGGATGTCCATATTTCCATGAACAGCTGAATTATGGCTCTGCACTGGCCCACAAATCCGTGCAGAGTGTCCCTATGGTCATAGATGGGATAACTTCTTTTGTCAACAATGCATGTGGCTTAAGAACATCTCTTTGTATACACCTCTTAAAAAGTGCAAGGACAAAACATGTAATCCCACTGCTATCCATTGAGAAGTCATTAAGGGAGCTGTGGGAAAGGGCTGCCAAAGGGAAAGGATAGTTCATTCTTTGTGCCCATCTATGCTTTAAATATTCTAATAGGCTGTGAAATGCAGTGGGAATGTCTCAAACATAGCTACGTCTCTACTAAGAAGCCAATGTCACAGAAGACACCAAACAACCCTGAAAACAATTTTCTGTCATTTTAGGTCATGACTAGGTTCAAACTTGCAATGTAGGGGTGACAACTCGGTCTCATTATTTCCACCTGCAGCCATCCAATCTGTTGCAGCTTTGAAAATATAAAAGCATGATCGGGAGTTATATGATGGTATGAAATTTCAAGGCATCTGCACTAAGGATAATAAGACTGTGCATCCCATATATTTAATAAATTATGAGCTTATTATCAGGTACCCCCATGCCTCACATGAACAATTCCATCCAGTGCGTGGGAATAGAGTACAGTAAGAGAAAGTAAGAGAAAAATGCTAAAAGGTAGCAAATAACAAGGTTTGCTTACTGTTGGTCTCTCTAACTCCAACAAGAGAAGCAATAAAAGTGCATCAATCAGGTCTTTTTTCTGTGATAGGGAGGTTCTCCAGTGTTTTTAACAGCTTGCAAATTCCTATGACTATAATCAGCCTGATCCCACTGTGCTCCCTGTCAGATACCACAATGGCTATAATCTGGCACCTGCTCAGTACAAAGCTTGGAAGTGAGGCTGGGTGCCCACAGAATAAAAATTAAGTGTGTTCACTGTGGAGGGGGAGGATCAGAGGGAATTTAGGAATACTGGTGACAGCCTTTTTTCTTCTCTCTCAGCAAGAGAGTCCTGACTACGACAAGTCAGAAAATGCTGCTATTGTTCTGCCTCAAACCTCCCTCTTCCAGATGCAGAATTCCACTTCCAGAAGCAGCCAGCATGGGGATGTGTTCCCAATAAAATCAGCTATGTCCATCTGTCTCTTCTAGACTACCCAGCTTGCCCCATTTTCAGACTGTTCAGGAAGCAACAAACATTTTCTTGCCTTGATCATTTTGCAAATCCTCTTCCTCATGCCTGACTTACGTAGGTACATCACCTAGAAAAATAGTGGGTTTAGATAACCTAAGCTTTTTTCATCCTTCCAAATTCACTGGTTTTCCTCAGTGCAGAATTGCCTGGATTCCATTGACCTGGAACCGCCTCAAGCGGATTTTTCTACAGACAACCTGCCCCAGATCCTGATTCATTCTCCCCTGCAGACTACTGTAGTGTCTCTGATAGAGATATATCTCTGCAACGCTATAGAAATCTTTCATCGGTTTAGTAAAGTACAGGGACCTATATTACAACTTCATTCACATGAGAAAGCATTTTCTCATGGTCTGCGTTGTCTTTGAAATTCTCCATTGGAACTGGAAACTGTTAAATAGCAATCTATGTTGCTGTCTAGCTAAACATAAACAGACCCATGAATTGGATTCTCTCCTAACACAGTGTACAAGCTTTGATTCATGAAAACTGAGATGGAAAGAAAGAGAAGTGATTTATAACACTAAATAATCTGCACATTTCTTCAACTGCTGTTATTGCCACTTAGCGAGACACAGAGACACTGAACAGCTTGGCCACTCCTGTCTGGCTGGGAAGAGCCTGACATGCCGTGGGCTCTCTTGCAATGAGATAATAATAATGGTGAGGACCAACAACCTCACAGTCAGAGGTGCAATGAGAAGTCAGGAGTTACTGGCTCCCGATGGTGGGCACGGCTCACTGCCCTTTTAACAGAGCCCAGAATTGTCAGGGTCTAGAAAAAGTGGGACAACACAGATGGATTGCATCAAACTAAAAAAGGGAAGAAAAATGGGTTTTATCTGCAGGTCAGATCACACACTTGCCCTTGCTGCAGGACACTTGGTGTGTGAACTGCCTCTGCCCTGAATTTCATCCTCCTGGACCAGAGACAGCAGCTCAGTCAAGGTGTGATGGGTTGACCCTGGCTGGAAGCCAGGTGCCCACCAAAGCCGTTCTATCACTCCCCCATCCTCAGCTGGACAGGGGAGAGAAATATATAACAAAAAGCTTGCGGGTCGAGATAAGGACAGGAGAGATCATTCACTAATTACCGTCACAGGCAAAACAGACTCAGCTTAGGGAAAATTAGCTCAATTTATTACAAATCAGCCAGAGTAAGGTAATGAGAAATAAAATGAAATCTCAGAACACCTTCCCACCACCCCTCCCTTCTTCCCGGGCACAACTTCACTCCCGGATTTCTCCACCAAGCCCCCCCAGCGGCAAAAGGGGGACAGGGATGGGGTTTACGGTCATCACACGATATTTTCTGCCGCTTCACCTCCTCAGGGCGAGGACTCATCACACTCTTCCCCCGCTCCAGCGTGGGGTCCCACCCACGGGAGACAGTCGTCCACGAACGTCTCCAACGTGGGCCATTCCCACGGGCTGCAGCTCTTCACGAACTGCTCCAGCGTGGGTCCTTTCCACGGCGTGCAGTCCTTCAGGAGCACACTGCTCCAGCGCGGGTCCCCCACGGGGTCACAAGTCCTGACAGAAAACCTGCTCCACGGGCTCCTCTCTCCACAGATCCGCAGGTCCTGCCAGGAACCTGCTCCAGCGTGGGGTTCCCACGGGGTCACAGCCTCCTTCGGGAACCCACCTGCTCCGGGACAGCCTGCCTCACCAGGGTCTTCACCACGGGCTGCAGGGGAATCTCTGCTCCGGCGCCTGGAGCATCTCCTCCCCCTCCTTCTTCACTGACCTGGGTGTCCACAGGCTTGTTTCTCTTATATGTTCTCACTCCTCTCTCCAGCGGCTGTTTCTCACTCTGCCAGCTTTTTTTCCTTCTTAAAAATGTTATCACAGAGGTGTTACCACTATCACTGATTGGCTCGGCCTTGGCCGGCGGCGGGTCCGTCTCAGAGCCGGCTGGTATGGGCTCGCTCTCTCTCGAACACAGGGGAAGCTTCCAGCAGCTTCCTACAGAAGCCACCCCTGTAACCCCCCCCGCTACCAAAACCTTGCCACATAAAACCAATACACAAGGGTAAAGGTTTCCTGCTGAGCCGGGAAACCAGTGCTGGCAGGTCCAAAAGCACAGGGCCTGCAAACCAGGGGGACTGGCAGGTCTGTATCAGCACAGCCAACACATCTTCACCTTGGAAACACCTTTCAGTTAAGGTGGGATTCCTCTCACCTGCGCTTAGCTGCCAAAAAATGAGGTGTATAGTCCATGTTAGCAGGCTACGTTCCCTTTATAGTCAATGAAGAGAAGGGTTCATATTCTTCCCAGATCCCATCCAACACCATCCTGAGGGATATATGGATGGGTATAAGTACGGCTGTGCAGGTTGCAGGGGCAAGTCCATTCTACCTGCATTTCTTCACACCAGGATATGAATTTATCATCAGTCGCAGTGAGAGTGGAAACAGAGACAGCATCTGATAAAAGCTACCCAGGCACGAATATCAACACGCGGAAATTTCAGTGCTGCAGATTTCAATCCTGTTCACATACTATGATTGATAATGGAAAAAAATCTTACAATTACAAAGGATATTATTATGACAAAGCTTTATAAGATACAGACAGGTGTAGTGAACAGCAAACTAACATTGAACTGAGAGTCAATACACAGGAAAATATGGAAACTACTGAAATCCTGTCTGTGGTCACAATTCAAAGCAGTTTGCCCACGTCTTTCTGGGAAAGCATTTCTGTGACTCTTCTAATAAATGTCCTGTTTTTCAACAGTATCCTTTCTTTTACTCCCAAAATGACAGCTGAAGAAAACTACAGTGAAACAGTATCAAAGGTTGTTCAGATTGAATCTAATGCTATCTAGCAGGCAGTGGAATAAATACCAAAGGAAGCAGCGGCATCCTTTAAGCTAGGCTGAACAAAGCATGGAAGTACGAGCTCCTGTGTTTGTTTGGAGCGGGGGGCCTTTCCAGCCCTGCCTCCCCCAGCACAACCCGCAGCCTGCAGCTGTGATTCTTCAGTGCAGGGAGAGACAGCGGCTCGGAGAAGAGCCAGTAAACCCCAGCCCAGCTTCAGGCTGGCCTGCCACTGTACGAAGGCGAAGGGCTGTGTCAGGGTTGTGCCTGGATCTCCAGCACCCCGCCGAGGTGTGTGGATCCAGGGAGGGAGAAGCTGGTGCCCACTCCACTGCAGCTCAGTAGATGATTCCTTCTGGTTCCAGCAGCAAGTACTTCTTCATGGACAGGGGGATGGAGAGCAAGGGGACTCCTCGGTGACACCTTTCCGACAATATCGCCCGAATAGCACATCTGCATAAATGCATGAGTGACCGTGGTGAATTGCTGCACACAGTGAACAAAGAGTCATAGAAATCCTGGTGCCGCTGTAAAAAAACACAAGTGGGTTTTAGGAAAATAAGGCTTTTTCCTGCCCTCCCTTTCCCCTGCCCACATGCAGCCCTTGGTGGAACAGGGTAAAAAACACAGCCAGCCCCCCTGTACCTTGGAGGCTCATCAAGCACTGGGGACTTGGTTTAGCCAAAAGCCTGCACAAAATCCTTACGCTTGCCTCAAATATTTAGTGTTAAGTTAAAGGCCATGATGAAATCTTTAGGTTTGGTATGTCTTTTATCCACCAGTTTGAGGTGGGGCTTCCTCTGTGGTGTTAGTCCTGATCTGAACAGACGCTGCAGCCAGCTCAGGGTCAGTGTACGTGGACGAATTAATCCTCTAAACCTCACCACGGGGCAGCGAGGCAGCATAATGCCGGCGTTACCGGTGAGTTCACTGGGGCTGCAAACGGCAAAGTACCTTTGGGCTTACTCATCGCCCCAGTGGCCTTTTAGAATAAAAAAAATTGCATCCCCACGAGAAGAAAAGTGCAGATGCTTACAAATGATGTTGAAATAAAAGAAGCAAATGGTAAATATGTGCAACTGTGTATGACTTGGCCTTATTTTATAATCTTGCTACTTGACAGATCTGGTTACACATAGTTTCTCGTACACATTATGTATGGGAAAAGTATGGATTTGTGTCAACAAAAGATTTGCTTCAGCAAATAGCTTTGACAACAAAAATTAAAATCTCAACAAAGAAATAGAGCAACTGTGGACTTTTCCAAATAAGAATGTTCCAATATTTCAGATCAAGATTTTTGTTTGAAGAAAAATTACTATTATTAATTATTGTTATGAAGGTGAAAAAAGACCTTTAAATTCTAATTTTGTGTTTACCCAGAATGATTTCTTTTAAATTTTTCTGAACAAATCTGACCCTCCAAAAGTCTCACAGTTCCCATGGCTATATAACTCTGCATTATAATATGGATGGAGTTTCCTAAACATCACTGATGATGTATGGCAGATATTGGTGCACTTAACTTCAGCACTGATTTGAAAATTTTGAAAAAGCCCAGTCTTAATAAAAGACTAGATTTAAACTGGAATATTGGGACTATGAGGATTTCTGAATTAAAGGGATAATTATGTCAAAGCATATAGTTTGTGACACAGCTTTGCCTTTTGACAATATCTTCTCCTCTTTGATCTCTTATTTTTCATTTAAATTCTCCCTTGTATTTGCATCTAACCAATCCTGCTCACAGAAACCCAACCCATGCAACAGAAACTAGATACATAGTCATACTCATGTCAAATGGTACTTTTATAATGTTAGCTGACTTTAAAAAAATATAAATATATGTATTGACAGATCTGAAGAAACACCAGTCACAGCCAGAATCTTTGCACTTGCTAAATGCAGGGAGAGCTGAGTTCCTACAGTACCCCTGACAGGGGATGCTCCAAAGGATAATGTTGCAATGAAAATTTCTCAAAAATGTGGCTTTTGTCAGTGAGTGATATACTTTTGTCAAGTGAGTGGTACTAAATGGGGAAGTCGTAATCCTCTGAGATGTTCTTCTCTTTCAACAGCATTCTCACTTTTATGTGGTCGGATATGGAGAATGCAAATAATGAGCTTGGATTTTACTTGATTACAACTGATTAAGAGCTTACCTCAAAGACGTCATCAGGTATGGCTGCTTTCCACTTAGATGTTGATTTGATGTGTTTGTAGGTGTTGACAACAACCTCCACAGCTCTTGGGTGGGAATGACAGGCTTGTAGCACCTACAGGCAAGATGCACAGAGACCATGAGTACCACCAAGAAGCTGGGGCTAGCCTGGATGCTTGGCGCTGTGCAACGGCATACTGAGATGGACATAGCCAAAGAATTACGAGAGGATAAGGTTGGAGATGCAAAGGACACAAGCCCTGTCTACGCTATTCAGTGCAAGTACAGGAAGAAACCCCAGGCTAGCCCCCAGTGGAGCTGTGCACAGCCCAGTTTAACACCATACACAAGTACTGGCTTAGATCTCCAGAGCAGTGTAGCTTGCTGACTGGGTAGGCTTTATCGCCCAAATCTGGAGATAACTTGCTCATAGCTGGGTTGAGTGACTCAACACCAGACAAAGGCATGCACAAAGTCCTTGCTCCAAGTCATGCAGCACAGGAACAGAAAAAAATCCCGTCACATGAATCAAAAATGCATCATTACAGGAAAATTTAAAAGAAGACTGGGAGATAACACAGCTCAGAAGTAGGGCTTCCAAGCCACATGAGGCCCCTGACACAACTGCTCTGCCCAGTAACTTTAGCTCAGTAGGAAAAAAACCAAAGTCTATTGTCAGTCGCACTCAGGGAATAACATTTTGCATTCACACCATACGATGCATAATTTTGTCCCACACAGTCACCAGGTTTTCACAAATAAAACTGCAGAGCATCCGTCTGGGATAAATATCATCTTACATATTTTACAGATGGCAAATGACAGTTTGGAAGGGAGGCCCTCTCCATGCAACACGAGAAAGGCGGAGGCAGGAAGAGGAGACCCGAGACCCAGCTCTCAATCGCGCTCTAGGAAACTAAGTGTTGTTCTGTTACAGACAGGGCCAGCTCATCCTGGGCTCAAGAGGGCACAACCAAAAGTTTGGCATTTTATTTAAAGGCTTCTGGTTGCTTGACTTGTTAAAACTTTACATATACAGTGGAGGAGCTGCAAAATGTTGCTCAGGGCACTGGATGAGAGAGAATAAGTCCTGACTACAGCAAGCTTACTTAGTTGTCTGATACAATAAGACTGTCAGCTACTTCTGTCAGTGCCTTGGGCTTTGCAGACATTTAGAAATTCTTTGGGAGGGATCCTGCAATTATTTTTCTTTTTTTTTTTCATCAACTATGAGCCCAGGCCTGGCATTTTCCCTTAATTTCTCACATTTCCTGGGAATGAGACAAAGCTTTATTGAGATCCATTTCATTTTGAATAGATTTTTAAAGACCAGAAGTGACAAACTGAATCAACTGGTCTGATCTCCAGTCTTTGGTAGAGGCCATGAAATAAGCATTTCGTATAACCCAGTTAAGCCTGTATGGAGCCAGGTTTGACAAAAGCACGTAGGTTTTCTGAAATGAGAAAGTGAATCAGCTCTGAAAAATTAGGCTTGAGCCAGCATTTAGAGTTCAGGGTTTCAGGTTTGTTAAGAACAAAAATGGGATCTGGGTCTGATTTCTGGCATCAGCAACTGTAATTTCTCTTCAGTCAAATGATATCACTCTTACAATAGGTCACCTCACAAGGTTTTGGGCATTCTGGGCCCACAGTTTACAGGACTCCAACAAATCCAGATACCACTAAACCCTGAAGCTTCGATCTCTCACCCCATTCCTGTTCAAGACATCACCTCTCTCCATATCCCTACTGTACAAAGCCATCCTTAACCTTGTGGAATTGCAGAGGATATATCCTAGCAGCTCCGTGATTCAGTAGCAGCTGGTAGCAGATGTCAGGCTGGGCAGCTGGCCGCACAGATGTCACTTTTATGATATACTGTAGGGGTGCACAGCCGTTGACATCCATGACGTTTGCTTCTGCTCCTGCCTCCAGCAGCATGTGCAGCAGGACGTGATCACAGTTCCAGGCAGCTTTGTGGAGCGGGGATTTGAAATCCTCATCACGAGCGTTCACTTCAGCTTTATAGTCTAAGAGCATCCGACAGATGAGGTGGTGATCCGGGCTGTATATCTGATCCTTATAGTGCAGGGCCCAATAGGCTGCACAGGCCAGGGGAGTCTCCATGTAGGCATTGAGAGCATCAACGTGCGCTCCTTGTTCCACGTAAAAGGCCACGAGCTCCGGGATACCTAAACGCGCAACGAGGTGCAGAGGAGTCTCCTCATCTTGGTTGTTTGTTTTTATGTTCACATTTGCTCCTGCCAAAGAAAGATGAGGGGACAAAATGAAGGCAACGAAAAACTGGATTCGGACATCTCTCTGCTTGAGCCCTGCTACCCAAGGAGAAGGTGAGGCGGGCAACTGGTGTAAAAGACACATACGGAAATGCAAATAGCTAGGGACGTGGATTCTGCATTTCTTGAGCCTCCAGGAAACCCTTAGAAACTTCAGGTTCTTGGATCCAGCCTCAGATGTGATAGCTTGGCCCCAAGCTGGCAGAAGACCTTATCTGAGCGCTCCATTTTGGAGCAGCATGCAGGTCCAAATCTCTGTGTAAAATGCTTTTTCCTAGAAATGAAGAACTGAAGGGAAAAGGAGAGCTTTGCTCCTACTCCGGAGAACAGTTCTGCTCGGATCTGCAGCACCTCACGAACTGCGAGCCTGGAAGAAGGGCCCTTTTATGACCGACCCAGAGAGGATATAAAAACCCCAACGCCAAAGTCCGCGGCTGAGGGTCCGGATCCTGTTTCCACGCTGCTAAGGGCACTGGTAGGACCGCTCCGTCTGTGCCGAGGGGCTGCCGCAGCTGAAGCAACAGCACCATCTGCTGAGCACACAAGCCGGGACGCGGCGGGGGGACCCGACCCCCCACCCGGCCCCGGCCCCGGCCCCGGCCCCCCACCGGCGGGGCTCCCCAGCTCCTTGCCGGCTGCCTTCCCGCTTTCCAGCTACCGGCGCTTCGCTCTGAAGAGTTGCAAATGACGGCGGGAATAATAATACCGAACGCTGCGTATTAAGAAAGAGGGGAAGGCTGGCGAGACCCCATTCCCCAGCGCAAAGCAGTACCTGGGGTGTGACACGGCTGAGTGGAGGTGGCAGGGTGGGAGATGCATCTTGGAAACTTTGGTGGGGGGACATTAACCGAAACCCTGGCTTCAGCTCTTGGGTGGTGCTGCTACGTGACTGTGCACACCTGCCGCGTTTTGCTCCAGACCTGTCCTGTTTTGCCTGGAGTCTCCCCATCTAGCTCATATGGAGATTCAAGTTTACCCAGTGCTTTGGGATGCAGGGCGGCTTGTAAAGTATTAGTATTCTGTTGCGGATGGGTGGGTGGAGAAAGCCTACAGAATGCATCCTTTCATTTGCATTCATCCTAAGCTACATTTTATAAGAGTACATTTGACTTTTAAGCTTTTCCATGGTAGCAAATTCAACTCCTGCTGTCAGGACTATTTGCTTTGGGCAGGATACAACTGGCAGCATTTATTTTCCTTTCTACCAAACAAAATAATATGTATCTTTCCAGCAGAAGAAAAACGATGTGGTTATTCACTCGGGACTGCAGATTGCCTTGCCCACAAAGCATACTTGGGTTCTGCATCTCAGGAAAAGCCTTCAATAACAACACATGTTAAAAAAAAAAACAAAACCAAAAGCGTTTGTATTTGCCATGGCACAGTGTGATAAAGAGGGGAATCTGTCTGTTTATAACTGAGGCCTTGAACTACCTTACTTTGCTGTACCTTTTATGTCTGTCTTTTACTGTCCCGAGTCAGCATCCTTGTGTTAAGGAAATAGTGTGTGACACCAATTTATTTCTCCAGGAATTACGTCTATTCATAACTTCATTTGTTACAGACGACCAGCAGCGTAACGTATCTTACTTTGGGAAAACAAAAATCTTAGCCTTTTTTTCTTCCCCAGTCCTTAAATAGATGCAGGAGTTTGGCTGCTGATGAAGAGATGGTATGAAAAACTACATCCATTTTTTCTAGGCCAGGTCTCAAAAAACAAGTGGTTGAAAGAATTTTACTGAGATCAAGGAAATTTAAATAAGAAAGGAGAGGGGTACACTTTCATGTGAAAACATCTCAACAGTAAACCTAGATGAAGGAGACAGAAAAATAGTAGAGAAATAGAAATTCCCTGATTCAGTGGAGCTGTTCTGCTGAGGGACTGACCGGGCAGTGGGCTGAAGGCACTGAAATGGGAAATGATTCTGGAGTAACGGCCGGTGGCCAGGGAGAGGGAAGGACAGATGGGGTGAGGAATCAGAAAGGGAGAAACTTCCTCTGATCAAAGAGATGGGGAAAAGGAGACTGAGATGAAGGCATGGGTCAACTGTGGATGGAAGTGATAAATACAATGTACTTTGACAAACTGCCTACTAAGAGAAACCACCACCACCTCTGGGCACCACCAGAGATGCTCCAGAGCTTTACCTCACCTCTCCAAACCAGCTGCTGGGCACAAGGCATGGAGGTTCGTGTCGTACAGAAGTGCAAAGGCGCTTGTCCACTCATTGAAAAGCAGTTCAGCTTAGCTCCGTGGTTGCAGAGGATCTTGAGACACTCAACATTTGCCATTTCACACGCTACGTGGATTGCAGCTTTACCGTTGGGCCGGCAGTTGATTGTAGCTTTGTGATTGAGGAGGACCGAAAGACTCTCCAGATGTCCATACATGACAGCTAGATGAAGTCCAGTTGCCCAGGATATTTTTAATTTGTAGCTAGGCAGCCAGTACCCTGTACAAAGTGAAAATGTGTTACCATCCTTGGCAAAGACTTTCATTTGGAATATCCACCTACTGAGAATAATTGAGGGAGAAGGAAGGGTTGGAGTTTTGCTTTAATTTACTGCAATTTCAGCAGCTACAGCTTAGTGCACACAAAGTTCTCTCAAGTATAATTTCATTTGCATTACACACTTTTACTACACGTGCTGAATAGCCTGCCTTTTGGAGAGGTAATTCCCATGTAGATGTACTCTGAAGGCAGCTTTTGTTTTTCTTGTGACCCGTGTAGTCTAAATAAAAAAAAAATAAATGCTTAGAGCA
This sequence comes from Buteo buteo, assembly GCF_964188355.1. Lineage (NCBI taxonomy): Eukaryota > Metazoa > Chordata > Aves > Accipitriformes > Accipitridae > Buteo > Buteo buteo. Next base: position 28,026,811 of record NC_134172.1, on the reverse strand, counting down.
TTTGAAATGCCACCAGCTAAAAAATATGGGGGAAATGGGATCTTCAGCCTGCCAATAGCTGAACAAAGGTGGCATTGGAGTACGAAGGCAGCATTTACTTAGGCCAGTGACTCAACAGATAGCTCAGCCTACTATTTCTGCGTGGGAGATGGCAGGATCTTGCATGTCAGGAGCTGGATTCAGACCTACAGTGATGCATTGCACATAGATGACCCCTGGCAATGTGGCTGCAGCTGTATCACAGGTCGCCTGCCAACCACTGCCCCTGAGGAGCATGGAGCAAGGAGTTTGGATGCTGATGTAAATTAGGTTGAAGAGCCAAATAGAGGCAGTGACACTTTAGCATGAAATTTGGCTCCAGAGTGTTTGGATTTTTCTCTGAAAATGTCACAATTATGGTGCAGGGTTTTTTTAATTACCAACAGGTGTAAGACCAAATAACACTTAAATATTTGTTCCCAAAATAGGACTACATGCTTAATGACTACACAGAGACAGTCTCAGAAGTGATTACTATAATCGTTTGTTTAAAAAAAGCAAAACACAATAATAATGTGCAGAAGGGCAAGAAAAGTCTAAAACTTCTTCTTTTCTCTTTCTTTTCAGATACAGCAGCTGCACCTTAGCTAGAAAGTGCATACAAAACTTTCTGGGTTTGATTTATCTATTTGTCCTTGGACAAATGCCTGGTTGAATACTGTTACCATGTAAAAGATACAGAAAAAAATACTAAAGATGCAAAATGAGGTCAAATTAATTCAGACCTCCATTTTAAAATCTCTAGTTTTATATAGTTTTTCAACCTTAATGTCATATAGATACAGTTTTTGCAGTATTCATGTGTGTTGTATTAGACAGAAAGAAGATGGAGAGGGAGGAAAGAGGTAGATAGAAACAAAGTGCTGGTGGCAGGGAGAAACATGGATTAAAGTTTTTCCTCACTCCTAGTTAAATTGCAAGTATATTCTGAGATAGATGCCAGTAATGCAGTTCTTGTATTCCTCTGAAAAATGCTAGATTTTCACTGAAAGGTTACAGATATAAAATAGACAGTCATGACAGCAACTGCACTGCCTGCTCTGGCATGGCTGCAGTGACATGTTCCTGACCAAAATAAGCATTTATTACTACCAGCGTGTGAGATGTCAGGGGTGAGAAACTGTCTAGAGACCATGGCATCCACTCTAGGATGAAACTCTGGGGACTACCAAACCCAGGCCCCAAGGAACACACGCCGCAAACGGCAACAGCAGGCAGCCCCGAGGCACCTGAGTGCCCAAGCAGGGTGACGGGCTCCTCTGCAGCCACTCAACCCTCTCTCAACCCGCAGACGATGCAGGCTAGGCTGCCAACTCTAGTAAGACAACCTTTTCATCATATGCCTCCAAACCAGGCACAAAGTAGGTGGGCTATATCCCAGAGCCTATGCATATAGCAGAGCAAGTTTCTTAAATCACCTCCCTGTCTGAATTCACACGCAGTATTCCCCCTTGTTACAGGCGAGCTGTGGAGCACTGCCGGCTTATCCCACATGGAGCTGGGCCTCACATTTATGGCCCGATGTGAGCCATAAATGATATGTAACAGCAGGAAAGTGATCCTTAAAAGCCAAGTTACCACTTTATATAGCCACAGTTTTCCTGCCTGAGACCACCGTTTATTTCCTTTGCCTGTGCTGCTGCAGGTGAGCTGTGCTCTGCCCTCTGCCCAAACCCACGGGTGTCTCTGCACCCAGAGGGACAGGGACCAGGCACTGAGCAGGAAGCAGACATGGGCTCCATGGGAGGCCTCGTTCAGCTTGCCTGGCTTTTTGGGCGGAAACGTGAAAAAAACATGGCACACGCAAGGTCAGTGTCCTTGGGAGCTCTCAGCCTCTGGAAGAGAGGAAGAAAAACCACTCTGTCACCCATGGCATCTCTTTCCTGCTTCATTGCTTACGGCTGTGGCAAAGCTCAGGCTGTTTCTCAAGGAAATCCCCCTCTCATATCACAGTTATCTGGGATACAGAATAAAAGTAGAATTCGCACAAGAGTTGATAGAGTGCCTCCTGCTTTTTCGACAAAGAAAGCGAATACGCTGCTGTGATTTAGGCCATAGGGTGCATTTACCTCTCTACTTTTTGGAGAAAGGAGAGACTTCTCCAACAGAGACAGGCTAATGCTTGCAGTCAAATGATCTACAATTAAAAATCTGTGCATTAATCCTGTAGTCTCAAACCACAACCAGAATGCATTTCAACCTGCTGAGAACAGAGGAAAAGGTATTTTAAGATACATTCATCACTCTGTAGGTTAGTTCAGACACTGTCCCGAAGGGAAAGACATCATGACTGCATCATCCTCACCCTAATGAAATCAAAAGAACAGCAGCCAACCATTAAATGAGAGGTAAACACAGAAAAGGAGAAGAGGTGGGATGTTGTGCCTTCTTTATACCACAGAAAAAAAATGCATTTGCTGTGCTGCTGAGACTGGAGATGTTTATCTCCACGTATTATTAACTTCTGGCAAAGGCTGATTATTACTGTTTTCTAGATACACATGAAGAGTCTGTTAGCAAGTAGGTCATGAAGAATGTTGATTTTAGCATAGAGCAAACTTGTTTTATTGCTTTAAGTTATAAGTTTTTGGAAACGCAGCCAGTGTCTGGCTGAGAACCAGTTTGGGTTTTCTGCACTCTAAAACAGATGTCTTTTCTGGTTGTGTTTTTCCAGATGATGTTTCTGTTTTGACAAACTAGCACATCCTCAGTTTCTGTCAGTTTGAAAAAAAATTCTCCTACCATCCAGCAACATCCAAGGTCTGCAGGATTTCCCTAGCTCTCCTGAGCTAGGGAAAACGCACTGTGCTACCACCGTAAACTCAACATGGAAGAGATTATTTTATGTTTCTAAATGGTCTGTATATGTGACTGGGTACATGCAAGAAAGGTATATACCACACTTAGCCTGCATGTGTCTATTCTGGGCTTTGCACCCGAGTTCTCTGTGAGGAAATGGCAAAGGACCCCTCTTTCTGGACTCCCCTGAAGCTGCAGCAGCTGCCTCAGCAGCGCGGAGGCTCAGGCTGGTCTCTGGCCTGCCCTCCACCAAGCCCAGTGGGTACAGCTGGTAAGCTCCCCTACTACGGCGACTGTGGCTGTACAAACCTACTGAGGCGTTACTGCCTATGAATCAGCTTACGCTGCAGCTTCAGAAGAGATAAAAGACCACAGTTTCTTCAAAAATCACTCAAACCTGTCTACTTCCTGGCTGGTGAATGCTGCCACATTTACCTTGTTTGTAGGATGCCAGAATCAGGTTTTCATCTTCCACTTCAAACACTGTGTCCACGTCTATTTTCTTTTGGCTCAAGAGCTCTTCCAGTGTTTCAAAGTCATTGGACTTCAGGGCTTCAAGAAAAGCCTTTTTCACCAACTTTGCAGCTGCAGCTCGAGTAATTTTCCCCTCCGTATTCTCACCCTCTTTGTGTGTCTCCTCCAGATCCATTTTCAAACGTATTTGTTTGTGCTGTGAAGAGGGGTACACTGAGGTCCCTATAGCACAGTTGCATGCTGAAGTTCCTGAAGACTAGAAGGTAATTTTATCACTCGGTCATGCTGATCTGCTTGTTCTATTTATATGAGGAGCATTTCAGGCATTGAAATGCCACTCTTAGATATCACCACACTCTTTTTATGAAAGCGAGGACACACACACTAGCAATAACACCAAAATAAGAGTTATTTCCACAGGCTTTATACACATTAAGCTTCATTAACCACATGGTTACCCTCTGCTCCCACCATACGTGTACATTAAAAGACACTAGTCCCGGGTGTTGTTTCTCAGCTGGAGAAGTACTCACATTGCCTTTCATAGTTACCATTGCTGATTTATTGACTGCAGTGGGATGTGGTGCTCTGCCTGCAGATGCCTTTTAACTACTGCATTTCAGACAAAAAAAAAAATCCCCAAGGCACTCTTCTGTGGGAGGTAGCTCACTCTTTCCCCAGGATAGCATTCAGCATGTTGGTCCTGGTTTCATTCCTCCAGCCATCAGGCAGGTCTCCACAGGAGCCCCCCACCACACAGGTCTCACAGGATCCCTGATCTGTAAAGCCCCAAGGGAACATTGTGTTGATCGAGCCTGGTCTCCTGCATAATACCCTGAGCAGCAGGATTTCCCTAGTTTGCTCAGGGGCCACAAGCAGTGCTCCCAGGAAAGAGAAATGCTGGGATGAGGGGGCTGCAGAGCTGTACAGCCATGTTGTGGGCTGAGCTCACACACTGCAGGGGGCTTGCATGTGAATTAACTCACGTGCAAGCACAGGAGGCCACACGGGTCCATCGGCTCTTCTCTTTCCCCTGCACATCCTTCATCTAAATTCAGACCCTCTCCCTCACCACCCCGTCACCCACTGAACGCTTCCTTCTTCCCCCCTTTTCCTTCTCCCTCTGCTGGCCCTGGCCCTGTGCTGACAGCAGTCTGCGATGACGCAAACCCACACGTGGCCAGCATGAGCTGCTGCCATGTATCATGTAGAAGTGGTTCACACATGCGCCCACTTGGGCTGCTGGATGAGACCATAGCTAGAAGGACTATCCACCCTTGATTTAAATCACCCAGAAAAGCGGACACCACCACGACCACTAAGAAAAAATTTTCATGTTTATCCTTCCTGGGAGTTCAGCTGCCCAGTGGGCTGATGGGGAAATGTGAGCCAGGTGATAGTGGAAGTCAGAGCAGCCTCTGTGCTCGTAGGTGTTCCAGGGGCCAGGCTCCTCAGGCAGCCCCATGAGGACCTGCAGGACCCCATCCGTGGGAATGCTCACCAGCTCTCTCCTAGAGCCAGTACTCAACTAAGGTGTTGCGGGACAGCATTTCATGGAGAACTGTGAAATCTGTGAGTTCCTTCTACCTGTGTACTTTTGGACAAAGAATACTTCATAAGAACAACTTCCCTGAGGTACTGTACTTTGTAATAAACACAGTGAGAAGGAAAACGGCTTGCCCTGGTGCTATAGGTCCCAGGCAGCTCATGTGAGTCTTTCTAGGCTTTCTTAAGAGGAGAGTCAGCATCAGGCTCTCCATACCTTTACATTCCCTCTTACGCGGCTGCCTCACTCGGTTACTTTCGGTAGTGGATGACTCCACTTCATGCTTTAAAAAAAACCATTAATGCTCGTCTGGCATGAGCAGAAGGACAAGATGTGAACTCCAGATCTTACGGGCTTCTTGTTACTTGCTCCTTTTTTTTAAAACCACTATATTCCTGAAAAGTCATGGATGCACAAAGCACTGATACATGGCTGCAGTCAATTGTTCACCTCGGCTACAATTTTCGATTTGAAATGGACTAGCTTTTCATCTATCATCTTTCATCTTTCATAAATAGTATTAGATGACACAAGGACATTCAATCTAGCTGAAGGGATTGTGTCAGTACCTCTCCAATGCTGGTCTGCAGCTTGAAGGTTGAGATGCACAAGCATGTTGCTGTAACAGATTACTGCACATCTGCTGATCCATCGTGCTTGCTCTTGGCTGACAAGCAAGGTGAAGTAATTTGTGATGGCTTGGCCCACAGTGAAAGAGAAAGCTGATTAAAATTATCTTACATCCATCATGGTCCAAGAGCATGCACAGGAACAGCATCTCAGTCCAGATGATGCACTACTACTTGCTCACCTTCAGCAGTTTGTCTGGCCCTGCTCTGACTCTCACAGAAATTTTTCTTAACATTAATGAGCTTATGAAAGAGAAAGGGAACAATTATAGATACCTATAGCCTTTATAGTTAGTGTTTTTCTGTAAGCTGCATTTGGGTCTAATCTTGAAAAACCTACTCATATGAGTGCACTGGTGGTTTCAGTACAATTACACACAAGAATGAGGAAATGGTTTTATGTTTTACATTGACAAACCCTCACAAAAAGTTAGATTGACCTTTTTAAAGTATGACATAAGAATTTTTATTAATTCGCCTGAAGTATAGTCAAAATATATTTAAGAATACATAAATACTGTGAGTCATTGATGGGGTAAAGGGACCAGCTTTTACCATATATCTGTATTTCTGCTGTGTGATTTCCAACAGACTTCTCCCCCACCGTACCACAAGGTGGCAGTTTGATTTTGAAAGTCAAAACTGATGTCATCCAACCTCCAAGGCTGCCAAATACTCCGAACATCTCACTGTGAAACAATAGCTCATCCCTTGTTTAACATCAGTACTAGTATTTATGATATTTATAGGTTAGACTTGAGGCCACTGTGATGGGCACTGTGCACTCACACACCGTATCCACTAAGAAAACCCGGTTTCCACATTTGGGATCAATTGTCTAAATTACACAGCTAATGCAAAGGCACATTTTTACCAAGGAGACAACTCCTGCCCCCAGGCTTGCCTTCTGCTCCGCACAGTGCCTCGCTCCCGTTCACAGGACAAGCCGCAGGTGCACAAACACCTGCACCTCCTGGGGAAAGGCTGGATCTGCCCCTCAGAAGTGGTTACAGCAGGTCAGAAGAACCAGGTGTGAAACCACACAGCAAGCAAGAGAAGAGCAGACAATGCTCTTGGGGTGCACGCTGCTTTCCACTGTGGGTGACGGGACTGTTGTCACTAGCTCCAGATGGGCTGCTGAGGACCCTCTCTGTCAGGGTTATCACAGGCTTGCTCCAAAGCCCGCTGAAGTCAGGGGAGGTATTTCCACTGATTTCAGTGGGCCGTGTACTTTATTAGGTTGGGCACCAAGCAGCAGAGCTGAGCCAGGAAAGCTGCCTGGAGGTGGGTGCCTGAACGCCGTCGGGGTGGTGTTATGAGAAGGATGTTTGGTGGCACAGGAGTGTGTATGAAAATCAGAGTTGTGACTGCTTATAGAAGACAAAGCTTTAAGGAGAAAATGAGAAAAGATGTATTGGCAGGCTGTGCAGAGTGTGTCTCCTGAGGAGCCAGGGCCCCTCCGCTGGCACTTGCTGATGCAGAGCAATAATCTATTGGCAGCTACATAACTCACAGCAGTGCTGGGAACAGCTCGAGCAGAGTTTTGGAGGTGAAAACCAACATCCTGAACTCTGTGCTGGGGCAGGCAGAAAGCCAGCAAACGGAGAAATGCTCCAAAAGAATGATGGTGACGCAACCGGAGCAGTGGAGTTGTTCCTAGCTGCAATACAGAAAAGCCTGGCAGCTCCCTGGCAGCTCCAAGCCAGCCAGCCTACTCTGCAGCAACCCTGTCCCAAAGGCAGAGCTGGTGGGGGTGGGCAGGACAGCAGTAATAGATGCAGGGTCACCTACCTGCAGCTTTAGTAGGGCTGTTACAAATGTTCTCCCACCACCACTTACAGAGGGGACCTTGAAACATTGCCTGCGACCTCCAGCTCCGAGCCTTGCAGCAGTGTACCAGCACGCTTGGCTAGAGAGGGTTCAACTCTGCCCTTTCCTTTCCTCAGCAGGTCGCTGGCTAAAGCAGGTAGCTTACGCAGTAGTAACACAGCCCCCATGTGAAGCAGTCTGTCCCGCTCTGAAGCCTTTGTTAAGGAGGGAAAAGTACGAAACATCAGATCTGTCGGCCTGAAAAAACAGATCTTTGAGTTAATCCCACACTTTCATCTCTTCTGAACAGTGCGTGCTTGTAAAAATACTGTTGCAACAGTGATCACAATCCCCTCGCCTTGCTGCGGCCCTTACAGCATCTGCAGCGTCAGGCCGAGTCTGCAACGCTGCCGCCCACTCTGTGGGCAGTATTGCCTTGTATATCCTTTGTGTCGCCAAGTATATCCTTTGTTTCTTCTTGACAGCTCTCAGTTCCCAAGCTGGACTAAGCACAGCCCTCTTACTTATTCATATCACACATCTTTTTGCTAATATTGACTTTTTTTCACTGCTGTATATCTTTCTGCCTGCTTTAACCATCACCACGTTTTATACGATTTTCTTCTTCCAGGATGCTGACTATAAGTGTAAAGATTAGATAAATCTTCCCCATGCTTCTTGCTTTATTTCTTAGTAGAAAAAAAGCTCTTTAGCTGTGCCAGGTGCAAACTATTTTCTCTGGGTGCTCAGCTGCAAATCATCTTTTGAGAAAAGTCCTCTCTGTAAATTCATCCCTGTGACTGGTTAACTGAAACCTTCTTAGTACCAGTAGTTTGGAATCTTCCTCTTGTTCGTTGTTGTATTATTTCACTTTTGCGCTCATTTGCTAGGGATGGGGGAGGAAAATAGTCTCAGATCCTCAAAGGCATTTAGACATAGAACTCTCAGCTCCCTGGAAGTCAAATTCTAGGAGCTGGGAACCTAGGTATCTTTGCGAGTCTGGACCTTCTGGTTTTGTTTTCAGTAAAGCAAGTATAATTTAGAAATACAGATCAAGTGAGGTGCTTAAGCCTTTAAGGTACACGCGTGTTATGAAATCAAAGGTCGATGCCAACAATACTGAATTATGTTCTCATGGAACTTCATGTCTGAAGACTTCATGGCAAAAGCTTAGCCTATCCTTCCATGGGTTTTGTTTTGGCTTTCATGCCTGGTATTTCCATCTTTAGCCCCAGGGATGTCTTTCCTTCATTTCTGCATAGTGTTCCAACTCCTGCTATCGGAGTATTTATTAGGATGTCCAGAAGCTCAGGGTTGGATTACCAACTGATGTTAGGATGTTAGCGGTTGAATTTAGGATGTTTTAAAATGAGGAATAATCTCTCAAAAATTACTACTGAGATAATATAATTAATAGTTTTTTGTCCTATAAAAAGTATACACAAAATGCGCTTATTTTGCAAAACAGTTAAATACCATCTTTACCCAGATACAATGCTTGTAGGTTCCCTTTGATTCAAAGGGCACGAGTATTGTAAACAGGGTCCATGTACACAGACAGAAATTAAAATCAGGTGGACAGTTTTTTCAAGGCATGGAGAAAATGAATCTTGCCTACCTATGCTTGGTGGAAAATTGTTCTCATAGTTTTTGCAGCTTGATGTCATAGTATCTGACAGTATGTAAAACAGTGGGATTTTGCAACCAAACTTAAAATGTGAATCTCTTCCACTTCTTTCCTCCTGATGAAGCGAGGCGTGGACTATGGGCTTAAATGAAGCCTGTGGAAAGCAGTTCTTTAAAGACAAGTGTTCCTTCACAGCAGCGAGACAAAAATAATTCATTGCCCATAGAAAGAGCCCCGCAGGTGGCTGTGTCTCTCCTACCCTCCTCTCTCATGCCCCGCTGCCTGCTGCTTGGCTGTGCTCCCTGGCAGGGCTGGCTGGCGCTGAACTCCCACAGGGATTGGCCAAAGATGAGACATTCTCATCACGCTCTTCCCAGTAACTTTTGCCTTACCTGCCGAAGCGAAATTTATGCAGAGCTGAGATGGTGTATGTGAGATGGTTCCTATATATTAAATTGTTTCCTATATATTAAAGATTAAATATGTATCAAATAATAAAGTGATGAGGGTTTTAGGATAGGCATACAGCCAAAGTGTGAAAGGCTTTCCAGTTTTGCAACTGCTCTAAAATGCCAGTCTTTTCGGATTAAAATACCAACGTATGAAGGAATATGAACACATTCAGCAGAAGCTGTACTGGTATTCTTTGAACAGCCATCAGGCAGCCTAGGGATAAGGCTTTTCCTGCTCTGAAGGACTAAATTTGAAGCAATGCCAAAATAAAGCATGTGGAAAAAATCTGCTGAATAGGTGTAACGAGTGGAGAGGGAAGATGAGATATCATGAAATAAGCAGCGCATCAGAAACCAGGCTGGACGCAGTGGTGAGGCAGACGGGGACACCGCAGGTCTGTCTGTCTCCATAATCACCCTGCGCTCGTATCGTTGGGCCAGTGGCTTTGATGAATGTTTTCAATCTCCACTGTTGCCTGTGCTTCCCACCCTTTCCTGATAAATCAGTCACTGATACACATCAGCTGTTCATTACATTTCTAAGCAACATAAGCTGTTAAGCTTGCTCCTTCAGGGTATTGCCACCTACCTTCCCTGAATGTGACAGAACAAGTCCTTAGGTGCAGAAGTGACAATATAGTTATGTTAGTCTAAATCAGAAGATGCATATTAGATGCTGGTTTTATTGGTATTATTTACTGTATAAATCTTGCTCCAACTGCAGGAATTCCAGCTCTTATTGACTGACATCCAAAATTTGTGTGAATGGTGCAAGGCTGGCTTGGCCTCGATGCCTTTGCGAGGGGTGCAGAGCAAAGGGTGAATTGCCTCTGTCAGAGCTCAGGCCGTATGAACAAATTCTTACGTTGTGGAATAGAGCTCAGTATGTTGATTCACCAACCTGAGTCCATTAGTATAAAAGCCAAGAAAACAAAAGCAAATATTTCTCATCTAAGCTTACAGTTGCATTGATTTATACCAGTTATTAAAAGACTCCCCGAGGAAAGAAAATAACTAATGTTACCATTTACCTCCTGAGCCTCTGAATGACTGAATCAGTAATATGGGAAAAACATCAATATCTTACAGCTATTTATATTTTGATTTTTTGTGTATTGGTGTTTCTAACATTATACAGAATATCTATTGTAAAATTATATTCAACTTAATGAGGTCTGAGTTAATTTACTAGATCTGTATAGGAAAATGTGCTTGCAGTATTAAAAGCATTTTATTTCCATTTAATAATCTGTTGCCATAGTGACCAATCACAACTTTCTCAGTAGCTTTGTCTAGGAATTGGATGTAGGCTTTATTTTTGCTTTATTTTTTCTCCTGCATTCTCTAGGCCGCGTCCTTGTTTAACTCATTTTTATTCTTTTTATAGTCTGTCCTTTTCCAACCATATTCTCAATTAGTCAGTAAGAGTTCTGCCTGAGTTTAAAACAAAGATCATGACTTGGGATCTTCCTTTTAAATAATTATGTAAGAAACAGGAAAATACAATGCTGCACACCGTGGGCTTTCTTTATCATCAACAGATCACCCAGACCTAATATAAGAAGGAGTCCTAAAATATCAAAAGCCTTGGGAGTCTGATACCTTTTAGTATCAATACAATAGTCATGTCAAAGATATGGTGAATTGCATCTAAAACTGAAAAGCTTTTGGAGAAAAGCAATATTTCAAGAAGATTCTTTATCTTCTTTAAAAAAATCAACGCACATCTCTGTTGCAGCCCAAATCTTGTCAATAATGTACCTCCTTCTGAGAAATGGTAACTTAAAGTGGTGTTTTTAATGCTGCTTGAAATACGTATCTTCTCCAAAAGGCGAACAGGCTAAAGAGCCTGCACACAACTGTATCCTCTCCTGAGGCTGGTAGAAGATTTTTGCATGGGGAGAGGCAGTAAGAATATTTCTGAAGCAAGGGTAAGTAGACGGGGAAGATGCAGTTACTCATTTTTGCCATCACCTTTCTCAAGTCCAGACTTTTGTTTCCCTGATAGGCACAGAGAAGCATAAAAAACCTATGCAAATATAGATACCAGCCAGAGTGAGATAGTTGGAAAGATTATGTGACTCTTGCAGCATAATGCTCAGATCAGCCAAGAAAACTTTCTTCCTCCTTTATCCAAACATAGATACCTACCGTGTAGACATCTGACTCTTGCGCTTGTCACATCATCTCCTGGGAGAGTCTGTGGAGATGGTTGTAGGGTGCAATTTCACGTGTCTGAAGACGGAAATCAAAACCAGGTCAGACATACTCTAGAAATATTAATTTTCCTCCATTAAGTATGAAGTAAGCCAAATATAATCTGATTCTGTAGGAAGGTACTTTTAAAAGTAAATTACAGATGTTTGTCAAAGGCAGTAATTTAATCAATATTTAGTTTAACCAGTTGATTTTTAGGACATGTTTACTAAAATTATGCAGAAATAAAAGCTGATTAGTATATAAGATATGTGCCGTGGTGATATTAGAAACTACTTTCAAATACTATGAAGAAAGAGAACATTATCGTTTTTCTTTTATTATTTAAATTTACTATTCATCTAACATTCAAATCAAACTTGTGATACAAACAACTGTTGTGCTGTTCAACAGAGGAAAATTTTCTTAATACCTCTAAATGCTCATCACTGAGTGAATGCAAAGTGCAATGAAGGGGTTAGTCATCTTGCAAATATGCCTGATTCTTGGAGGACAGGTCTGCAGAAGAATTCAAAAGAATTCCCTTTTGAAAAAAAATCTTACTACTTTTCCTTCTAAGGAAATTTCTTTTTGGTCTTTTTTAAAGTGACCCAATAAGAAGTGGAAAATTTCCCCAAACTCTAATTATATAATTCTGAATTATTTCCTTACAGCTGTTATTTCTTGTTCACACGTTAAAAGCTCTGAGAAAGTTTTTACCCCCTGCAAACAGTGAGAGTAAATAGCCAAAGTGCTTGCAATCTAATGAATTCCAGAGGAAATGTTTTGGTGTAGATCTCTGTGATAACGTGCAGTCCTGTGAGTGCTGTTTTGTAACCAAAGCAGGGTGGTTCAATGAGCAAAAGCTAAACGGGGATGGAGGACCCCAAATGTTTGGAGTTGCCCCAGTTTGGCCATTGATGCCTGTGGGACTGAGTGCAGGGGATCCCTGGGGCAGGTGAGGAGCGGAAGGAGGCTTGTGGCACGCAGCAATGAATGCCCTGCCCAAATCCTTCTCTCCCACCATCCAAAGCCTACCTGAGACCAGCACCCTGGGGTACATACACAGCAATCTAGTGGCACTGCACCTAAAAGTGTCCGCTGTTCTCCTAGGGGAAGGAGATCAGTAGGAATGCAGTCTGCTCTTCCTGAGACAAATCCCTGAATCAGTTCCATAAAACACAAGAGACTTTAAAGGGTTTTGGGACTCAGAGCAAAACTAGACTCTCAACACAAAACTTGAAGGAAGCAGCGAGCAAGACCCAGTTGTGTGAGTTTCCAACTCAGGGTGTCGGGGATGACAGGTCTCTTTTTCTGGGCTCTGGCTGGGACAGCCTAAATGCCCATGGTTGCATCTTACCTGCTGTGCAGAGAAGCCCCTAGGCCAGCCTGGTGCCAGCAGACTCATCTGTCCATATTGTCTTTTGAGCTTTGCAAAGCACTTAATTGCATCAGTGAAGACACTTTACACAACCCTTGAAGCCCCACCTAGGCTTTAAGGAAGAGCGCTGGAAGTTTCAGCCCTGTGCAATTTTACTGCATTACAAAATTGTGGCACTAGGTTATAGGAAAGCATTAAATCAACAACTTTTGAAGCTACTAGTATGAAAAAAACCCAAACCAAAACCCACTTATACGGATAATAGAATTTAAAAAAATAAGAATGTACATATTGGGATGAGACCTTAGTAATAGTTCACAAGAACATTTTAACAGGTGATACTGAAGTACTCTACAGCCTTCTGAGTGTTGTATGTAAGATTTCTAAAAGATGAAGGTAAATGATTTCTTGTTCATTGCACTGGTATTTGTAAGTCAAACTAACATGGTAAAAATTTAGAATACAACATGTTCTGCACTGTGTGTACCTCCACACTGTGGTCAGAAAGTTTAAGCTTCCCTCAAAGATGCTTATCAAAGGTTTAAAATATAATCTTTGCTTCTTATTATGTAACAGAAATTTGCCTTTAGAGTTCAAATTTATGCTCATGTTAGAACAAAAGGTGAACCACAGAAACAACTTATGCAATGTCTCCTAAAAAACTGCTGGCACCCAAATTCTAAGAGTTTTGGTACCACATAGCTCAAGCTGTCTACCTACTGGAGGGCTGCTGGGACCAGCCACCCAGCATACTGCAAGGAGATGAAGAGAAGTATCAGTGTTTCTGGGTGTCAAGCGTACAACACTCCACCCTGTGCACCTTCTAGCTCCTCTTTGTGTTTTCCTCTTGATGATATTAGGCAGAAAAGACAAAGACTAGCTTCTTTTCTAGAAGGTCCATCACAGCCTAATGGGATTCGTGTACAACCTGCTCTTGACCTGAATTAGGCTGAGAGCAAGGTGGATGTCTGCATGTGGCAGTGCTCTATAGCATCCCCTGGGTGCCTTCTCTATCTGCCACTCACATGCCGCCTCCTCCACAAAAGCAGACTGCAAAAAGAGTGGGTATTTTTGGATGTTACAAAAGCTCTGGCTCCACCAAGGCCACATTCTTTGCTCTTTCACATATGTTTGCAGAGGAGACGCTATGATGTAGCAACTCTTAATGATTTCAGCGAGTGTTTGGTTAGGTCCTAGCCTCTTTTTCACATTATCTGTTTACAGTTTATGGTTAAAAGAAAAGTAAAATAGCTTATGAATCCACAGGAAGTATACCTTTATATGGTTATATACTGTTATAACAGCATACATCCATATATATCCATACACTGTTATACCTGAATGAAAGCATTTTTAAAGCTAAATATTAAGAAGATAACTGCAAATAGGTAAACTCTCTGTATTTTGCTATATAACTGCAGCAATCTCTGGGCTTTTTCAGACTTACTGTGAGTATAATTTAGACAGCTGCATCTACAGGGGTAGTATTGTTTTCAGTTTGCTCTTATAGCTTAAGTAAATCTTAGCTGAAAGACTTTACACTTTATTTTCATCTTATTTCCAATGGAAGGCAGGTAATCATACTCTGTGTAGGGATCAGATCTTAGGTGCATACTCTGTATTATTTAGTTGTCTGTCCCACCCTATATACCCAAAGGATTATGGATAACAGTATTTTTTGTAAGTCATAGCTTTATGACAGTATATTTAGTTTTCACATCAGTTTTACCAGAAGAGTTTGAAAACTCAGAAAACAAATCCAGATGCAGGCAAAACCAATCAATACCTGTGTGAAGTTCTTCCCACTGAAAGCGATGATAAGGGTATGTCATTCCTCTTGCTTCTGCTTAGGCAGGCTCGGGGGCTGGGTTTGCTATAACCCAGCCTAACCGCCAAATATCTTTTAAGACTGCAGTTATAATCAAAGCTGCCAAAAAATGTGAGCGAAGTTGATTCTGTTACTTCCCATGCACTGACTCTTCTGTCTTGGCCTCCAAACTACTTCTCCAGCTAGGGTTACTTCCCATGCTAAAGGAAATAGCTGCTAGTTGCAAGGCTGCTCTCAAGTTTGTAAACACTTTGCTCTGTAAACTGGTAATAAAATGAACGATGTGGATGTGTGTGTGGTTTTATCCATATATATGATCTCCCTACCACAGCAACTCTGGCTTCTCTCTGCATCTGTGATTCCCTCGCTGGTAAGGGAGAGACCTCAGTTCAACCTCCCTGAGCCCCCTCACAATACCCCTTGCTTCTTTCTACATGACTACAGATGAACATGAAGCCAAACATGAAGCAACCTACATGATAAGAGTGTGGCTCAGCTGGGTCAGGGAACACAGGGTGATCAGGCCAAATGAAACCACCGAACCCCTGATACCATCTCATGTTAATTTGGGGCTCTCTGCTGCTCCTGGTTGCCTGAAACCCCAAATATTCCAGCCACATGTTGCATATAGTCCCAATCCACTTGTACAGTTTCAGGCAGTGGCCACCATCCCGCCAATGAAGAAGTATGAATTGCTTTCCACAGCATTAGAGTTGATGATTACTCCACTAGAACAGCCTGGTTTGAAGGTCTCTTTACCTTTGTGTCATGTAAGAGCCTCCATAGCCAACATCATCACTCATGTATTTGAAGCAACTCCAGTAACACCAGCACCAGAACTTGGAGCTGTGAGATAATCTTGGTGGTGTTATACCGGATTTACACTGACATAAATCTAAAAGTAGGCTGGGGTGTACACGTGGGATAGTCCAAAAAGTCAGAAACCAGGTGCAGAAAACATAGTTCATGAAGAAATGTGCACTTCTGTGCTCGTTCTACACTTCCATTTCCTCTTGTTTTCTTTATGCTTCTGTCATGGTTTAACCCTAGCCAGCAACTAAGCACCACGCAGCCGCTCACTCACTCCCCCCCCATCCAGTGGGATGGGGGAGAAAATCGGGAAAAAGAAGTAAAACTCGTGGGTTGGGATAAGAATGGTTTAATAGAACAGAAAAGAAGAAACTAATAATGATAATGATAGCACTAATAAAATGACAACAGTAGTAATAAAAGGATTGGAATGTACAAATGATGCACAGGGCAATTGCTCACCACCCGCTGACCAACACCCAGCCAGTCCCCAAGAGGCAATTCCCTGCCCCCACTCCCCAGTTCCTATACTAGATGGGACGTCCCATGGTATGGAATACACCGTTGGCCACTTTGGGTCAGCTGCCCTGGCTGTGTCCTGTGCCAACCTCTTGTGCCCCTCCAGCCTTCTCGCTGGCTGGGCATGAGAAGCTGAAAAATCCTTGACTTGAGTCTAAACACTACTTAGCAACAACTGAAAACATCAGTGTTATCAACATTCTTTGCATACTGACTCAAAACATAGCACCGTACCAGCTACTAGGAAGACAGTCAACTCTATCCCAGCTGAAACCAGGACAGCTTCACAGTGCCAATACAGTTTAAGAAGCCCACATTTTAGAAATAAACTTTGTATATTAAAACTCTTAGTCACATTTGCATTTTGCTGTAGCGCAAAACATCATAGCGCAAAACATCATAGCATAGTATGTATCATAGTTTTTCTTGTTACTGTATTTATAAGTCAAGGCTATTTCCTCCCTTTCTTTGTGTTAAAGTATTTTGAAAGCTGTTGAATTTCTAAATCTCACTTTGTATCTTTTTACTGAGGTATTGTATCCTGAAAATTCAGCTTTTGTTGTTTCTTTTCTGAAAAATTTCCCTGGTATTTGTAATGCATATATAAATAAGGGTAGCACTCAGTAATGCTTAATTGGGCATTTCCCTCTTAGTCCTCTTCTGTGTCATTGGGTCGTTCTACTTTGGTGAGAGGCTGCAATGGCATCATCACTACCACAGCAGGCAGCAGTGAGCCTCCCGTGTTGTGAAACTACCACTACAGTTGAAAAATCAGTGCTGGATGCCTGTTTGTAAGGTTGCGTTGGACTGTCCTTCACTTTCTACCCCAGAACACAACCACACGCAACACTTCGCCTGATACGTGCACCAATGCTCACACCAGTGTAGCTAAGCCTACAAGAGTCTTTGGCAGTGGCTAATATTTGATAGTGGCTCAAATCTCAGCGTTCAGGACATTGTCCTGACCTTTTTTTTTTTCTTTTTTTTTTTTAATCTGCAAGGGCATGAAAGTACTGCACATAGATTGGACTGAGACTCAGAGCAGTTGTTGTGTCTCACCTGAAAGTCCTACTGTACAGAAAAGTGATGATGACAGGAACATGGCTCTGCCTTACTTGTGTTTGAAGTCAGGAACCTCCTTCATTTCATACACAGCTTTAATCTTTCAAAAGCCACATGACCCTCTCCCTCCTTTGAACAACCATTATCAGTCACGGTGTTTGAGGAGCTTGCTGCCAAGAGAGCAGAATTTCACCTGCAAGACTTAAGCATTGTATCTCCAAGGTACACTACTGTCTCAGCATGCTTCTGCCTGGAAAAAGACAGCATTATTTGCTTTATGGTTGTGACAAGGCTGAGCCGTGGCAGTGTAAACAAAGCCATCAGTGATATTCTGCACACCCAGCACACTGTCAGCAGCAAAGGGCAGATTGCCTGGGAGGACCTCTCTGACTTTCGATTTAGCCTGGCATCTCTCCAGTTTAGCAATTCTGCCACCTATAAAATAATTAAAGCAGCTCCCTTTGCTGCTGCTTCCAGATGCAGCAAGAAGCACTACTGCATAAAAGACAGTAAACAAGAGTTGGGCTAGGACATAGCCTTGCTTGGGGCTGTTTTTGACAGTGACATGTTCTGACATCTTGTCATCACTGAGAACCTTTGTGCTACCTCACACCATCATGAAATAACCAAAATATGCTCACAAATTTATTTGGGCATCCAAATTTATGCAGATGCCTCTGGGCTGCCCGTGGCTGACAGTGTTGGAGTCTTTAGTTAGCTCCGCAAAGGCCAGGTAGAGACCTTTGCTCGCTTTGAAGTAGGACAAGGCTGAAAGCCAGACTGTTTCTGCAAGAGCCTTTTCAACACCCTCACCAACAAATCCACTGATGTCATTTTGACACAGATTTTCCTCAGCAGTTGAGAAAATCGATACACCTTGGTGTCACTGCAGGAATGTTTTTACTTTTTTCTTTGTAAAAGGCACTATGCATCTGTATTCTTGAACGCCTTGAGGTACCATCTCTTTATTAGGTGATTGTGGTGAACTCCAGGTTTCTAACTAGCTGGTGACACTGTACTTACGTATAGTGGTAGGGTGTGAGCAGGGACTTTGCCTTGCCCTGTGGCAGCTGCTCAGCAGCTGTAGGAATCTCTGCTCCCTGCTTTTGAATGGGGAGCTGAGAGGTGGTTTTTAACTCTAGCGGAGCTGAAGAATGCAGGGTTTAAGAAGTTGCTGAGGTCTTCGAGCAAGCCATCTGCAATTTCCCTTTGATCAGCTAACAGGGTTAAAGTGGTTTTAGGCCACAGCCTTTGTAGAGAATCTTGTAATTTCTATGATCGGCAGCTTTTGAAGCTTTTTCCCTCATCTTTTAGTGTGCAAACCACAGGCTTTGCTTGTGATTTCTGCCTGTTTTTGTGGTAAGCAGCTTTCTTGCCTTCCAGTTTTTATTTTTATTGAAGCTGGTGCAGCACCTGTATGTCAGCAGCAATTAGATGGATGTGCCCTTTCATTAACCCAGTCCTAAGATCTGCATTCGGCAAAATCGGTGAGTTTGGTTTAACATCTCATTATTCTCTCTTTGAAAGTTTCCACACTGTGTTGACATCTGCTAGTTTTTACAGTTAAACTATAGCAACATTGAGGTTGGTCTCTAGTTGCTTCCTCATGTCTGCTTTGTCTTCATGCCTGCATGTCTTCTTCTGAATTTGATTCAGTATCTGTAAAGCAGCTCTGGGTCAATGAGTGCTGTCTGACTCCTCAGTAGTTGTCGATCAGATTTGTCCTCAATGCCCTCTATAGCATGGGTCCCTCAATGCCCTCCATAGTCTGAAGGGTCTAGTTAATACTATCATGTCTGCATTATAGGCTTCTGTATTCAGTCAGATCAGCCCCCCCAAAGTGCTCTAGAATAATATTTGGACCTTTAGTCTTTAGTGTAAATCCATTGTAAATACTTTGGCAATGCAGATATTGGTGAATTTTCTTCAGGTTAACATCAGTATAAGAGAGGGCAAAATGTGGATAAAAAGAGAGTTTCAGCTTTTTAAAAGTTTGTTTAGTAAAACACATTGTGTTTCATTAATGACTCAAGCATGATGCATTTTGAAATAGTTTGTTGTGAAATCCAAATCTGTGTGTACATAGCTTCTGCATCTTATCACTTAAAAAAGATGATGATATGTGTTAGAGAAGCACATGTAAAGGGCATATCTTTCACAAGTGAAAGATTTAAGTCTTCTAAAGTATTTGGTAGAAATTATTCCCTTTATCTTTAGCCATGTAAATGTTACCTTTTATTTTCTTAGCAAGTTGTCTGTCTAACTTTCCTCTATCAGGAGTGGAGAGAGAGAGAGGGAGGCTAGGTATCTACAGAGCACTACTTGTCCTACTTCACCCATGCTTCTCCCAGTGAAATAAATACACCCTTGGACACATTTATAGAGGGCTGCTTTTCTTTCCTTGTCTGTAGAGGAGTCTAAATGACTAAAATAGAATAAGACTTATCCCGTCTCCCTGCTCTGCTCACTTTCTCCACCCCCAGGCTTGGTATATAACCCTCTACAGCTGATGACGTGCACAAAAGTTATTCCTGCTTTTAGTCATTATGCTGTGTGGCAGGAGGTCACTCGCAGGTCTCTTCTGAGTGTCCCCAAAGGCAAAGAGCTCAGGGGAATTTGTGACAGACTGAAGAGCAGCCATGTGTTTTCCAGCATTGCTGTAGCTACTCGGCCAGCCGGTGGGTTGCTGGGGAGGGCAAGCCACAGCGGATGCCGACAGTGCCAACGGGCAGACCCCAGGCTGGCTGGGATCATGCTGAGGAGGTAAGCTGCTGAGAAAACCAGGCTCTTTCTTCAGTCAAGGGTGACTTGATGAGCAGAGACTTCAAGGGAGATTCACTTCATCTACCTTCAGGCATCTACAGAGCAGATTTCTGCACTTGAATTAGTCACTGTAGGCTCCTTTCCAGTGAATGCAGAGAAATGGCCACTTCTTAGAGAAGAATTCTAGATCTATTTTAGGCACCTTTCATATGAATTGCTACTTCAGAGGAACTGTTTTCCTGCCCTGACTATACAGGGTGCCTAGGTGACTTGACATCAGTGAAAGAAGCGGTAAAAGCGCAACTCACTTCAAGGGAAGACAGGAAGCACTTGAAGACAAATCTATTAAGAGTTACTAAATAGGTAAAGCTGATCACACTGAGCTGAAAATAACTAGGAGCTGGGAAAGAAACTTGGGGGATTTATCCAACCTGTCTCCCATTTCCTCACTCTTCCCTAAGCCTGGGCCTACCGCCTCTGTTGGCTGTTGAGCGAGATGAACCCCTGGTCTGACAGGGTATGGCCACTCTTGCAATCTTATGACCAGCTCTGATGTCTCCATGTCCCCTGTAGACATTTACATTTTATCAAATGAATTGCACCCACCTTGTGCCAAAATTAAGACCCAGATAGTAAGCAGTATGTGCTCTTGCAAATTAAACTGTGTTTTTTATAAATAAATGAAAAATACTATGCCAGCAATGTAGTGCTGCAGCAAGCTGAGATAAGGTATCATTCTTGTGTAAGCTGGCAGAATTCGGGGTTTTTTTGATCATGGGTTGGTCTACATGACGCCAGGCCTGCTGGCGACAGATGGGGTACACATTTCTCTGAGGGGGAAAAGGATCTTTGCACAGGAGTTAGCAGGGCTTATTGAAGGAGCTTTAAACTAGATCTGAAGGGGGAAAGGAATAAAACCAGGCTCGCTAGAGATAAGCCTGGGAGCAGCACACCAATGTTTGAGGGACAGTGTGCTAGCGAGGTCCTTTGATCTGCTGTTTCAGTGGAGGTAGGGGATGGAGATCCATGCAGCAGCTAAGATGCAAGGATTATTGATGTGTTAGAAACCATGGAAGTGCCTGAGAATGATCATGTAGGAGTCAGGGCTTCTCCCCCCCCGACAAAAGGTGGTGCGATCAATAGCCCAACGGAAGTGCATCTACACCAATGCATGCAGCATGGGCAACAAACAGGAGGAGCTAGAAGCCATTGTGCAGCAGGATGATGCAGTTGCCATCACCGAAACATGGTGGGATGACTTGTGCAACCACAGTGCTGCAATGGATGTCTATAAACTCTTCAGAAGGGATAGGCAAGGAAGGAGAGGCGGTGGGGTAGGCCTGTATGTTAGGGAGTGTTTTGATTGTCTAGAGCTTAATGATGGTGATGATAGGGTTCAGTGTTTATGGCTAAGAATCAGGAGGAAGGCCAACAAGGCAGATAATCGTGGTGGGAGTCTGTTACAGACCACTGAACCAGGATGAAGAGGCAGATGAAATATTCTGTAAGCAGCTGGGAGAAGTCTTGCAATCACCAGCCCTTGTTCTTGCAGGGGACTTCAACTTACCAGATGTCTGCTGGAAATACAATACAGCAGAGAGGAAACAGTCTAGGAGGTTCCTGGAGTGTGTGGAAGAAAACTTCCTGACACAGCTGGTGAGTGAGCCAGCTAGGGAAGGTGCCCCGCTGTACCTGTTGTTCGTGAACAGAGAAGGACTTGTGGGTGATGTGATGGAGGCCGTATTGGGCACAGCAATCAGGAAGTGATAGTTTTTGGAGAAGGAGGGGGGTTAGAAGAACTGCTACCTTGAACGTCTGGAGGGCAGACTTTGGCCTGTTTGGGGGCCTGGTTGACAGAGTCCCTTGGGAGGCAGTCCTGAAGGGCAGAGGGGTCCAGGAAGGCTGGACATACCTGAAGAAGGAAATCTTAAAGGCACAGCAGCAGGCCGTCCCCTTGTGCCGAAAGACGAGCCAGTGGGGAAGAAGACCGGCCTGGCTGAACAGAGAGCTTTGGCTGGAACTCAGGGAAAAAAAAGAGAGTTTATGACCTTTGGAAGAAGGGGCAGGCAACTTAGGAGGACTATAAGGATGAGGTTGTACAAGGAGATAATTAGAAGGGCCAAAGCCTAGCTAGAACTTAATCTGGCTACTGCCGTAAAAGACAATAAAAAATGTTTCTGTAAATACATTAGCCACAAAAGGAGGGCTAAGGAGAATCCTTATTGGATGCAGGGGGAAAGAGCAACAAAGGCTGAGGTACTTAATGACTTCCTTGCCTCAGTCTTTAATAGTAAGACCATTTGTTTGCTGGGCACCCAGCCCCTTGAGCTGGAAGACAGGGATGGGGAGCAGAATAAAGCCCCCATAATCCAAAGGGAAATGGTTAGCAACCTGCTACACCACTTAGACACACACAGGTCTGTAGGACCAGAGGGGATCTACCCAAGGGTACTGAGGGAGCTGGCAGAAGTGCTCACCAAGCCACTTTCAATCATTTATCAGCAGTCCTGGCTAACCAGGGAGGTCCCAGTTGGCTGGAAGTTAGCAAATGTGACACCCATCTACAAGAAGGGCTGGAAGGAGGATGTGGGCAACTACAGGCCTGTCAGTCTGACCTTGGTGCCGGGGAAGGTTATGGAGCAGATCATCCTGAGTGCCATCACATGGTACATACCGGACAACCAGGTGATCAGGCCCAGTCAGCCTGGGTTCATGAAGGGCAGGTCCTGCTTGACCAACCTGATCTCCTTCTATGACAAGGTTACCCGCTTAGTGGATGAGGGAAAGGCTGTGGATGTTATCTACCTGGACTTTAGTGAAGCCTTTGACACCATTTCCCACAGCATTCTCCTGGAAAAACTGGCTGCTCATGGCTTGGACGGACATACTTTTTGCTGGGTAAAAAGCTGGCTGCATGGCCGGGCCTCAAAGAGTTGTGGTGAATGGAGTTAAATCCTGCTGGCGGCCAGTCACAAGTGGTGTTCCCCAGGGCTCAGTATTGGGGCCAGTTCTGTTTAATATCTTTATCAATGATCTGGACAAGGGGATCAAGTGCACCCTCAGCAATTTTGCAGACAGCACCAAGTTGGGAGGGAGGGTCGATCTGCTTGAGGGTAGGAAGGCTCGACAGAGGGATCTGGACAGGCTGGATCGATGGGCTGAGGCCAGTTGTATGAGGTTCAACAAGGCCAAGTGCCGGGTCCTGCACTTGGGTCACAACAACCCCATGCAGCGCTACAGGCTTGGGGAAGAGTGGCTGGAAAGCTGCCTGGCAGAGAAAGACCTGGGGGTGCTGGTTGACAGCCGGCTGAATATGAGCCAGCAGTGTGCCCAGGTGGCCAAGAAGGCCAACGGCATCCTGGCCTGTATCAGAAATAGTGTGGCCAGCAGGAGCAGGGAGGTGAGTGTTCCCCTGTACTGGGCACTGGTGAGGCCGCACCTCGAGTGCTGTGTTCAGTTTTGGGCTCCTCACTACAGGAAAGACATGGAGGTGCTGCAGCGTGTCCAGAGAAGAGCAACCAAGTTGGTGAGGGGCCTGGAGCACAAGTCTTATGAGGAGCGGCTGAGGGAGCTGGGGCTGTTTAGTCTGGAGAAGAGGAGGCTGAGGAGAGACCTTATCGCTCTCTACAACTACCTGAAAGGAAGATGTAGCAAGTTGGGGATGGGTCTCTTCTCCCGAGTTGATTTTTCAACCTTTCAGAAAAATGCAAAGGAATGTGAGCCTTGCAGGTGAGGGCATTGACTGTGCAGAAAAGGGAAAGATAACTGCTGAGGGAGGGCATCGACCTGCCAAAGCATGTTCCCCCAAAAAGCAGAAAGCACAGGGAGGCCAATGCTGCAGCTGGTGCAAAAGCAGATTGGTGGATGGAGGAACCCTGGAGCCCTGCAGGTGGGTTCTGTAGCCCTTCTCCCGCACAGAGAGGAAAGCTGTTGGTGGGAGCGTGGCAGTGAGAGCAAGCGTCATTTGGGGGGGGAACTTTGGTTATTAGCGCACACATATCAGCACGTGTATCTCAGCATAGAGATGTACGTGGAGTACTTGTACATTCTGCATCACGCAGTCTTTGTCTAACAAACGCGCGTATTTTTACACAACAGGTAATTTTTTTAATAACGGACTCTGGAACGTAGTCCACCTGCCTTTCACGCGGGTGCTGTAACACGGAGCCTGCAGCGCGGCACCAGCTCTGCCTCCTGCTTCTGCCGCTCTCCCCCCCGCCCCGCCGCCGGCCCCGCCACTTGCTGGCGGGGGGCAGCGGGCTGACGGAGCCGCCGTGGCAGGGTCGCCCACCCGTTCCCCGCCGTCGGTGGGGGCGGGCCGGGCCGCTCCGCTCCGCTGGGGGCGGAGGGGTGGGCGGGGGGGGAGAGCTGCCGGCGGTGCGTGCACCGCCGTGGCCCGGGGGCGGCCCGGGGCGGCGCGGCGGGGCGGGACGGGACGGGACGGGACGGGAGGCGGCGGAGCCGGGAGCGGGGAGCGCGGCGCGGGGAGCGGCCATGGGGAAGCTGCTGGCGGTGGCTCTCGTCGGGATAGCGGCAGCCTTGGCGGCGGAGCGGCTGATGGCCTTTCGGTGAGCCGCCCCGCCACCGCGGGCCGGGGACGGGGGGCGCGGAGCCGTCCGGGGGATCCCGGGGGGGTGGGCAGCCGGGGGATACCGGGCACCCCGGGGCGGGATGGGCCGCGGGGTCTCGGAGCTGCGGGCCCCGGTGCCGGCGGTGCGGGCTGGGGCTGAGCCCACCCCGCGGGGGGGGACGGCAGCCGGTGGCCGCCGGGGGCCGAGGCGGGCAGGGGGCGGCGGGGGCGAGCCTCGGCGCTCCGAGCGTGGGGGCACTCCAGCTCCTTTGCGGGGACTAAGTTCAGCCAACAGCCGCCCTTGCGCAGGCACGGCTGCGGCCGAAGGGGAAGGGTTAATCGTCGGCACCGTCGGCATCACCATCACTGCTACCATCATCGCTATCGAGGGAACCGGGCACCCCCAGAGAAAAAACCGGGCACTGGCTTGCTCAACGGTGCCCTTCTAATCCTCCGTCAGGCACAAACTAACTTCAGGAGCATTTGTCCGGCGGAAATGCCGTTTGCACTAAGGAGGATGTGAAATCCTCCCCAGGAAGATGCTGGGGCCAAGGGGGCCAAAGGGAGAGGGTGCCCTGGGGCAGGGGTCTGGTACCCCTGGTTTTGCAGAGGCTACAGTTAATGGGGATATGCCAAAACCGATATCTGCGAATTTACCTCATCTCCCCCTGCCGACTGGCCAAACAGTAAGTGGAAATCGGATTGCCAGAAACTTGCGTTATTTTCTACCGAAGCTGACCTCTGGATAACAACAGCCCTTGTGTACATAAGGTTTCCTCTGAAGGAGCACGGACTTACGTGATCAGAAGTTGGGACCTCACCGGCTGTGAGCTAAAACACCCAGACGTATCATGCTCCCTATCATGCACCTCATATCATGAGGTGTGAATGTGAACGCTGGGCGTTACGGCAGCTTCTGTCCTGAAAGCTACTAAACACGTAACTGTTGTTTCAGGCCAGAAAAGCAATGGTGAATTACTGTGTTGCAAGGCAGCTACGTCATTATAATTTTGCTCATGTCCACAAGGACTCCAAATGCCTGACTTCAAAGCAACAACATCCAGCTAATTGATCTTTGGGTAGATAGTAATTGTAGCTAATTAAAGAAGGAAGGCTGTACTCCCTGGACCCAGGTACTTCGCATAGCTGGTGTTTGCACATTGCAGTGAATCCACTGCAAGCATTAGTGATAACCATGGTGGTAACAGGACCTTCCTGCCCTGGAGTTGCACAACCTGGGATGGCAGCACTGGAAAACGCTCCTGGGCTTTAGTGGGGTGAGCTGTTTCAAAGCACTGAGAAGAGCAGGGGACCCCACATCCCCTCCAAATCGAATGAATAAATGCAATATTGGGAATCCGGTAAAGCAGAATCTCCTGATAGAAACAGGATCCCCCCTCTGTCTCTGTAGCTCTCTGTGGGTTTTTCCTGTGTGCTGCGTTTTCAGCAAGCTGCAGCATAGCAGCAGTCTTAGGACGGTTCCAGAGCTTGAAAACACACAACTTCAGATAACAAAGTACTCTAAAATCATTTAGTAACTCTTGCCAGGCCTCTCTGTTACACGTCTCCCACCCAGAAGGCAGGAATCCGGCAAATACTTTTTGCTGTTCCTTCTGAGTTTGGTATGTTGTGTCTAGATAGTATGACATAAGAATCCATGAAATACTTAAAAGATAAGGCTTGAAGAATTATTACACATCTCTTACAAACATAGTTCTTCTTCAGTCAGGTTTATTTATGCATCTATCACACTGTCGATAGCTACCAAATGGGCTTGAATAGGGCTTGTGCAGCAGAAAACAGGTGAAGTTCTTGTGTGTTACCAATTGAAATTACACTGGTCCCCCTACTGACATTTTAAATTGCTAATTCTTCTCTGAGGAAGGTCTGAGCTAATTTGTAAAACTTGAATGTGAATTATACTATGTTACTGTTTTCCTCAGAACAATATGCTAATGATATTATTGTTCATATATATATATTTATATACACACACAAAATGTTACCATTTCATAGCACTCTGTACTGATAGAGCGCTCAGCTTCCATACTATGTTCACAACAGCAGCATGCTTCCAGAAGGATGCTGACAGTTTGAAAAGAATTGAGAGCAAAACCAAAAATAAGAGGTGATTTTTAGTCCTGTCAGGAAAACAAAACAAAACAAAACAAAAACCAAACCAAAGATCCGGGACTGGTTAGTCTAGAGAAGAGGAAAACTGAAAGAGGAAAGTCTTTGAACATGCAACAGGTTGCTGCTGAAGGAAGGGGAATGCTAGTGGGACAGCGGGTAGAGGACTGAAACTGGAAAGAGGGACCAGGTGGGAAAAGGTGCCGTGCCCTGGGCTTGCACCAAGTAGCAAAATTCCTGCTTTTTTTGAAGTTGCATCCCTGTGTTTTTAGTTGCGGGTCTGCTGTGTTTTTAGTATGGCCCGTTAGTTATCTAGGCCATCTGGCTTAGTAGCTAAGGCTGGCTGAGCTAGATAAACTGACACGTTTTGGAAAAGCCTCTATATATGCTGCAGGCTTGTGACCAGCGTCCTTTTGAATTACTCTCATTCCAGCCCATGAAGTGTTTCCCTGGGAATGCTGTCGGGATATCATCATCTCTCGTTGGCTGCTGGCTGAGTTCCTGCTGTGCTTTTGGTGCTGGGTGGCTTGCAGTCTGCCCAGGAAAAGCTGGTGCAACTAGGAAAGGGAAAAGCCTCAAGCATGCAGCAGTGCAAATTCTGGGCATGATCGCCCTGAGCCGCCCTGGGGGACCGGTGGGTTTGGCTGTGCAGGGATGCCGCGGGGGCGAGGGGCGAGCTGATATCCGTCCTGTGCTGCATGTGGGCTGGAAGCCAGTGTAATTCTCTGTCAGGACTCCTGAGCTAAGGGAGAGGGCTTGGGAGAGTGTAACTTGGCTCCTTTCCCTTGCTGTCCTCTGGCCTTTTTACCCCTTTTCTTCTTTTTTTCTGGCCTTATGTTAACAACCCGTGTCAATGATACGGCACTGAAGCAATTTACAATTCATAATTACATGATTTAAAAAAATGCAGGACTGACATACCATACGGTGCTCAGCTCTATCGCATATTTTTCATACCACAGACTGATACTACTGTTTAATTTATGTTTATGCTTAAAACTATAACACAAACATGGCTAGGTTTTGCTATGGGATCTTTGCATTCAGAATTTCCCGTGGTTGGAGCAAGTACAGCCTCAACATGTGTGTATGATAGGCATGCAAAGGAGTAACTATGTTAGTTCAAATGCTTTCTTTTGGGAAAAAAAGGAAGGAAGAAATATTCTAGTACACTAGCTCAACATATTTACATATAAACACAAAAGATTTTCTTATGGCACTGCAGATCAGCATGGTCAAACACAGCAGTCCTGCTAGTGATGTGCCTTTCATAAAGATGTGTAGACAACTTGGAATGGAGGGGATGGAGAAATAGGAACTCGTGTAGTTACTTGTCTCTATCTACTTGTCCAGTAAAGCAGGAGCCAGAGATTGAATTTTGTGGGCATTCAGGAATGAAATAAGCACTGCTGAAGGATAATGCTCTTGGTGGGTGCCAGGAGAGAAGAGGAAGGGACAGGGTGATTGCTGATAATGGTACTACCAAGTCCTGCCTGTTGTTGGGAAACAGGTAGTCCTGCCTTGCAACGACACTACCACTGCCTTTGACTGTGGACTAAGAAATGAAGAAAGTGCAACCGCTGGTGGCCTGGTCACCAAAAATAGCCAGTGGGTTGGGGTAGAATGTCGCCCTCTCCTCATCTGAAATGCTGGTTCTAACTGTGGGGTGCTACTATATTTAGGTGGCTGAAACCAGCTTTTACTGAAGAAAGTGTGGCTGCATTATTTTATCATTTGAGCTGTGGTGGGTCATAAAAGCTTGTTCCTGAAGCTCATGAACAAAGTCAAGTTCCTGAAGTTATTCGGGGCAGGAGAATCACTTAATCCCTGGCCGTGTGTAACCATCGCAGTGATTTGGAGCAATTGCTGTTGTCAGTTCTGGGTTTTGCTTATTCAGTATTTTACAGCTGATTTGTTGGTGCGATATGGCAGACAATAAAACTAACATAAAACTACGCTAGGAATGTTACCTGTTTTAAAACTGGCTGTGTGCTGTTAACCCTGCTCTTTCCTCTTGCAGGAACAGACTCAATGCTTCACGGGAAATAGCCCCAGTAACCCTTCCGAACTGCCGGCTCATTAAAGGGATCGGTACGTGTTCAAAATAACTGAGTGCATTTCTTTTGTCCAGCCTTGTTTTGCAATTGCTTCTTAAAGCCAGCTTCCAAGCCTCATCCTGAAAACAAAGTGCTAATTTGACTTTCATTTGTTACTTGGACTTTGAGGTAGGGAGAAACTGCAGGAAGAAAATTACACAGAAAAACTAGCTAGTTTCTTGTAATACTTTTTGCCTTTGCTGTTTAGTGTTTCTGTTCCTTTTCTTGAAATCGAGTACCTTGTAAACACTTCTCCTTTGCTAAGCCACTTCTTAGGAAATTGGCTTTTAGATGAGGGTGTGCTGGCTCTTCAGGAGGGTACCTGCAGGTGGAGGTGTTGCAAGGGTGGAAGCCTTGGGAGAAGACCACAGGCATGTGGTGAAGGAGCGGCTGAGGGCAGCCCACCTGCGAAATGCCAGCCGGGACAGCCTGCCTTAGCACCTCGTTTTGTGGAGATTTAGAAGTGGGCTGGTACCGCGCCGTGCGAACGGCAGGCAGGAGCTCGGTGCAGTTGCACAATTCAGCTGTGTGGTTTCAAAGAGCCAGGGGTCATATTTGTCATCTTAGTCCGGTTTGCGAAGAGGTTGAACAGAGCGGCTGAAATGTTGACTTTGCACTTGGGGTCATGTGTTTAGCACACAGCAATGTTTCTGTCTTGTTTTTTCTCTCCCTTAAGGATAACCAGAGTATAAAATGAATAGCTTTAAAATTGATCACTTTTTTGTGTCTCCCTTTCCCCCAGTTTATAATTTTTAAACTTAATAAAGGCTTAATGGCTGGGGTTTTTTTCCTCCTTAGTATTTTCAGAAATGTCTTGAATTCTCTTGGAATTTGCCTGGATTTTGCATGTGTAAAAAGTCATTGGATGAGCTTTAAGAGCCTTGCCTTTGAGCTTGCTGAGTCACTGTGTTGATTTCATAAATCCTGCTTCGTCCTTATGTCAGGAATCAAACATCTTTGTAAAGTCAAATTACTGTCATGAATGAGCATGTGCAGAGTTCCTTTGCCTGGGGTTACATGCAGAAGAAATTGCATTTGAAAAAACTTTCCAGGTCTTCTAGATTGCGCTGTAATTTACTCTGAATAACACTTGCTTGATGGCGATTCGTATAAAAATCATTTCTGAGTAATTCTTTTAAGCATATCACTATTGCAATCTTTACAGGACTTCTTGCAACATGATTGCTCTGTTGAGGAAAGAAGGAAAGCAGGAAATCCTAAACACAGTTGTGTTTAATTTCCAAACAATATCACATTTTTGGTGCCTGACATTTAGATGGAGATTGGGTGAATTCTGAGAACCTGGCTCTGCTCGGAGGTGGCAGCAGATCAATTTACAGAGCTTCATTTCTGCTTGTCGGTGGGCTCCTGTAACACCATCCCTTCACATGGAGCTCTGCACCTTGCCTTGGCTTCGCTCTGTCATTTGCTGCTCTTTAGAAAAATTAAATGGCCAAAACCTAACTCAGCAGGTCTGCTGGGCAAGAGTAGAAATAACAAAGGATTGGCGCAAATTTAAAAGTTGGTATGTTCCTGGAAACATCTTCCAAAATTCACTTAATATGACTGGGGGGGCAGTTTTATTACTCAGGGAGCTCTAACTTCTAGATGCTGCCTACGTAGCACTATTCAAACCAGGGCTTTTGCTGTACTCAGATCTGTAAGGATGCTCCTGTGGGTGACTGTGTAAGGATATCTTTCTACATTGACATCTTGGTCCTCCTAGGCCTTCTTCCTTTAAAATGCTGTGAGAAAGTTGAATAAACAGTCTGTCTTTATTTTAATACTTAAAATAGTCCTTCTGGCCTCTTAAATGGGACACAGGTAATGAGCTGGATCAGCTCAGAACAAAATTATCTTAAACTATCCATTCTGTCCATTGGAAGAACAGGCATCTGGTACAGCTTATTGTAATTATGTTAAAAGCAATGCATCCATAGTAAAGGATGCAAACCCAGAGTAAATGGAACAATTCTCTAGTGGACCCTTTTCTTTCTGCACAATTACATCCTTTGTGTCTCTCTCTTTTTTTTAAGACCTTGATCTAGTCTGTTTTTCAAATATTGTGCAATGTAAGCACAAACATTGAACAAACCTATAAAAAACTGCAGCTTGTCTTAAACCTCATTCACAGATGTGTAGAAAAGGCTATAGTTGTAGAAGAAACAGTATCTTCTGAATTACATGAGTGTCTACTTGTGTTACTGGTTAATAATAAACTAACCACATGTCCTGAACTAATTTCTAAAGTTCAAGAAGGTACTATAGAAATTGCTAGAAATACTTGAATCTTGGACATGAAATCCAGGTGGGTTTTTTGTTAGATGCACCTGCGGAATACATCATACTAAGATAAAATAGATTAAAAAAGAATAACATTTCTAGGGTAGGCAGTAATTTTTCTCAGTATCTTTAATTTTTTCTTAAATGCTACCTATTCAGATAATCCCACGGACAAGCTGGGCTTAGTGATACAATTAAGCAATATAGTGGAGCTAACTGATACCTAATAAATCAGCTCCTAACTCTCCTGTCCCATAGGGCGCCTGCGACAACAGCCCAGAACCTTCCCAAAATGGGGCCTGCAGAAGAGCCCAGGAGCTTCCCTGCAGCCGACTGTGTGTCTCCATCCCCTCCTTGCTGCCTCGGCAGTGCCGGCTCAGCCAGATCATGCTGTATCAGCATTTCGCTCCTCTTCCGACTGCGCTCACTCTCTTCCACATGCACCAGGACCTGGCTGAGAAGTGGCCAAAATGTGCTTTGCTGGGCAGTTTCTTTTGAAGTATTTGGGTGCAGGGCTTTTGTTATGCTCCTTCCACCAGAAACTTGTACTTTTTAATTATCAGCTCCCAATTAGCCTGCTCATCTTTCTGCTTGGCAGCCTCACTCATTCAGTAGCTATAAATGATTATATCTCTGTTTATTCACTCACCAGCATGCTCTGCCAGTAAAAGCTGTCTGTCCAGCTCACATCACCATGGTAATTGAGCCTCTCAGCATTTATTTATGTTGCTTTCTTTGCAGCAATCCCGGGAAGTGAGGAATTGCTGCTAACCCAATCTTATAAATGAACCCAGACTTGGAAAGACCAAAAGCTGGGGCAAAAAAAAGGAGCTTGTTGTTTAAACCAGAGCATGAGCTGAGCTGAAAAAAACCCAAATTCAAAATTTTAGTAAATGCTAAATTTAATAAATTTTAGTGAGGCTGTAAATGTCTCTGGGAACATCAGTGCAGATGTCTGCCTCCCGCCTGAGTCCAGTTGAAATTCAGAGCCAAAACCCAGGAGGTGGGATAACGGGGCTGGGTCCCTCCAAAATGTATCTTCAGACCTTTTGCTTTTCAGAAGGCAGGGGTGGAGCAGGAGCTTGCTGAGGCTGAGGAGGGGCTGTCCCTGTCCCCTGTCCCTCTGGGAGAAGTCATGCCACTTGCAGATCTTGTTCCTCCCCACAAGGGCTGTTTGGCGGCCCCAGGATAAATTACAGTCCGGCCAAATTAGTGGCGGGATAAATAGGAGTTACATAAAAGCAATCAATAAATCCAGCTGGAATTTGCAGGTCCTTCCTCAGGAGGAGCTGCCGAGGTGCCAGGGACAGTATGACCCATGTAGGGTCACACGGGTAGTCGATGGCCAAGCAGGAAGGGGTACGGAGAGATGGGACAAGCTGGGTGGAAAACCTTTGTGTTGGTGGCTATGTTAAAGAAAACCTGCAGAAGAATTTTCTCCTTCAAGCAAATGCTCCCTGGTAGTTTAATCCAGCCACTGTCTGGAAAGTGGCTTGTGGGGAATGCTGTTTGTGCTGGTGATTTGGAGAAGAGAGGGGAGGCTTCTCAGGGGAGTAGTGAAAATTTGGGATGGCAAACGTGCTTCAGCATCCTACTAAAAGCTCTATGGAGAGTGCTTGATCAAAGCCTAAAATTGCTGTAGTATTCTTACTAAAGGGCTTTTATTTAATTTAATTTTATTTTCCTAGCAGGGAAAAATAGTACAGGAACTACAGGAACTGGCAATATTGGAAATGATTACCTGCAGTTAAAAGTGTGGTCTAACTATTAAAGCCCTTAGCTGTTAAAGATATAGTAGGTTCTCTGTCACTTGAGAGCTTTAACTAAATATTTGGCAATCCATCTTAGCGAAGTGTCTCAGCTCGACTAGGAGAATTGGTGTGCACAATTCCCAGAGCTGCCTTATCCAGGCGTGGGCTGAGTGATGGATACGGCCCTGCCCTGAAAACCTCATCGTCTGCACTAATTGCTTGCTGCAGAACATTAGCGTCAAAAGCGGGTGATTCATTCTGCGCTACCGTGGGGCACACGGAGCTGGGTGGGAGACTGCCCAGCCACCACGGGGCACCCCTAAGCCCCCAGAAAGAGGTGAACCCCAGTACTCTTTCCTAACCTGGTATGCTGCTGCCTTCTGCTACCACTTTTAATGCGATGAGACTTTTCCGCTAACTTCGTTTCTTGTGCAGCCATATCAGAAAGGGACATTCATGAGAGCTGGAATTGTACTAAAAAGGGGGTTTTTCGATGGGAAATACTTAATGTCATCTGAAAAACCCTGTTTATCTCTGTCTTGCAGAAACTGGTTCAGAAGACATTGACATACTTCCCAATGGACTGGCTTTCATCAGCTCCGTAAGTGCCCACACCTCCTCCCCGTGCAGGGGCTTGCCTGCTTCCTTATCTACAGAAGCCA
This sequence comes from Buteo buteo, assembly GCF_964188355.1. Taxonomy (NCBI): domain Eukaryota; kingdom Metazoa; phylum Chordata; class Aves; order Accipitriformes; family Accipitridae; genus Buteo; species Buteo buteo. Next base: position 27,993,385 of record NC_134172.1, on the reverse strand, counting down.
TAGGTGAAAACCGCAGGCTGGGGTGTTTTTTTCTACAAGGCTGACTGGCTCCGTAGGAATGGCTCAGACTTGTGTTGGCTTAGCCAGCGTTTCCTTCTGCTTGAGCAAGTGCACTTCTTGACACTGAAATGGTGGTGGTGGGTCTGACACATGTATCCTATTGCGCTGGCTTATCTGCCCATGTAACCTTGAATTTCTTTCATGCTGCTTCCTTGAAATATCAAACCTCTCCCTTGTTAAGAAGGTGCGTTAATTCCCTGCCTTTAAAAACAAATCAGATTTTGTGTGTTTTGTTTTTCCCGATTTTTTAATAGCCTTTTGGACATAGGTTTTCAAGCTTTTTTTCGCAGTCAGGATAGCTAGCAATTATTTTCTAAAGCAAAAGCTGATGTTTCCATCTACGTGCTCCAGGGACACCCAGGGAATGATAACGTTGCAAAATTCATGCCAGAAATGGTGAGCTGTCGCACAGCTGCTGTTCCCCGTGGCTTTACGGCGTTGGATGCAGTCGGTGGTGCTGTACTTCCAGTTTGTCCCCCCAGCCTGGCTGTTCGCAGAGTGGTTTGACATACGGAGAGCACCCACCGGGGTGGTGGCTGCAGCGGGTGGCAGTGGTGCCTTGGGCACGGCTCCCCGTGCCCTCCACGCAGCTTGCTCCCTCTGCACTGCCATCAAGGACTTGCCAGGGAGAGCAGAGCCGACTGGTCCCTCTACCTCCATCACGGCACGGCGGGCTGAAGGACATCCTGATGCGCGCTTGCCAGTCCGAACAAGGCTCCAGCGTTTTCAGCCCTGTGATGCTTCCCTTTACCTTTTATCCAGGAATGATTTTCTTACGTTTTGATTTTACAGGGCTTGAAATATCCAGGAATAAAGAGCTTTGCACCAGACAAGCCAGGTGAAATATTTTTGATGGATTTGAATGAAGACAATCCCAGAGCAGTGGAACTGAGAATCAGCCGAGGGTTTGATATGGCGTCGTTTAACCCTCATGGAATCAGCACCTATATAGACAGAGGTAAAGAGATCTTTAACTCGAGGTGGTGGCAAATCTCAGCCTAAAGAGCACAAACAGAAATCCCTTTTCATCCTTGCATTGCACCCCCAATAGCCTGCACTTGCTGGGAGAGAAAAAAGGGTTTTGGGCTTTTTATCTTTGTTGGGCTCTTTTCTAAATGTCAGCTGCTAAAGCAAACACCTTTGCACATCATCTCAGGCTGTCTGAGACAGAAAGATGTCCTATATATTGAAAGGAAAGAAAACATGGGAAAAGTTTGAGGAGTTGAAAACCACACAAAGTTTATTTTACTAATTTTCATCTGTCTCACCTTGGGGTCAAGGTTTTTGAGGAGTCACATGCTTCACTGACTGGTAGTAACCAGAATGGAGACTTCTGTGCTAAACAGTAAATTATAAAATCTTTGTAAATTACTAAAATCTCTGAAACTCTGTGGCCAAGCTATGTTCTCCTACAACATGGTCTGACTACCAATAAAATACCCTTTGTACTCTCCTTCCTCTCTTTCTCACTGTCCGTTCACTGGGGATTTTAGCAGGGCAATTAGAAGACTGTGAATACTAAGAGAAAGAGAACCATTGCTGCAGCTTGACCTGCGTCCCCATACAGTCACCCTTTAATTTTGGAGAAGTCGGTGGTGGCTAGTTTAGGGTCTCATCAGAAGGGCTGGGCAGAAGGACTGCAGCCTTCCTTACACAGAGTACAGGAGAAGGATGCTCCTTCAGCTCTCTCAGGGGATGTAGTAAATAAACCAAAGAGCCCAAACTGGCTGGGCTACAAGCCCTCCTTCCCAGCTGACTGTGGCTATTTCATTGAACCAGCCACTGCAGCCAGATTGCAAACCCCAGTGGCTTGGGCACAAGGATGAAGCCATGATTTCTTTCTTCCTTGGTAGAAATAGCAAAAATGTAGTTTACACAGCAGTTCCCTGTAGAGCGAGCCTGGGACAAGAGTAGCTGGAGATCTGGATCCAGTTGCAGTGGCATCCTACATTACTTTCGTACTTGTCCTTCTGCCTCTGAAGAGCTGTGAGACAAATGCACCAAACCTGACATGCGCTCTGTACTAGAGGCTGCTTCAGAGCTGTGGGTGCGTAGCCATACAGACTGTTGCAGAGAATTCAGCTGTTTCCATTTCTTTTTTTAAGATGACACCGTGTACCTCTTTGTTGTGAACCATCCCCATCAGAAGACCACAGTAGAATTGTTTAAATTTGTAGAAGATGACAGTTCTCTTGTACACCTGAAAACCTTTCGTCATGAACTTCTGACAAGGTATTGAAGCCAAATACCATCTTCCCCCAGAATAAGAGGCTGCTTTGGTAAAATCCAAAGTAGGATGATTTTGGTTTTAGGGTATTATTAATAAGAGATATTTTCTCTTTAACCAGCTTTCCTGTTTCTGTTATTTACTACTTATCTGTGTAATCAAAAACTGTGTTTCTCCAATCTCTTCTGTAAATGAGATTTTTAATAGTTGTGTCACTAAAATCAGTCTTAAGCGCCACTGTGATTGATGCTAGTGAATTAGCTTGGCATCCATTTCTCCTTCTCTCATGTAACCCACTCTCAGGTCATTACACATATGAATCTTCAGATATTCTATTATTCTGAATTTGCTACACTGCAAAAATAAACATACTTTTAGCTTTTTCTTTTTTTGTTGTTTGTTACATACACAATTTTCTTGGTCTGTCCTACTGCAAAATGATTGTAAGATAAACAGAGCCTGACAGATAAAGTTGTCACAGCTCCTGCCTGGTTTCCAGTTGAATGTAAACAAAAGAGAGAAAAATTTCCATGGACTTAGGGACAGGTAGCCAGATCTCTAGCTGATGTGCTATGGTCCTGTTCAGGTCTCAGCACTGCCCAGTCCTGGCTTGTGTAAAAGAAAGTAGAAGTAAAAAGGATGTAAAGAACTTTGTGTCTATCTGAAGTACCATCTGTAGTTGCAGACCCTTTATGTCTATGGGATGACCGCATCCTGGCTGGATTCTGGGCAGTCCTACAATGCTCCTTCATACCTCTCATTTCATTCTTTTATTTATTTTTCTCCCTTTCTCTTTTTACTTTTTATAGTGTGAATGATATAGTAGCTATGGGACCAGACAGCTTCTATGCTACCAATGACCACTACTTCTCCGACTTCATCTTGATGTTCTTGGAGATGTTCTTGGGTTTAACTTGGTCCAATGTTGTTTACTACAGTCCAAAAGAAGTTAAAGAAGTAGCAGCTGGGTTTTATTCAGCCAATGGAATTAACATTTCACCTGACAGAAAGTAAGTTTCTCCTTGCCTTAGATTTTGTTCCATCACACAAAACAATCCTGAAATCCTAATTTGTACACGTGGTACCTCTATGGTCAAGTGTCTGAACGGGCTCATTTAAGGCAAGGTGCTACCTGTACAATGTAAGCGATGTGGAGGGTTTGTAGAACAGAAAAGTCATGTGTCTTGGTCTTTAATTAGAGGTGATGTTTGCTGCTTTGCGTGGTAGTTTATATGCAATAAGATCAAAGGTTGCTGCATTTTAACCAGCCGATACAGAAGCTTGTGTATATTGCTTGCAAGGATTAACGGGGCAGGATTTCTGCAAGCAGGGAATGCTCTACAGTCTTAAAGTCTGTATGACTGAATTAACCAGTCCTGTGGTGTAGACTGGTGAACTTAAATGAAAAAAAAAGCGTATTTGTGGATCTCATGGTCCAAGGCCTGCTTCAGTGTCGTAATGGAAGAACTGGCACGGTGTGAAGCTACATTAGCGTCTCAGCAGGTTGGCTTCAATTCAGTGCCCTGTGACCTGCTTGCAATGTCTATTGCTGTGTAAGAAAGAACTGTGAACTGGCATTCCTCACGGGAAGAGCTGGGCTTGCAGAGGAGGAACTGGCTGCTTTTGGTGTCTGCTTACTCATTCACATTGCTAAGAGCTGCTTTCTTTTGAAGGTACATCTATGTTGCAGATGTATTTGATCATAACGTCCATGTTATGGAAAAACATGCTAACTGGAATTTAACTCATGTGAAGGTAAGGTACTGCTGTTCCATAAAAGAGGCATGTGTGAATTTTGGACGGATTAGTCCCCATGAATGCTTGAGACTTCCACCTGATCACGTGTGAAGTTCTGGTCTGGCTGGCTCCTGCTGTGGGTTTGCAGAGGTGCTGTGCGCCCCATTACAGAGCTTCAGGTCTTCCACCCTCACACCAGCGACCAGAGAGGGATCCTCGGGCGTGCTGTAGAGCCGCGGGGAAAGTCTGCCGCAGTCGGTGTGGGTCAGACCACAAAGCACTGAAGTAATCACTGCAAGCGTGGGTGTGAATGAGCTGATGGGAGAAGCTCGGAGCAGCAAGCAGGTTTCTCACAGCACAGAGGAGGGGATGAAGCATAATGGGGGAAAAGAAAAACAGCAGCGGGGGAGAAAATATTTCTTATAAAATCAGTCTAAGTTATGTCAGATGAGAGTCTTGGACAAGTCTGTTGGTTATGTTATAGTTTGCTTCCAGGACTTCCAATAGCTTTAACTTCTCTCTTTTTCTTTTTTTAACTCTGCGTTGGATAGACGCTGCAGCTGGACACTCTGGTCGATAACTTGTCTATTGACCCTCACACTGGAGACATCTGGATAGGATGTCATCCCAATGGCATGAAGCTGTTCTACAACGATCCTGAAAATCTGCCTGCCTCTGAGGTGCCTTTTGGGAGACGTCACTGGTCTCTTGGCTATGTCTGTGCCAGAAAGTTGCTCTGTTCAAATCACCCTGGTGTAACTTAACCCTGCATTACATAGAGAAGTGCCTGGCCAGCCTTTGTGAAAGCAAAGACCAAGCTGGCTTCCAGCTTATAGCTTCTGTTCTCAAGTGGAAAGCCTGAACAGTGTATACTCACTAACAAACACCTATTCAGATCCTCAGGAGACAACTGAATAATTTCCACCCAGTAGCTCAGTGGTTCTGGACTCCTCAGGCTGCTTTCGGTGCAGCTGTGGCCACACAATCAGATTTTGATGAACTGTGTTAATTACTGAACCGGCGCCTCTTTGCCAAACAAAAAATAATTGAGTGCAAAGCATGACCAGAAACATTCGCACTGGAATGATTTATCTGTGCAAGTGTGGTTCATCAGTAGGTGACACTGTAATTCTGCTTTCCTTCTGAAATCAATGGAGTGCTGGCATCAGCACGCTAGTGGCTGCGAGTGCAGGTGGCTGGTTGGTGTTTGATTTCAGCCTTGTCTGAAGCTCTCCATAAGACACTTTTCAAAATTACCATGTTCAATAGCAGTAGATTTATAATACTAGGCAGTTGTTTACTCGGTCTGGAAAAAGCCTGAAAATAAGAAGATATTAAGTAACTCCTAGGCTGGAAAAAACCTGCACATTCCTAGTGCTGGAGATGACTGCCTTACTTACTGGGGTGGAGTCTCTGTTGCACAACCACTGAAAACATAATTAGTCTTCATGGACCATACTTCACTGAAGCAGAATTTGTGGCCCTGTCACAGGAATCACTTAGTTGCAGTTACCAGCAGCTGATCAACCTGTCTAATTTGTTTAAGTTAACATACTGATGTTTCCTCCATCCGTGGAGGATTTTCACCCGCAGCCATTTCAGATGTATCCCCCTCCTCCGGCAGGTCCTGCGCATCCAGAACATCCTCTCGGAGGAGCCTGCGGTGACACGCGTCTATGCCGACAACGGCTCTGTGCTGCAGGGAAGCTCGGTGGCATCCGTCTACGAGGGAAAGCTGCTCATCGGCACAGTCTTCCACAGAGCTCTCTACTGTGAGCTATAGCTCATCGCGGGTAAGATCTGCTGCAGTGGAAAGGATTTAATTCCTTGGGAACTCACTTAAGTTTCTGCTAGATTTGCTAATAACAAGACTGTTCCAATAAAGGTTAACAAGAGTCATGGAAATGTATTTTCACCTTCCTCTCCAAAATGAGAGTTTTACGCAATAGTAAAGGAAATGGAATTGAAGGGGAGAAATTAGTTTATTTGTGTAACGGGGAGGACCCCATGTCAGTAACAAAGGGTAGCCTTGAAGTTCAAATTCAGATTACAAACGACTAAACTGTCAGACATTGAAATATCTGTTGTGACTGGATTTCTGTTGTTTGTTTGTTTGTTTGTTTTTCCCAGAGAAAACTGATTTTGTAAATGAGAATTGCTAACTACCAGTGTGGTGTGCTTTCTTTTCACTGACACCTGGGCTTTACCAGGGACTGTGCTAAGCATTCTTTTTCTGAACCTTCCTGCTGGCTTTCCCTAATACTTCTGAAATAACTGGAAGGAGAGTAAATGTTATTTCAGTCTCATTTCTTCCCTCTTCCCCTTTTCTTAATGTTACTTCAGTTTCATAAATTTCTCCTAATCCTACTGAGAAAAGAGGAGGGCATCACTTTGGAGTGGTTTCTTACTGATTCTTCCAAAGGGAGTTTAAAAAAGCCTTTTTTTTTTTTTCTTAAAGAGTGGGAAACAACTCCCGAGCACCTTCAATGAAAAGTGCATTAGCAATTATTGTTGTCTCTCACAGCAAAGGGAGCATTTCTGGGTGCTTTGCCAGGAGCATTTCTGGGTGCTTTGCCACAGTGACTACCCCCGGGCATTGGTCACGCATGTTCTGTGCTTAACTTCCAGTCTGTACGGAGCCGATTCCCCTGGTGCTTCTGTGCAGCAGGCACCCACGTCACATTTATCCAGCGGCAGTAACTGATAACGTTGTGCCCTGCGAAAAGACCTATCCAGGTTTCCATCAGCTGGTGTTTTTAGAATGGTGTTAGCGATCACTTGCAATCAACTGAATTGAGTGTCCTTTGAAGCTGGAAATTAGTTTTGTGCTTCCCAGCGTGCACAGCAAGGCGCCAGTCTGGCAGAAGTCCCCGTTTGAACCACCACTTGGTTTCCTGCCCGTGGAATGAGCTCTTCTTTCATTAGTGTAGACGTCCTTACCCGCAGAGCAGCTCCCGCTGCTCTTTTTGTCTTGCGATCACCTCTGATCACCGCTCCGGTTTTGTGAGAGATGCTGACACCCAAGCTAAAGGCTCGGTGCTATCGGTGGCGGCTCCCCTGCCAGGGTTGCCGCTGTGCTGCCTGCACCTGCCTGCGCTGGCACTTCTCAGCAGCTTGGCTGCCCCTCCAAGGGGTGACACCGGGCAGACCTGCCCGGCAGCCACCATCCCCTCTGCGTCCTTCAGCTGATGCGGTAGCGTTTCCTCGCTGCTGCTCTTCCACTGTTGCATGGAGAAAAAAGGCAGGCTGCTCGTGAAGAAAGAGCCAGTCCCTGGGTGCTAATTGCTATTCTGGCTTTGCTGTTCCCTCCGGCAATCTGCTTCACCACCAGCCATGGCCCCCTCTAATCTGGAGAGTACGTGGGAAGTCCAGTACTTTGAAAACACAGGAGTGCTTCTGCCTACGAGAGAGCAAATAACCTGCTCCGCAGCAGCCTGAACACCGAGACAGGAACCAGAGTATGTGCAAACCTTCGTCTGTCTTTGGCTTTTGCTGTTCTGGCTGAGATGAGGCGTTACTGCGGGCTCAGGTTTGGGTGAGCAGTGGCCCTGAACAGCAGATGTGTGTGCTGACACCTCTTGGCTCCTGCGCCTTTCCTTTCTAAACGAAACAAGCCTAATGGCTTTCATCCGCTGGTATAAAGGAGTTACTGCTCCTTCCCGCGGGAAAGGGACAGCTCCAAGCAGAGCAAGGAGTCGGTGCCAGGGCTCGTGGCTGCGTTGCTGTACGGGAGGGACGGTGCCATCCCCCCTCCTCTGCACAGCTGCAGTGGACCGGGGGTCTTACCACACCACCTCCCGTCCCCGGAGAGCGTCTGCTCCACCCCGAGCCCCCGCGCTGCCACCGGCTCGCTGGCACAGACACCGCGGTGTAAGGCACGTCCCTGGGCGCAAGAAGTTGCGCAAGATTTAAGAACTGAGCCAGTGGCACGTCGGCTCGGTTGCTGCGCCCTTCCCGACGCCAGCAGCTGCCCATTGCTGCCGTGCCAGGCGACTCTTTCAGCCCCGCGTAGCAATAGCGGTTGCTGGTATTTGTGATGTTTTGTATACAAATAGCACGTGCTGCAGGGGGCTTGCGATGACTAGAGGGGGAGACTTGAGCTTCAGGGTTAACCATGGGGCTAACTGACCTTGTCTCTTGGGCATGGCCCTGCATTGGCAGGTCTGTGCACAAACTGTGTTCATAGCTCCTCTCCAAAATGCCCACTTGATGTGAGGACTTGAGCGCTGCCCAGGATTTACCGTCTGCCTGTGAAGGCTTTGGTGACAGGGACTTGTCTGTTCGGATCACCGTTTCCAGTCTTTTGCCAACCACGGCGTGCAGACAGTCCTTCCACAGAGCAGAGCCGGCCCTGAACGAGGGCGGCTTTTGTCTCATCCCTTTGCTGGACTTGCCTTTGGCATCAGCTGACCGCACCAAGCACTCGAGAATGTAATTTACCGTAACTCTGGCTTTGCTGCTCCTTCCTTAGCAACTTCTCTCCCTGCAGGACATTTGCGGTTTCCCTGGGAAGTGTTGTGCTTTCCTACAGGAACCTGTAATCCATTTTCAGCCTTGAGGAACAGATGTTGTTCCCAGAGCCCAAGCAGAAAAAACTGCTCTGAAGGAAGTTCTCACAATATGGTGAGGTTGGGCTATTAACTTGTTCGTGATTAGCGATCAATGTCCTGCACTAGCATTTTAAAATAATTATTCTGGGCTTGTGCCACTACTTGTTCTCAAGTCAATTAAGTGCCATCTTCTGAAGAGTTAGCGTTTTGCAGCAGTGGCAGTAACACAGCCGAAATACTGAACAGTCACTCTGCGGGTCGTGGATTTACTCTGTGGTTGTAGAACTGTAAGAGCCAGCAGTTCCCTCAGCAGTGGTAGAAGTAACCCATTGAAACAGTAATTTCATGTTTTCCAGTAGCTTAGAACGTCTTCAAATGAGCAGATCTACATGTTGTTACATCTTGTCAAACTTCTACCTTTTTGCTGGTTTTGGCCTTTCAGAAAATAAAGAACGTGTTCACCCATCACTGGCTTTTTTTTTTCCTCTTTAATTATTCCTGCACTGAAGGTTTTCCCAGCAGTCTGCCCGCAGACAGAAGCATGTGCAAGTGACGGGCCTTATCTTTTCCTAAAGCATTTGAGAGGAGAGAGCTCGCAGGTAGGACTTAGTACCTGCTATTACCAATAGCAAAATTTTGAATTTTAACCTGAGGCGAGGAGGGTTGGAAGCTCATTGCCAACATCCTCTAAGGGTGTCCCAGCCTCACAGCGCGGAAGTGGGAATGGAAGCTGGGCCACCGTGCATTAAAGCGGTGCTGGGCAAGACAGAAGCAGCAAGAACACGTTTTGCAGCAAAAGCAATGCTGGGGTGCAGCTTCTGTCCCTCAGCCTGAAATCGCCACTTGGTAAAACTCGCTGGCAGCCTCAGTGCAGAAACAGCAGTGCAGGAAGACGCACCTCAAGCCTGGCCTGCCAATTACAAGGTAACGTGCACAGGGAAAATCTGGGCTTGTGACCCAGCGGAGGACATAACCCATCATCTTTTACAAGCTGTAGAGTCTGGAGCAGTTCTGGGCATTTCAGAAACCAAGCTGCACAACGTGCACAAGCAACAAGGACATATGCATAGGAGGCTCCAGGCTTAAGAAGCTGCTGAGCAGACATATCTTACGTGTCAGTCGTGGACTTACAGCCTCTTAATATACCTGTTTTAATTAAGATAATAATTTTATAGATTGAGGATTCTTTTGTCTTCTTGCAGGTGGTAGCCACATTAGCAGAAAGTAAGATTTATGATTCAGCCACTGGGAAACACAGACTGGGTTAGACAGATTAAGTGCAGAGTATTTGGCCTAGATTCTGCCAGATGTAAATCCACTGAAATGACTACACAAATTGGACAGTCTGTGCCCAATGCTTTTCCCTAATTTAATACTTTACTAAAATCAAATAAATAAAAAGACATATTAAACACGTTCAGCAGAACTGCAGTACTTTGACTGTATAAAATGCCTATTATAACTAACCTATGCTTGAATGTAAAACGGTAGAACATTTTTATATACCAAAACTAATCCAGGTCTTTTAAACAGACAAACATTGACCAGCATTAGCATGAAGGCGGTCGATTTTACATCAACCTGCAGCAAAAGACTGCATGCTACATTTCATCTGCATATGAAGAAAAAAGGCCATTCTCTTTCCCTGCTCTTTTTTTTTTTTTTTACATCTTTTTACATAATTACAGATTGCAAACAAGATTCACTCAGAGGCCTGTGAATCATGCCAATTTGGCCAAGAGCTGGATTAAAATAATCTTCAGCACTGAGCAGAAGGAAGGAAAGAACAAGCAGGGCAAGGTCCATGTCTCCACCCTGCCCCCCCCGCCCCAAGTCTGACCCATGCAGCAACAGCTGTCCAGTCGTGCTCACCATTTATTATTTCTTCTGGAATGACCAACTGTCCTGGTTTCAGCTGGGATAGAGTTAACTGTCTTCCTAGTAGCTGGTACAGTGCTATGTTTTGAGTTCAATATGTGAAGAATGTTGGTAACACTGATGTTTTCAGTTGTTGCTCAGTAGTGTTTAGTCTAAAGTCAAGGATTTTTCAGCTTGTCATGCCCAGCCAGCAAGAAAGCTGGAGGGGCACAAGAAGTTGGCACAGGACACAGTGAGGGCACCTGACCCAAACTGGCCAACGGTGTATTCCATACCATGGGACGTCCCATCTAGTTTAGGAACTGGGAAGTGGGGGTGGGGAATCACCGCTTGGGGACTGGCTGGGTGTTGGTTGGTGGGTGGTGAGCAATTGCCCTGCGAATCATTTGTACATTCCAATCCTTTTATTACTACTGTTGTCATTTTATTAGTGTTATCATTATTAGTTTCTTCTTTTCTGTTCTATTAAATTGTTTTTATCTCAACCCACGAGTTTTACTTCTTTTTCCTGATTTTCTCCCCCATCCCACTGGATGGGGGGGGAGTGAGTGAGCGGCTGCGTGGTGCTTAGTTGCTGGCTGGGGTTAAACCACGACACCAACACATGGGCAGGAAAGTGAGGACTCGATACAAATTCTAATAAAGATTCAGGATTTCTCATTTTATTGCATTCGTTGTCTAACAACAATAATACTCATTGGCAAGAAATTTATTTACACTAACAAATTAACTTTAAACCACAAGGCTTTGTTGTTTGTATTTAAACTTAAGAATAAGAAAACAAAGGGCCACCATGATGTTTTGTTTTGATGTCTCCCAATAACTAAATATTAATGAAAGCTATTTTGGGGAAAACTCAACAATCTAGAGAAGTTTATATCAACCAAGCACAAGAGAACAAGCTCAGACATGGCACTACTGTGTCTTTCATGCAGATGATCAGACACCAAGATGTACAAACAAAAAGTTCAGGATAACATGCACTTCATATACATTTGACCTCTTTAAAAAAAAGAAAAGGAAAAAACCTGAAGCGCAACCACCTCTTTAACCATATAAAAAGAAACAATGTAAGAAGCCAATTTTTACAGTGAGCACAGTGCATTTTAGTCTTTTAGCTGCCTGGTCTTCTAGCAATATGTCTAACACTTGTCAGTGACCAGCGAGTTACCATTGCAACGTGACTGGAAAATACGAAAGCAGTTGTTTGGACAGTAAATGTGTACGGGAAAGTATAGAGTCAGAAGAGGTTCACTGTGCACTCCCCACTTCCAAATGGGCTGGTTACTCCTTATGTCTGGTGCCCTGGGATCCCCCTTTCCTTCAGATGCTTCTCCACCGGGGCCCGAAACCGCTTCCACTGGTGTCAGTGACAAAGCTCCCACTGGAAACCCAGCAGGAGGCTCAGGCTCCTGGGTTATGCGGGTTGGACCTGACCTCATGAGCTGCAAGCCCTCCTCACTTCTCCTTGCTCTGGAAGAAGAAATCTGCCTAGCTCAACAGACCAGGTTTCACAAACCCTACAGCTCGTTCTTAACACAGTCCAAACTTTCCAAAGAAACAGGCAGCTCAAGGCACGACTGCCAAACCTTCCAGTAAGATGCCCTTTTTTTAAATCATTACTTAATGCTGACAGCAGAAGTACCAGTTAGTACTGTCGGTTAGTAACAGAAACAGTAGTAGTAACAGTAGTAACAATAGTAACAGTTAGTAACATCATTTTATGATGAGGGATTGGAGGGCTCAGTGTCATGACTAAGGTGTCACGGCTTTGAAAAATCAGTTCTACAGGTGGAAAAAGTACAGTAAAATCCATACAGGAGGTTAACAAAAGGGACTGTGCAATCTGCTGGTGACCTACACCACTGTGGTGAGTAAGTCACCTCGGATGTCACGCATAATCCTGCCCAAAAACGAGCTGCTGAAAGAGCTCCAATAGAAAGCAAAGTTAGAGTTAAAAATATAAAAAAGGGGTTCCTTCCTAGAATACTGACACCCCAATAAATCAATGCTGCCAACCTCCCACCCCAGAAAACCAACCCGAGGACAACATGCAGAAGGACCTGCAGAGGACCATTCTGTACATGGTTTTAACAAAACTTTTAAATCTTCTGATTTGCAAAATGCGTAAAACCCCACAAGAAAGAGTGAGCAAAGCTACCAGCACAGACAGGGGTGAGCACGCTGGCAAGACCGAGGGGCAGTGCTTTGCTCCTCCAAGCTTGCGGACAGTCCCGTGGCCCTCTGCCTACCACGCAGACGGTGTGCCTACAGCCCTGGAACGCCCACAACTGCTACTAGTGCAGTGTCAATCCGTATGAATATCCATGTATGTACATATGTATGTACACACACAAAACCATACATATTTATTTAAAGAGGGAATCAAGCCACAAATCGCTTCAACATTTCTAGAAAGACGAATTGATTTCATTATTTTCAACCACTAACTTAACAAAACTAAACCAAAACCATCTAACTGCTCTGTGCACTCTGCCCATTTCGACTGTTAAAGAGTTGCAACTTAATTAAATATGTGCTGCTTTTTTCAAACGTCTTGTTTTTTCAGTGTTTTGGACAACAACATAAGCACAGAATGAATGAAGTGCTATTAAAAGGGTCCAGCCCCTCTATCACTTAGTTTGATGATAGTGCAGTGGATGAGGCCACATCAAAAAAGAGCAAAATCGGGTTTTACTTTTGCCTTGATGATATCTTTCTCTTTGTAAACACACAGCTAAGAAATCAACATTAAGACTTAATTCTTGCAAACTTCCCCAAAATTTCAGCACTGAGAAACAGTACAGACTGCAGTGCAGATTCTGTGAAGAACTACAGCTGAATGTGCGCAAATCTTTCCTTTTGATTTTCAGTGTTGTGTCGGTACCTGAACAGTACTTCTTGGCTGTACCCAACTAAATGCTGATCCTCTTCCTTCCTACTGTAGAACTGGATTCTGCACAATTAACAAGAGTGGGATTTCTTTATCTGACTTAAAAGTGGAACACAATTCATTCACAAAAATCACACAACATTGCCCATTCCTTACTTGCCAGCACGTGAGCTAGGAGGTGAGGGTGGAGCAGCTCAGGAGGACAGGAGGCTCTGATGGAAGCAATGAAGTATGAGGAACTCTGATGCTCAGTGTCAAGAGCCTGTGAATGTCAATGAGAGCTGAGGACTGGCAAGCTTCAGAGGAAAGCTGCTCAATAATTCTAGTAAAAGCTCGATCCTTGTGGTATCCCTGGAGCAGACTAGAGTCATGGCACAACAGATGCCTTTGCAAAAAAATTAAAAAAGTTAAAAAAATGCAAAAGCCTCTGTATACACTGAGATACAAACATCACCTAACTCTGTTCGGCTTTTTATTACTGACTTCTGTTCCACTGTGCAATTCTAACCTATCATCTAGAACAGGCTCCACTTACAGTGACTCCCATCAGACTTGCTCAGAGTGGTGGGTGAAATGCAAACAGCAGTGGGCAATACTCTGTGCATTGCAACAAACAGGTTTGGCTCCTTCCTCACGCCCTGGTCCTGATCTGCCTGGGCAGACTGAAACCGAATTGGGAGTTTTAACACGGAGGTAGCACAGGTGCAGCACCCTACCACATGGGAAAATACAAGCTAGAAACGAGCAATGTCAGTATGTTTGGCTGACTTGGACAGAGCAATGAGCCACCACTCTCTCCACAATCTCAGTATAAACGCTAGGTTTTTTAGGACTAAAGTAACCTGCAGTGTTGTATCTTTTATTTTCTATTTTTCAGAGTTCCATTTTTTGCTAAGTCTCCTTTCTTCACCCTTTCAAAGGCTTGACACATTCACAACCTGGCAATACTGCAGCAATGAGCAGAACTAGAGTTCACAGAACTGGCCTACCACCGTAACCAGGGAGAAGTTACTTCACCAGCCTGCTCTGGTCACCCACGTGTAAAGATGACACAGACGCACAGCAAGAGGCGTGGAAACACCACGCTGCCTGCATCGCAGTTTAAAGGTGGCCGGGCAAGTCAGCATACTCAAAATTGCTTTAGCTCCACAAATAAATATGCAAAGTAGGCGACAGTTATATTTGCAGGTGATCCAAAAGTCTTTCCAGTCATTTAGCATGGAACATTTGTTTCTTCTTATTACATTAAAACTCCACATTAGTCTGACTTGGTATTGGTTTACAGGAAGTTTAAGTTAAGAACAATGAGACATCCATATCTTTTGTTTCATACATGCCATTACCACATGATGTCTGCACATCCCAACGAGTTACCATACTTAATAAAAGAAACCACATAAATCTCTTTTATCATGGAAAAAGCAAAACTCTTGACATTGCTCGGTTTGCTTAGTTTTCATGTGTTGACCAAAATGCATTTTATGGTTTTATTTTAAATTTAAGCTACCAGGTTTTTAAGCTACTAGGTTTTTTTAAGTTACTAGGTTTTTTTAAGTTAGGTTTTTGTTGTTTTTTTTTTTAGTCTGAGAATAACAAAATAACCTTACCACAAAGCAATAATCTCCCCCCCCCCCCCCAAATACTTAAAGGACTTAAGTTGAACTAGTTATTCTGCAGAATAAGAATCTGATTTATGAAGAGATTAACTAGGCACTGTTCTAAGCAGCAAGAATGAAAACTCAATATATAATGCCAAGCAGTTTGCTCAGTTTTCTAAGAAAACAAAGAACATAAAACAGGGACACCACCTTACATTACTATGTACAACCAGTTAAACATTACTAGAATGTAAACATAATTTAAAAAGAAAATCATAATCGAATGCATTTATCAACATTGTATTTAAAATATTAAATTTCCAGTTTCTTCCAGGTAACTTCTCTTACTCAAATATAAACTGATAACCTCCTAAAATAACAGAATGCTAGTTTTACAAGGCTGTTAAACAGTTGTATAATTTTTCTCCTACAAAGACTGCAGAAAGATTCACTGCAATGTGGAAATCTGGTTAGCAGGTATATTTTTTTGGCAGTGGTCTATCTCAGGAAAAATACCACAAGCCTTTAGAAATACCAGGAAGTATCTTTTATGGCAATTTCATTTTTACATCTGAATAAAATATACATCAGAAACTTGTAGAAATTGGATTTGGAAAGAAAAATAAAGCTAATGCTAAGTAGATCTGTTGTGTATTAATTTTGAATGAACTAGGCTCTCTCAGTTTACAGACCATTTTACACGTCAAAGAAATTATTAGGATCAAGAGAAATTTAACTATAAACATTGCACGCCAACTGTTTCAAATCTGATCTTCAGAGAACTTTCCAGACACAAATCTGAATGCTATAAAGTACAGAGCGGAAGAGAAGCCAAGCCAAACAAAAACAAACATTTTCTTCAAAAGAATTCAATATTTGCATTTTTTAGGCTGGCAAATTTGTAAGTTCAAGATTCTAACTTTGCATCAACATCTTAAACAGCTTATGGGTTGGTATGACTAGACGAAGACTGCAACTTCCAGAATGCACGAAAGCGAAGTGACGTTTCTCAACTGTAAATGCTGCTACGTAGTTAGCTTTGACTATAAAGCAGTAAGGTAACACCTCTAGCTTCAAATTGTGGGTATTTGCTTGTTGTCTGCCCATTCTTTTGAAGAAATACTGAATATTTTAATACCGCTCTTAAGAGGCAGTAACACCATGCACTGCAAGCTATACACTGCTTCTGTCATAGTCAAAACTACACAGCAGGCGTTGCTGATGGCCTCATATACCAGGAAAACAGAAATCTCTGAAGGATGTAATACAACCACTGCTAAGCCATCAAAACATTCTACAGCCTATGCCCAAAAATTCAGGTTTTGGTGGGGATATTCTTTAAACGCATTAATGAAAACAGTTAATATATGGCAGCTTTAGATTTAGTAACCGTCACCTCCATGGCAGCATTGATCTTAACAGCAATGTACTGAATTTAATTTTAACCAGGATCCCTCGTCTTCCTCTTCTTAAAGTGCACTTCTGTAAAAACTGAAAATCTTCAGCAGACTCAAGTTTGATAATCGTTTCTAACAACAGCTTCGTAAGAGCACAACACAAAGCTTATTCTCCCAATGCTTATAGGAGAATGAATCTGAAGATGTGGTGTTTTTCTTGGAAAAAAAACAAACCCAAAACCAAACCAAAATAAGCCCGGTTTCCTGTTCAAAACACATGAAAAAGAAAGCAGAGTGTGCTATAAGAAAGTTGCCTACACACTGGGAGCACGATGAAATTTATACAGATCTATACTCTGTGCTCTAGTTAGAAATTCATCCTTGCTCAGGTATCTAAAGGATAAATGTTATCCTCAGATTTCTGTGTAAACCCACATAATCATTTAAGGCTTTGCCTCCTTCCTGGATTAATTATTGTACAGTTAACAGAAAAAGTTTCGCCTCCTGTCTTTTACCCAGGGGGAATATTGACTCTCCTGTCTTTATCTCCAGTGTATAATAAGAAGTCACTGAACAGCTGTGTTTCCAGAGCAGTGCCGCTTCAAGGTATTGATGCAAGACGAAACTTACTCCAGTAGATGGAACTGAGTATCCAAACACCATAAAGAAGCTGAATTTCCAGTTAGAAAGTTAACTCTTATCAGACAGAGCACAACTGCTTTTATCCAGCTGAAGAAATATTCACCAATCGTTTTGACTGGCCATCCTATTCAGAAGAGGTGAAGCAGTGGACCATGCTCCTCGGCATCATGCTGGTTACTGAAGTGACCAAACACATACAGCTCAATAGAGAAGAGTAGTTTGGAAAGAAACACTGCCACACAAATATGAAATCTGTTAGCTGTCAACAACAACAAAACAAACCGAGGGGCTGGGGTTGTTTCACATGGCAACAGCAACGAGCGTGAACTGGATATGCAGGAAAATAAAACTACACAATATAAATTTCCCTAGTCAATCTGTGTATAGCCCCATTTCTCTGTACACACTCTTGTGTAATGAATACAAGAAAGCTGCAGGGGCACCAGGGTGGATATGAGTTTCTCTTCCCTTGAAGTGCCTCCACTTTGCTAACTCAGCAGCACTTCTGCTTATCACTGCTCATTAGTGCCCTCTGTTGCATCTGATGAAGACTTGTCTGTTTTCTTCAATTTCCTCTGCAGTTGCTCTTGTTCCTTCTTCCGAAGCTTCTCCCTTTGCTTTTCCATTTTCTCTTGAGCTTTGCGAGCTTTCTCCAAGGATGCTTTCATCTCCTTTAGCTTTTTTTTAATGATTGCTCTGTCCTGGGAAGATGTCATACCAAGAGCCTGAGGTGGGGAAAATAAAATTAAAAAAAGGAAAAAGAATTTAATACAGTTTAATCCATCACAATTTTTTTCATATTCTAGTAATAACTCTTCTTAGGTCGAAGACTAACAACTAAGCAAATCTGAGACAGACTCAGATACATTACTGATGTGTAAGTAATACAGTTCTGTACTATTTTCCATGCCTTCCACTTCTAGAATATTAAAGAACTAGAACTCATTGCCACCACCAATGTTGATTTCATTGATCAAATGAGGCTAATAAAGATTAAACTATTTGCCTGAAGTCATCTAAGTCTACAGAGAACAAGACTTACAATTCTCACTGCTATGCCTTAGTCAAAAGTTCGCTTGCTCTCTTCTAAAACACCTAGAGTTAGTGAAACACCAGCAAAAAATATTCAGAAAGGAAACATCAAACTTGGACTTTCAGATCTGCTGAGCTTCCCACAAATTCCTTCCTGTAATTATTTTTGAGGAAAGTAGGCTTGTATTTTCACTACAAGAAACAATGCATACTTTATACATCAAAACTGCATTTAGTTCTAACATAGTACAACTGGTATCAGCTTATGCCTGCAGCATCCCACCAATCCATTTTTCAGTTGCTGCTTCTGATGTATGTCTATGACAAATATGTGCATGCAAATACCACTTATACATGCTGCTATATGATTTATGCCAGTACATTACATACACCCAGTGTTTTCACAAAGCAAATACCCTCTATTTCTGAAGCTTCTGAATCCAAGTGCATATGGAAATTTCTTGAAGTGTTGCTGTGGCTTTATACACTGTGTTTATTACTCTAGTCTATCACTACTCTACACATAGGGATTCACTGCTTTCTGGACGAATTCTTACTTCCCTTAAGATTACCTAAAGTGACAACGAATACTACAGTTAGTCTTGAAGTCCAGTCAGTCAGTTACCTTGAGCTTACTCCCATCCAGCTGAAGGAGATGCTCCCCATTAATGTTTTGGGCACTGAATTCGGAAACATACTGTTCAAGGTTCAGACTCATTAACCAGTGGGAAACCTGCTGCACGCTCCATTCCTGAACAGCACGACTCTGACACTGACTGTGCTTAGGAGACTGTCCATCGTCAAGGATCTGTGACAAAAACATGCTCCATTATTACTAAAAGAGTAACACGGACGAGTAACAACATTTTTCTGTACAAACCGCCAGTATCAGAGCAGAGGTATCTGTACTATCTTTACACTACAATAGTAACAATTTTACACCGCTATATTACATCTGTATCTAACCAGATATCTAAGAACTGGGGCAAGGTACCCAAAAAGCTTTCTATCTATAAACAGAAGAAAAAGGAACCGGCATTCCTTTTATTCCAAACAGGGCCTGAAATGGCCAGGTGGCACAATTCAAAACAGGTATGCTCTCACCCCCTCGCAAGATTTTTATCCTTCAAATTAGAACATTTCTAAAGGATGCAATGAATTCTGCATTCTACTTCCCGGGCTCATTCACAGATCTTTATGATGTGTTTAAGCTATAAGACAAGAAATTCAGGGGAAAAAGCCCCTCAGAAAACCACTCTAAAGTTCAAAGTGATGACATCAAACAGCCAGTGAGACTGATACT
This sequence comes from Buteo buteo, assembly GCF_964188355.1. NCBI lineage: Eukaryota > Metazoa > Chordata > Aves > Accipitriformes > Accipitridae > Buteo > Buteo buteo. The sequence continues at coordinate 27,974,068 of NC_134172.1, read as the reverse complement.
ATCTATGGAGGACTATGAGATGACACAGAGGAGCGGTAAGGAACACACAGCGACCCCACAGCCCTGGCCCTGCTCGCATCACGTTGTGCTGCTGCGGAGGGGAGCACGAACGCAGCACCGGGAGGGGCAGGTGGGGCATCAGCCACTGGAGCAGCCCCGCGTCCCTGCTCTGCTGCTTTGTTCCACCCCGGGCTGTGACAGTGGGGCCTGAGACAAAAGCTACTCTGTCCCAGCCGTGGTCAGCAAAGCAGCTGCTACAGGCTGCAGCAGCTGTCTGCTGTTAGAGCAGCTTTTACACTGTGTTAGATGATGCTGGGAGCTCTCGGCTTCTGGCTCTCCAGTTCTCAGGGCTGGGGAAAAGATGGTTTAAGCAGTATCTCTTCCTTCTCCTATCGCCAGCAGGAGCTCAGTGCAGCTGATGCTTGGCCTGGTGGATTTGCTCTGATACCGACCCTCCTCCCCCTTGCAGCATACTGCAGAAACTGCAATTTGCTATGGCCTTGAAAACTCTTAGCAGAAAGGAGAGGGGAACTCAAGACAAGGAGAGAGGAGCCAGTGACGTCTGCGTGTTCTGCTTGAACAAGGGGGTTTGCCACACAACACCATAAAACAAGAAATGTGAATCTGCAAATGAGACGATACGTTGCCACGCGATGGTCACACGATTCACCACAACAGCACACTAGTATCTCACCTCATCATCAATCATATCCAGGCTCTGAGTGAGGGAGCAACAAAGAAATGGGAAAGAAAAGCATTATAGAAACAAAATACAGAACATGTAACAGCATGTAAAAGTTCAGGCAAGGGCAGCACCAAGATTTGCAAACAGATATGGCTACTCAAAACCAAAGAGATTTCTTTAAAATAAAATTATTTCCAGAAGCAGAGAGGTTATGTTGAAAGCTCAGCACACACATGATTTGGCAGCTAAACCTGAGACTGTGTCAATGAAACCCCCTTGGAGTTCCTGGTCTTGACACCCTAGAACTGGTGGGAACCTTCCTGATGGCTCCAATGCCAAAGAGCAAAAGCTCCTTAATTAAAGAACAACCTGCAAGAACGGGGTTCCTTCCCCACCCTTTCATTTTCTTCATCTCCTTCAAATAATCATGTCAGATCTGCCAGAGAAGCCTGAGCGAAGGAGTGCTTGCAGCAATACGCTATGAAAGGCTGAAGAGCAACGCTGGCCTAATCCCCTGCCAGGGTGGTTGCAGAGGTTTCCACTGCAGCTCTTGCTGAACACGCTGCCTGATTTGGAGGCTGCAATTTGGCACGTGGCAGAGGATGGAGAAAACACATGCATTTTTATAGACCTGTTCAGGCTTGATATTTTAGAAGTGATAAAGTAGAGAGCTGAACAAGCAAAATGAAAGCGTTTTCAAGCTTTTAATTCAATACCACTGGGAACAGGGCATTGTTGCAATAAAATACATAATATAAGAGGAATGAAACATGGTAAGAGAGTGAAATGTATTATCAAGATAGTACTAATGCTAAATAAAGTGTAAATGATTACTTTGTTGTTTTCAGTCATTCATAGAATATACAGACCTGTCAGCACTCTCCTATGATGTTATAAATTTTTGCCCTTTATTACCTGCAGTAAGTAACCTCTAAAGAATGGTTGGGTTTGTAGACTTGCACTTTGGCAAATGGACTTGCATGGAACAGCTCTCATTCTTTAAACCCATGCAAAGCATGCTGGCAGTAATAGAACAAACCTAATTATCATTAAAAAAAAATAAGACATAGATACTTCAAGTTCCTCCTCTCTAGAAAAAAACCCTGGCTCAAACTTCACATGAAAATGTGAAGTTCTCATGAAGTGTTTGTAAAAGAAAAAAGGCACAGGTTTCCTGAGTCCACAGGACATGTTGTCAGCTGCTGTCAAATTGTGCAACTTCACTGACAACTGAGTTACAAAACTAGAATCTTAAGAAAAGTATTTTCAATATATTATATCCAGCTCAATTATGTCACCAATTTACAGGGTTAGGAATGCTTTTTCACATTATCGTTGTTGGAAAAAACTCTGGTTTGAAGTAACTGAATTCAAATCCACTGTGCAAAGCAAGCACAAAGAATGTAAAGTGGATTAACACATATACATTCTAATCAATATACATACATTCAGGTACAGTAACACACAATTACTGCATGTACAAGTCATTATTATTTTGAAGTATCAGGGTAAAAATTAGTCTAGGTGAAGGTGCCTTACATCTCTGCTATATTTACCAAACTATACTCTATGTTTATTACCTTAAAATTGTCTCAACTATGTCTAGTTTAGTGTATGTATAGATATACCTATGGGTCTGCATGTACATATTTAGAATGTAGGAAAAATGTATTGAAATATGTGAGGATATAGCATTTCTTAGGAAACCAACTGCATTCTACTTTCCTACAATAATACCATAGGACCTTTATTTCAAGTCATCATTATGTGAACAAGAAAAATCATAATCTAGAAACCAAGATTAATTTTCTTCTCCCATTTTACCACCTAAAAAATATCCCTTTATTGTTTGAGTAATTATCAAGCAAAATGCCACGGGAGAAAGAAAACAACTATTTCCCACCGTAAACAATTTCATCAGCATACCTCATCTGACGACAGTGCTAAGGAGTGCGAGAAACCCGGGGTTTTAGGTTCTGCTCCTAAACCGCTCAAATCAGCTGAACTTGTGCTGCTGGGACTGAAATCATCATTGAATGTGAAATTCTGTGGAGAAAAAGATGAGTTAGAATGAGCAAACGATCTCACATGTGCATCTAAAAGGGAAATTTGCTTTCTGTCTTCCAGGTTGGCATAGTTCAGGAGTGATTTCAATCATATACCAAACCAGTTACAATACACATGAGGAAGCCTAATTTTTAGTATTGTTAATATTTATACATTACACAGTATTTTTACCACTGTGTACTTCAGGAGACCCCTTTGCCACCTTAATGCCTCAAAGAATAGCAAAGGGGTCTGAAAGCAATTTCCAGACTCCCTCTTAAGATGCTGGCTCTTATCCTGGAGCTAAACCGCTGCTTCCGCAGGTTAAGCACTAGCATTTTACTGTCCTCCAAATATTTAGGACAAGCATAGCACAGGCAGTAGCACAAAGAAAAGGACAGAGGATTAATTAGCAGAGAGAAGTGAAAACTGCTATTGAAAGAGCAAGAAGAATATCCTGTGAATCCATTTCTGAGTCCCAAACAATCTCCTAGAAAACTGAAAGGATGCTCCCTCTTTGCCTATACCTTTAGAAAAAAATAAAATTGAAAGTAAGAGAGATCTTTGGATATTGAATGTTATTTACTGAACTAATAACCATAAAACAAACCCTGTTTTTTCTTAACAATGCAATGACAGACATCACACCTTACAACAAAGAATAGGAAAAGCGTGCACATATTTTCCAGGAATACAGCAAAATTACCATCAGAAGAAGACAAAAATTAACAAGTATTTCACATTAGAGTGAGAACCATAAAAATCAAAAATCTATAAAAAATTAAGGACACCATGATATTCCATTTAACTTCAATATACAATTGATGATACAGAGACCTCTAATCTAACATCTAAATGATATCAAATTCAAGTCACCTTTGACATTCAATTTAAAAAAATAGATCCAAACATCAAAACCAAAAACAACACTAAAAAAGTTATCCTTTTATCCTCCCCGAAGATATTTGACCTATCTTTCCTGACAACAAGAAGTATTCCAAAAATATCAAGTGTTGGTCCTCTTAGTTTTGCTGGAAATCCAACTAAATATTGGTATCACACTGTGCTTTAAAAACCTGACTAGCAGTATAGAAACTGTTAATTTAACAGCTTGCAAACTTTACACAGAATATAAAAATGTTTTTCTGGTAAGTCTTCTCATACCTATGTTTAGAATTCCTGTTCTGCTCTTCCCAACTCTTTATAGAGGAGCTTCCTTTATAGGCAAACTTTTAGCCCCCACAGAGTTCGTAGGCCAGGAGTTCAACAGCTCTACCTCCTGTTGTGTGAAGAACATCTTTTTCTTTTTTAAGTACTCTGATTTTTATTTCACCTCTATTTTGTGCAAGCTTCAGCCTTACGATGAATTCAAGTCTGTAAAATTTAATTTTCTATAGGAAAAACACAAGATAGCCAAGGCCTGCTAATAATTATGACAGCATGACAAACTTCCCCTCCAAACCTCAACCTAATACTAGCTGTAAAAGGGGGTGCTTTTTTCCCCATTGGATAATTATTTTTATACAATGTTTCTTTAAAGGCACAAATAGGATTTACACGTCTAATCCTCATCTTACGTTTTCAAAAGAAACCAGGTAACCGATCAGTTTCTCTTTAATCTTCAGATATTTCACCTGTGGTCTTCTCTATCAATCTAATTTGGACTTGTCAGCCTTGTGTTGCTCTCCCTACCAGGTAACACAAGCACAGCTATGACCTTGCATAGCTTGGTGCACAGCAGAAGTAAGGTATCACCAGCTTTTGGCACCACAAGAGTAAGAAATGCCTGTGGAAACTGCTGTTATGTACATGCATATGTTTGTAGGAGACAGAGAAATTAGATTTCGGATTCATATTCCTGTGCATAGGGTTGAGAACCGTATCTGTTTCTTTTTACCGGACCAATATAAAAAGTCAACTGCTACAAGTTCTAAGAAAAAACAGGTAGAGAAACACTTTCTAGAAGTGAAAATAAACATGAAAAAGCTAAGTATGTTACTATAACTAAGGGTTATTTAAGGAGTTATCATGCTGAAACATTCATGCACATAGAAAGAAATCACACAGATGTATTAAATTGCAATAGTTCATATTTACAGTTCAAGCATCTTCATATATAGAGAATTAAATCCAACATCCAGCATGCACAACAAACAGATTTCATTATTGAGGGAAAAAAGGCATATGACTGACAGCATACAGCATTTCTTCACTTGCAAACACCTCATTGAACATGGGTAGGTATTCCCACAATCAGTCCTGAAGAATGCAGAAAATATCTATAACTGAATATACAAATCTAGCATTTGTTCAGTGGATCCAAATGCTAATTTCCACTGGCACCACTTGCTTTTGTTATGGTACACCACACCACAGTTAGTTTACTGAATTACTGTACATTAAGACAGAGTAAAAAGGTAGAATGTGGAATGGTACAATGACAGATGTTCTGTTCAGATGAGCTTTTACCGTACAATGAACACCATGCACTGTTTATTGTAGTAGTCACATATTGGCCTGTTCTTTTTCCAGAAACATGAAGCCAATTATGCCACTCAACACAGTGGGAATAAGGTAGTTTTTATTTTCTACCTTTGACCCTTTTTTAGCTGGACTTATATTTTCAGAGGAAGGTTCAGTTGAGCTGGTAGGTGATGGCAGGTTGCTAGAAGAATTGGATCCCTTGCCACTCTCTCCATACCATGTGAATGGTACACAGTGTGGGAGAGAGGAGGATCGCTCTGCCAAAGATTTAGTGTTTGCTGACTTCTGCAGCATCTCTCTGGTGGTCCTGTTTAAGAGAAAGGAGCAGGAATATGTGTTAGATTATAACATAAGAGAAAACAAAACGCTACAGAGGCAGTTAATCGTAAAAAAAGTGACATTCCCTATTAACTGTGACTAAAGAACTGAGTGGCACACAGCTAGTAGGGGCATGCCTGAAATCTCTCAGCAAAAGAAGAAAAAAGTGGGTTCTTTTGATACCTTTTCTAACTCAAGCTCTCTTAGACAACACACACCCAGCAAACAGAAACAGACGCCAGCTGAAAATGCCTATACTCTCACCGCGCGGATGTGAACCAGCTCCAGTCAAGAAGCCACATGTTGTGTTGGTGCATTTCTGAGCCCCAGTGGAATCTCAGCATGATTAAATAGATTAGCCTCAGCATTGACCCAAGTGGGCTCTGGTTCCCAGAGAAGGTCTGGCTTGAATTTCAAGCACAGACAGAATGAATCAGGTGCGTCTGTATCCATCTGTGGAGATGTGCCTTTGTTACAACAGTTAAATACTAATACAGTATTATTATCTTGATTTTAAAGTTAGCAAATATTAAAAATATTAATACAGAAAAATTAAATAAGCACCTATGTGATATTATCAGCTTCTTTCTTTGTAGTAGCAGATTGCAGTGGATAATGTGATCAAGACAAAGGTATCAGTTATAAAATAAAATGCCTAAATTATTTGCTGTATATATCATGTCAACAGGACAGTATGTAAATTAAAAATAACTACGCAAAGTGTCTGACTCAAAGAACATATGCATATGCCATATTCTCATATTATATATTACTGTTCTAAGAGCATTAAACTTCCACTGCTCTTAGCAGCCATCAGTAAATTGCATGTATGTAAACCTCCCCTCAACTTCTACCACTAGAGCTTTGTATATTGTGAAGCCTCTTCTCTGTACAGATGAAACTGAGGTTGTCAAAGGGGCCCCTCCAAGGAAGCAGAAGAAGAATGCTCCCTCCCTTTAGCAACATAAAGGAAGGTAGATGTATCTGATCCAGTCCTGTACCCCTCCCTCATCCTCTAATCTTGTTTGAAGGTAGCAAATAAAAACAAATTATATTGCCCGAATTACCTAGCTTCAGGCAGGGGAATATATGCTTCTTATTTAAATGGGGAATTCTATTTACACATCCTGAGTGCTGTTTTTTGGCAATGGCAAAACAATGCATGCAACATCCATCTGACAGCATGATTAATTCTACATCAATCAGTTGCTGTAATGGACATAATTATAAAAGGATGCTGTCTTTTGATCATCATCTGCCTTCTTTCAAGAGTTTATACAGCTTTGGACTGTAGAGGAAACATCCTCACATTTCTTCTGAGGCAAATTCTTCAGTGTTAGTAACAAAGGAAGTGACAACGGGTGTTTAAAAAGTTATACTGAAATAGTAACATTCCAGTTGACAGAGGCACAGTGAGAATTACAAATGCTTATAAATTTTGACTTTGCAAGCAGTATTAAACTTTGTTTTTAGTAACTGTATCCAAACTCAGAAATATTAACAATACAAATAACTGATTTATCAAATGGTCTAATAAGCAACTGATCTCTATGCCAAGATCTGCTTTCGCTAAGGAAGATACCTATAGGATCTCACAAATGTCTGTAACATACTATGTTGGTAAACGGAACACATCAACTTGTTACAAACAAGTATACATTGATTTCCCCAACCTTGTGGCTTGGTATTGAAATGCTATGTGATGTTTAATATCCTGCTAAGGGCACTAACTGCCTTACAGCTACAGATGTGGAGAGAATTTGCCTTAACAAATCTCTCCCTGTCACTAGGGAAATCCAGCAGTGAATATCACTAACTCCAGGTCACACTGCAAGCAGACACACCAGTGGAACCAGCCGGAACAGGTTTTCTGACACCAGCGCAGCGGCAACAGCTGCTGCCTAAGATCACTGAAGATCCTGCCAGATATTTGCAGGATACAAACGTACAAATGTATGCTGAGACAGAACATCGCACTTCAGTACAGTGTGCCTGAGGGAGCAAGTCTAAGGTTTCTTTTGCTTTTCTGATTTTACAGAGCTACACAATATACTTGTCACTGGGTGTCCATATATTAGACTGTCAGCAAAACTCCACAAACGGCTACATACTGGTTTTCCACCACAATGATTTTCTGAGCAGCGTTCAAAGTCTGCTTTCCTCCAACAGCTCTTTTATCAGGTAGTTTTATTTTTGCACTGTTTTATGTGCAGAGAGTTTTTGAGTTGCTATGTCTTTTCTAGACTTTTGGAACATGTTAAGTTTGCTTAGCACTCCTGACACTAACTTGTCTTCCATACCTCCAACCAGGTATCACCCCCTGTAGCTGTGATCTTGTCAGACTCATCAGTACATGAGCAGAGACCTTCAGTAATAATCTACACTAGCTTTTGCAGAGAAGAATGCTCCCTGCAATTTTGAACATTCATTTATTTACTCAGAGTCCAGATGCTGGTGATACAGTCTCATTAGATCTCACAAGGAATTCACAATTCCTTCACTGAGAGTTGGTGATGTGACAAATACAGTCAACATTTTTCCTATCTATTTTGAACTCACGATGTTCATCTTCAGAAACAAACCCTTCTGAAAGCATTCCTGATGTGGGAGCCGTGACGCTGCAGTGAACAGCTGCTGCCCATCCTCGCTCTGTCTTTTTTTTTTTTTTTTAAAAAGTGGAATTGTGTCAAGATTTCTGGTTCATGGCTATTATTAACTGACTGTGTGTGCATCTTACAGGCCAGCTCTGATAACCTATTTCTGGAAATCCCATCAATGGATGCAACAGTAGCAGCGATGCCACGATATTATAAGCCTCGAAGTATTTTTAGATTATATGTTAGTCTGTCATTAGTTAACAAATCTAGGTTTGTAAGCTCAGAAGGTTATGTCAAAGCTTAACGCTTATTTATATTAAGTCAGTGGGACTGTTAGTGTTCCCATCTGCTAGGATGATTAGGTTTTTCCAATGTTTCTGGCATATCATTTCTTGCATTCTCAATCTTTTACCCATACCTACTGCCATAGGTCACCCTAATAGCTTCTTTCTCTTTCCGCTTCTTGCCCTTGTTTGAACTCCTTCTCAAGGGAGCCCTACAAGAATATTAGAAAACATCAGGAAACATCTTTGAAATTTTACTTTCAATCCTTTTAATGAAAAAAATAAGTATTTTAAATAACAAAATGCTTACCCAAGATCTGCAAGTTTTCGCTTTAGTTTTTCTGTATGCCCTATAATAGGGCTAGTTGTTCTTGCTGCCTGAGCACATGTGGCACCATCTAGGATACATTTGTACATGGAAGAATGTACATTATTATTTTTAATTGCTGATAGCTATTCCCCTTTCCATCCAGAACAGTTTGTGTATTTTTTCATAATTAGATACACATACAGGTACACATGTGTGAGTACACAATTTAATTAGGTGAATTCTTCTAATTTTTAAGAAGATGGTGTGAAGAGGAATAAAAATAAATAAATACTTTCAGTATTTGAAAATATACATGAAGACATCTTATTTTAATTGAAGAAAATGAAAAGTTAATTTTGGTTGAGTTTTAATGGTAAGTCAAACAACACAAAGATTTACAAGTAAACATTACAGTGAATCTGTTTTTAAACTCAGCAGTAGCCGCTTAAGTTTCCTTTTACAGAACTCACTTGCTATGTATGCTTTACTTCCAAAATGACTCCTGAAATACTTCCTTGAACTTTGGAGCCAAGGGTACCTTTTGTGATGAACATGCTAGATAATAGTTATCTATTTAGCTTGAACATCTTTGTTAAATAAACATTTAACTTGAAATCCAAGCATTCTGAATTAAAAAAAAAAGAATTAAAAGTAGCTTAGTTAATAAATTTGCCCTGAGACGTCTATCAATTTTTGATCTCTTCTACAAACACTGTTAAAGCATAAAGAGGAAACAGACTGCAGTACCTATAAAGCCAAAACAATTAATCTGAGTCTGCAAAACATCCTATGAAATCTATATGGAAGCTAAAAGAAAACACACAGCAGCTGAAAAATTTAGACACAGTTTCTGTGATTCTTAAACATAAAGACTGTCCCCCAAATACTCTAGAGGAAGCAAATGAAGGTCAGTAATTCATGCCACTTCTGGTTTGGTTAATTTAACAATGTGACCTCAGATGTACAGTGACTTTTAACTGAAAGCACTGCTGGGTTTGTGCATTTCTTTTACTGTAACTGACATAAATTAAGCCCTCAGAATTAACCCCAAATACCACAGCACTATCACAGGACAGTCAACTATGTGTACAGAACTTTGTATGTTGCTTTTAATATTTGGCCACATTTTCATTCAAGTAAAAAATTCACTGCACAACTGGTTCATAAATCCTGGGAAAAGCAGGAAAATAAGACTCTTGCAATACCCACACTCTAAAAGCCATACTATTTCTACCAACACAAGTCCTTCTGTTAAAAAAAACATTCAAGAACAACTGACAAGTAACCTTGTGCCAAAAAAGCAAACAAACAAAAAAAGTAATACAAAGAATGACAAAAGCAAGGCAAAGTCTCCTGAGAAGAAATCCATTCCCCTGGGAGGCTGAGAACTTTAGGCATTGCACGCTTTGCATCAACCCTATACTGTGCACACTCCTCTCCTGTCTCCTCTTATGGTTCTTCTTTCACCTCTAAAGCATACTTATAATGCACACCACTGTGAAAATTGCCACTTTCAAGAATAAAAGTCATAATGTTTATTTTCACACCAGCTATTCACAGGCAAGTGGGACTTGGAGGCCAGGGCATGGTGGGCTTTTCTGAAAAACTTCTCAAAGAAAGTAAATGAAACTATAAGGTACACTGCTATTGCGGTGGGCAAATAACGAAAGCATTTGGTAGCTGGAGGCTCTGCTGCTGTAGTAGAAGAAACAACCTGGAGCGCTCAGCAGGAACACACAGCAGCTACCTGGTATGGCAACTGTCTGTTCAGGTCCTTGCATCAGTATGCTCCCACTCACATGCAGCTTGGCCCAGCCAGGGCCTCTGGATAATGATGATTTGCTGGGAGAGACATTCATGCTGACTATGGGATACAGTGGAAGATGGATGGGCTAGGTCCCAAGACCAGCTTCAGTGGCAGAGCAGATTTAAATCTACAGGGTCTTGCACACATGGAGGTATGCAGTGCTTGGTGCGTGGCCATGGCCACGAACCAGGGCTGCAGGTGCCCTGCCCGGGCAGGAGGTGGCTTGGACCACCCTGGATGGGTGCACCTTCCCCGACTCCTTGTCGTTCTTCAGAGACGGTGAGGGAGAGCCAGTTCCTCAGAATAAATCACACAGAAGCTGTTTAATCCATCACTTTCAGCCTCAAGGAGCTGGTGTAAGTAATGTGTGGCTGATGGGTGTGGAAGGAGGCCAGACCTAACCTTCTTCCCCAAGGTCACAAAACAGCTGCAGCCAGCCTCACATTAGCAGAGTATTGCCCAGAGGGGTCACCTCGGCTGCCTCGTCAACGGATGCTGTTGCACAAAACAGGCAGAACTGAAGAAAATAAATTAATCATACGCATACATGAAAAAGTTGTGCTTAAAAGGTGAACAAGCAAAATTCCTCATCATTTTGCAATGAAACTCATCTCATGCCACTTCAGCTCCTCCCACAACGCTGCAGGTTCTCATAAGAAAAAAGAAGACAAGTGTAAGCTTGCTAATGCTCACTTTTGCTAATGAGAGATTAATCAATGGACAGACACATGCCCACAAATGCGCTCTCTTTCCATCTCTAAAAAAACCCTACCCGAACACACCGAACAAATACAGTGGCCCTTTTTATTTTCTGACTTGTAAGAGTCTGACAGCCAAATTAATAATCAATTAAAATAGTATTGCTACAACACTTGTTGCCAAACAACTGCTTTAGGATATTTCTTTTTTGTAGGACTTATTAAATGCAAATTTTCCATTTGAAACTAAATTGCTCTGGTTTAATTTTCATGTACTCATCAGAATCTGGATATACCCAAAAGCACTGGTTGTTAACAGTCACAGTGGTGAAAGCATGACACCAATATCTAGACAGAGATTATTTTTCACACCTAAATTGGAAAGAGTGGCACAGTGGGTGGAATACAATACCCTATTCCTTACACTACAAGGCTAGTCTCCACTAAATTTTTATCAAGAAATTTTTCATACATCAGTTGGAAATGCAGGATTTACGATTTCACTGATAAACCAATCATACACTCAAGCTGACGTACGAGTTTGGAAAGTCACTTTCTTATGTTCACACCCTTATTTTTACTTGCAAAGCTCAAATACTGAATTTAACTTTGATTCATTAACAATTATACAATTAGAAACTATACAGTTAGACTAGCAATTTCAGAACCCATGTAAAAATGCTAGCATATATTAACCTATGCTAAATTCAACAAAACTTCATTAGTCTGTCTTCTAGGAATCTGTGTGAAAGCTCTGTATGAAGATGAAGAAAAAACAGGTTGTAAATCACTGGCAAGTCTTTTCAGACACACAGACAAACAAAAATCCTCAACAAATTGTTCTTTTCAGCTAATTTAAATAAGCCAAAGTCTGTTATGAACCTATCCAGACCTATTCCCACAGTCCTCACTTACAAACTTTTTTTATCACATATTTTCGCTTATGTGACAGTTAGAGAATGTCATGGCAAGGTGCATGGCTAAGAATGACGAAGTTGTATAAAATCCTATTTTTGACTTCACAAGACATCTGAAAAAGAGGACTCAGCATTCTGTGCCACATAGTATTGCTAATGCATTTAATAGCCTGGTATCTGAGACATGTACCTGAGCTAGGTATGACTGCATCACATTTTATCCAGCTTACATCTACAGAATCTGAATTAAATAAATAACAATGTGGCTAACCTCCCCAACAAATTACTTGATTTTTTTTTCTGTAAATGAAGAGCCTCCAGACACCAACCTCTTGTTTAATCTAGACTATGCTGCCTCTCAGCACTTAAAAGCTACAATCTGTTATTCTTGCTGTACACTCCTTTCCCCACCCTCCAAAAAAAGCACCTAGCAGTGCCAAAATCACACAGTTCAAGTACACTGTGTTAAGCATGTTTCTACTACAGAAATGTCCCAAGGTCCATCAATTTTGTTTTTTTAGAACAAAATACAAGATGTTCTTAAAGGCAACTTCCCCCTAGCTTTTTCAGTGAGTTCTAAGACAGAAAAAAAAAAAAAAGGAAGCAGTTCCCGATCTCATTTTAAACTTTGTTCTTTCCTTATACCATCATACAAGGTCATTTGTAATTTTTTGACTTCCAGGTAGACAAAAGAAGATATGGGATTATGGCCTTCTTGTTGGTAAGGTCCTACTACACAACAAAAGTTCATAAAGTGGATGTAAGTGAGCAAAATGATGCATCAATTTATTGTAAAAAATAGTAATACCTTTATCCTGTAAAATATTCCTGCCAGCTGGGTGATGCAAAGGAGATGCTTCAGAGCTGTGGCCAGATTTTGAAGGAGAGGAAAGTGGAGTGTCTCCCCAAGCATGAGGGGAAAGGACACCTCCTTTGTGGTGCTGTCCTTCTTCTTGGTTTTCAGTTAGGTTGTCAAGTGAGATTGCTGCACTGCTAGCCACGGGGGAGAGGGAGGAAGCACCAGAATCTGATGCTGGTGAGGATGCTCTCATGCATAAGGGCAGTGGTGATTTTGAAATGTGCATGGGACTACTGTAACTGTTTGACGGCTGTTGGTATAAGAGATTATAAAGCAGGTTATACCATTTAGTAACCAATCAGAGTAAGGTTTATTTTGAACATGCAATTCTTTTATTCATTATTTAGCCTTTTATGTGTATGAAACGCTTTAGCAATTCATGCCATTACCTTTTGATACCACACAGAGTGTTGTTTATTGGTATGTGCTTTCAGACGGAAGTCAGAATAAGACAAAACAATGAGTGAATATCATATCAATTGTGTTAACAAATTAACAAATAGAGAAACGCACAATTCAAGTTCCTTTCACCTCCTGCATAAATGAAAGGACTCACTCTGCATTATAAAGCACACATAAATCAGAAAGCCCAGGATACCTGTTAAAAAACCCCATATCAAAACCAAAAAATGAGGTGTCCTGACTCAACGGAGACCGGACTCACACATCACTCAAGGACATTCATAGCATACTGGCCACAGAGGAATAACTACTGCCTGTGCTACAATGAAAGGACAAAGACAGAGGATGAAATGACTTACAGGGGCAATCTAGCACTCCACAAGAAGCCTAAAAGAGAGGGTAGAGTCCTTCTCACCTTTCGTTCAAGGCTGTCCTCTCCATCAGTTGAACTGATGCTATCATACAGCCTTGTTCTAGAAGGCCTCTGCCGCTTGTTCTTCACTGAAAGCTGAGCTCGAGTCTTCAGAGCTTTGGAGTCCAGTCTCTCTGTTTCCGGCACTGCTTCATTGAAATCTGTATGGAAACATGATTTGAAGCTACTTAACAGAAGAATCTTTCCTACTTTTTTCTAAGACAGGACCTGCAATTGTGAGTACATGCACTTTGCATGTTTGACTTGTACCTGTATCTTCATAACTATTGAAGGACACGTGCAAAAAAAAGGTTATTTGTATAAACCATTAACAAGTTTATCTGTACAGATCCAGTAAGTGCATAGCAAAGAATCAACTGCAAGTACTTAAAAATTCAACAAATGATTCCCCCTGTTATGTGAAGGACCACACAAAACCAGCTGTACTAGCTGAGAAAGCAGGTCCACTTAGACTCCCTCAGAGGGACTTGCATGTGCTTGGCCTGCAGAGAGTTCTCCTCCATCAGGGCAAAAAGCAAAGGAATCCTCATCTCACTGCTCTCTGACAGACATTTCCCAGCATCTGATGAATATACCAATTTAGACCCAGGGGACCAATTCATTTATCCCCAACTCTGCCCTTTTAAGCCACTTGAGGAGGGGTGACTGGACTGCCATTTTTTCCCACAGCTGCCCCACTAAGCAATTCCCTTATAACTTCACCAGTTTTGCAGGCTGTTTGTCGAATTACAGAAGAAATATCTAGAGCAGTCCTCAGGCTGCTCTACATTTTAGCATAATCAGAATGGCCTACAAATTCGAAGAACATTACTTGTTCTCTCTTGTACTGAATGTCCCCCAAAATAACCTTGCACGATACGTGCAATTACGAGCAAGCAACGTCTGCAGTCAGTAGCACACAGAGAGCGATACAGGTAGTATCCAAATAATCAGATAACCATTTGTGATTGGATTGCTTTACAGGCAGCCTTTCACAGGATTATGAAACAACTGTTAAACTCATTCCTTTGGACCTACAGTGAAACAGCTTGCTTACTCTATCACACTATCCCTCTTGCAAGGGGACAGCAGAGGAATCTCAATCCTCCTCTGGATTCTGAGGTCATCTGTTGTTCAAAGTTCTATGTGACAATACAAATAAGGTGCCTCAATTGTTCACCCCAATTCTTCTCTAAGTAAAAGCATCTTTTTATTAGCAGCTGGCAGTCTCATTTGTTACTTCTTCCCTTGCCACGCTGTCCTCAGAACCATTATCTCCTCTTGTAGATTCTTCTCTCTTTTATTCAGAGGTCCTTCAAACTCTTAAAATTTACATAAACTCAGGTAAACTTAAGTAAAACACCTCTGTCAGAACGAACCATTGTGGTCCCTCATACAGATTGATATGAGAGACCTAACACAAACACAGCCTTGCCTCACTTGCACTTGGATCACATGAGAAGACACTGCCAAGCCCCTTTCCTTAGGCAGGAGTCTGGAGGACGCGATCATTACTGTAGTTATCACCATCTACTGCAGTTGTCTGGTTTCAGCTTTCCAACAGCAATATATTTTGGATAAAGCATTAGCAAGGTAGTGTTGCAGTTTTGCAGGAAGAACCCGCAAGTGCTGAAATAAATTTTCACTGCAACCAGCTGTCAGCGATGTTGCATAAAGTTTACCATGACAGTGAAAATGAAATGAAATTAATCCACCCAGAAGGTCCCTGAAAGGTACCCTGAATCACAGCTGTTGAAGGCAGGAATGGGAAGGCCATGATCTGTACAAGAGCAAAGGGACCCTGGTTCTCTCTGATTAGAAAAACAACTATATTGTGTGGAGCAGGACATGGACTGTTAGATCTGTCATTATCCTGATCTAATAGCTCAAAAACTCTCTGAGAGATTTGCAGTAAGGCAGTAGTAATTATCCTAACAAAACCCAACAAAGAGTCACCAGAAGATCTGGGTGAAAGCCAGGAGATGTACTCTACTCTCCCACTTCTTAACTCTACAAGGTTGTTGTACTTTCCGAACATCTGGGCTTTCTGCAGATGTTGTCTTCTACCATATGTAATTTGAAAAAACAAAATAGAAAAAAAACCCCAAACCCCAGTGCTGCATTGTTTTTATATACCATCAGAAAAGAGCTGGACACTGTCACTCTGATGCTTACTCACTGTTGTCTCTGTACATAAAACCTTCTGCTGGAAAAATCATGAAAATGTAATTCTTTGGTTTTAAAGGGAAAGCAGTTTCAGATCCTTCCCCTTTCACCTACTGCTCAAACACCATTTTGTGATACATGAAAACTGGAGAAATATTTCGTACAAAAAATGGAACAACGAAACCATCTTACTTGCCTAGGTTCAAAGCCACCCTATTCCTGAATGTCCTGTGAGCAAAATATACTGAACACTTCATATATGGCTTGCCTTTACAAATAGAGCTAATGTAACTGCACTTTTCTTAGCTATCAATCATCCACTCAAATTAAATCTGTGTACTTCAGCAAATATAACATTTTACAAAGCTGCAGTAAGACAAAACACATTTAAAAGGGGCTTCCAGACCAGGAATAGATTCTTTATAGGTTTTTAACTTTTTTTTTTCTTCCCAATCCTCATAGGACAAATCAAACCAGAATCCATTAGATTGATTTATTTAAGTACTGCATTCATAACACACTAATTAATTAGAAGCTGATCTTACAGACATTTTTGCTTTAAACTAATACAAACAGAGACATCTTAGCCTCACTGCAGCCAATTAAGAAACTCTGACCACTTTGAGCAAAGCTGAGATTTTTCTCATTGCTTTCCATGGCATCCTGACCTTCAGTCTCAGAGAACGTGATTGCACCAACGGTGGAAGTGACTCAGTGACCTACCACTACCACCAAAATGGAGAGCTCTTGCTCTTCCTCCTGCTGCCACAAACCCCTGGCTCTGAGTCCCCCAGGATTTGGAATGCAGCTTGCTGATTGAAATGACTGACCCAGCAGAAACTATCAAATTTTAGTCTGACACTCCAACCTCTTCCCTTCTTGGTCAGTTTTCTCTAGTTGCAGTGAATGTCTGCACAGAAGTGTGTACGTGCTGGAACCGGGCAATGAAAGAGGAAGAACCAGGTGGCTGGACAAAGGCAGGGATGGCATGGGGTCTCCCACTTCAACAGTAATGAACTCTTAGTTCGGCTCAAACTGCCTCTTGAAATCAGAGCTGCAGGTTGAGTTAGTATGCCAGTAAATAACTGAGGGGTAAGACTCATTCTAACTAATTTTTATTTTTGCAGATTTATGTTGTCTTAAAGCACTGCAAAGACTTCTAGTACCATGCTTTGCTCTTCTTCCTTGTGTAAGAGTTAAATTCTACATTCAGGTGACACTACAGAATCATTAGCATTTTCTGACTTGCAATTATGCTTCTGCTGTAAGTACTCGACAGGGTAACTGCACATTGTCATGACTCAAACTGCTTATATTTGTTCTTTCAGGTGTACACACTTCCATACATCCCCTCCTTTCACTGCCAAAATTATGCAAACTATGAACACAGCACTGCAAACAGTTATTCACAGAAGTGGTCGTATTGGCCTTGTCAAAGCAAAATACCATCTGGGCCTGGAGCTTACTGCTCCCTCCACCCCAGAGCTGGGCTGCTCGCACTCAGTGGCAGCTCTCTGTAGTGCTGCAGGTCCCTAACCGTGGTTCAGCCTGCTGCAAAGAAGAGCTCACACGGCATCAGTAGGGGCTTCCCTCCTTCCACATCACAGCTGCACTTAAGGCGGGCTCTCATCCTTGGGTCACGTGGATCTGGACCCGAGCCAGAACCCACGGACAGGCTTGCCGGCTTGCCCTCCGATCTGCCTCACCACCACGAACCTGCCTGGGATCCCGGCTGACCCTGGTTTCCATCACCGGACCTGCCCTGCTTGCCACGCTTGGGTGCAGTGGGACTCGGCTGCTGTCGGGTGGTCTCTGCCCCAGCCACACGTGCCGTCACGCTCGGTCTCAGCTCCTTCTTCTGCAGAGAGCCACCGGCCCTCGTGGCTCCCCAGCACAAACACATACCTGACGTGTTTCTCTAAGAATCTCCCAACCCACTGGGTAGCCTGATAAATCTCTCACATAGAAGTCGTAACAGGTTTTATTTTGCTCTCGAAGATGATGTAATTAGACTTTCTTTCAGCAGGCGTTCAACCACTTGACTCCAATGGGTTTCCATCTGAATTATTTCAGTACCACTGTGGAGCGGGAAAGAGCTCGCCTGTCCTCCCACTGTTTTTCAGTCATACAGGCTGATAGATTTCAAAATCTCCTTCTGTGAACTGATGCACCCCTGGGTCTCCCAAGGCACCCAGAAAGTATAGCCATCAAAGCGTCTTAAATGGGCATTTGCACAGAGATGAGCAAATACTGTCAAAGCCTGCATCAGCACTGAACTTTTCAGATTTCAAACCACTGACTCCGACCTATAAACAGCTTGATTCTCTACTGCAGACACAGCTCGTGACCACTAAACCAGAAAGCTACAATGCGCTTTATCTATTTTTCTGGACTCTCAGAATAAATCACATATTTGTAAAAGAAACACAATCCTCGGGCTTTTAGTACTCCCTGGCAAGGCAAAGCAAGAAATCTGTGGGCCATAATGGATTTGATTTTCTCCTTCTAACTTCCACGGATGTTACTGGCAGCCCCTCAAACTCAGTATGAGGTTATGTTACAGCCTGAGGAGTCATACAGTCTGGCATGATGCTAAACATGGCCAGAGCCCCTGCAGTGGCAGGGACAGCTATGCTCGTACACATGCGACCACCAAGGTGCATCCCTTACTTCCCAAATCTATTACCATGCAAGAATGTAATAAACACTTCAGATCACATTGAAGCAAAAAATGTACTTGGCATCATTTTAATTAAAATAAACATTTTTACATAACCAGATTTTGTGAGGGAAGACAGACCTGCAAACTTCACGGGATGTAGCTGTGTACATGCAGTCCCACTCCACAAACCTAATGATGAGGCTTGATAAAGAAGCGTGTGTTATACTCGCCAAACAGAAGCCAGGAAAGAGACTGGAGCGCCTGCATGAAAGACAGTGTGCACAACACACTGCACCCGGAGGAACTCTGCTCACCCTGCAAAGACATTGTGGACATCTCCCTCGCCCTTTATAGCTCCTCTGCAAACATCCACAGGTTGATTAGTAAATACACTAATTATTAGTGTTTAGTATTACTAGACAATGGCAAGTCCTTTTCTTAAAAGGTTCACACAAGGGTGATATGGAGACATAGGCTCTTTGTCTGCAGAGCAAGTATCACTACATTACAATCTGATACAGACTTTGATCCAGAATTTACTGGAAAAGGTATATGGAAGTCCAAGAGTGCTACAGCATGTTTAGGGATCTCTTTATTTAAAAAGAGGGCTTTTCTTTTTCACTTGTTAAAAAAAACAAATCCAGCCTGGAATCTAAGGTCTAACTAGGCTTCTTCTGCTTTCAAAAAATCACTGCTCATTGTCTATTTTTCGTAGCAAATAATTTGTGTTTGTATTCAGGTGGTTAAACTTGGGCATTTAAATTCACAGATCGTCTATTCTAGCTCTCAGAAGTACTGAACACTGGTAACATTTCTCCAGGGGAATGTTTTTGCAGTGAAAAACAGCAGCTCTTGGAAAATGAAAATTTTCATGCAAATATATCGGTTGAAAAATATAATTTGAAAGTACTGACATGCAGAGTTTTAATTGTATACAAAGGAATTTTCAAATTTTTAGAAAGAATTTTACGAAGAACTGGGTTTTTTTACATGTAGAAATTCCTGGATTTCAGCTCTTGAGCCATATATGTGTGTTGACATTGTTACAACAGTAAGTGTAAACATGGTTTTTGTGAGTCAGGTAAAGAAAACACACCTTCCCCTCCCGATGCAAACTACTGAAAGGGTTTCTGTTAACAGCGTTGCTAAGTATTAAATATTTTGTAACACTTACTGAGTCTCTATGGCAGAAACTCAGACTTTCTTGTCATGCTGAGTGTTTTTCTGAACTTCAGAGACTTCAGTATAATAAATACTTGCTAGAAAGAAACATCTCTGTGAAGATTTGTGGAAACCAATTCCACAAGGTCTGTGTATCACTCAAGTGCTGTTTCAGCAGGACTAGCTCTTTTTTATACACATACTTTGTTAAAAATATAATTCATATTGATTTGTTTGTAGTGCAATATTCAGTTTGGGTCCACACATGAAATAACTGCTAAAATATCAATTTTAATAAAACACCTCTGTGCTTGCTAGAAATTCATTTATTTGGTAAAGTGATGCATTTTTTTTCACCAGAGAAATAAATAATATTATAGTTTATTTAAAAGGAAAACCTATATAGGAAGAGAGCCTGGTGCTCCCTTGTCAGAATCCCAACACCTCTGACACCTGATTTCACAAATGTTACTAAATACACAGTAAGTATTGCTCCTGCACCAAACAACTTTGTTCCAAGGCTGTGGGCCTAAATTCAGCTTTAATTTTGCATATACTTCCACAGTGAGGAGCCACATTCAATTACAGAACTTTAAACCTGTGGAAGTTATCTGTATATTTTCACTGGCACAGCCTGAAAAATGGGAATTATCTTTTCTATGCAAAACAAGTAAAAGCTACAGTCACCCTGTTACAGCATCTATCCAGATCTCAGTGTTGCCACAAGTTGTTTTGGTTCTTTGGTAATGTAGAACAGTCTCACAAGTCTTATGTTGTAAATCAGGCTGTACTATAGCTGAATAAGCTTTTTAGTTAATGTGCTAGCAAAGAATTTCCATTTTATTCACAAAAGGCTTCATCCTGAGACATGGTGAGTGCCACCTACATGGTTCCTTTTGACGTCTGTACCAAGGTGGGATCAGAACCTGCAGAGATCCATTCAAAACGGTAGATTTAACACTGTTTTTCTCATTCTGGTAACTTTGTTCTTGTTTGATCTTTGGTGGTTGAGTAATTAAGGACAGATTTAGGAACACAGGAGAAAACACAATTTTCTCCTCCTTTATTAACATAACAGAAGCATTGAATTAAACCTAAATGTTAATGGCATCCCACTGAAAGCTTTAAGAAATCAATAATGATCTTTGCTTTATTAGCACTTGGTCACTTCCATTTCTTTAAGAATATACATTGTGCAGCTATTCTGGGACTCTATATGGGCATTAGTTGGTATAACCTTGATACAGCTGTCATTAGATACTGAATTTTGGAAAAGTAACAACATCCCTGCATTATTAGTTGTTTCTCTTAAATCCTAAATGATAACCATGCTATTTACATACATATTATTAGGAGTTATAGTTTGGTTCAAACAAACCTTGACTTAAGCCATCCAGGCAGGACACTTGCTTAGTATCTAGATTTTCCACTGGATCTCCTCTAGAAACTTCTCCAAAAGATGTCTGCCTTTCAAAAATGTTGTTGTTATTGTTAACCTGGCTCCCATTTTGCTTCATTAGCCTGAAAACTTCTGCTTCCAAGTCTTGTATCTGAAAGAAATACAACACAGTGTTACCCATAACACACACACGTCTATTAGATACCGTTTTTTCCCAGAGTATCAGATAGAATTGCCTCATTCTTCAAATATGAGAGTAAATATTACTCACGCGGGCTTGTAAGCCTTGAACCTCTGCAAGGTGTGCTTTCTCCAAATCTTCTATCTTCTTTCTTTCAGCTTCCTGGCGTTTGATGAAGTCAAGTTCTCTTAGGGAAAAAAACATGTATTTGCTGTCATCAAAGCAATCAGATTCAAACAGAAAATGAAATGTGCTGATATATCTTAAGCTATGCATCAGAAAAAATCTGTCCTTAAATAATTTATTACTAACCTAGTAAGAAGTATGAAACTGCAATTAGGACAAAACCCTAAACAATTACTTAGTCTAAGTGAATATGATAGGTGAAGATATAAAAATGGTAAGAGGAATTTATCTGGAAAAAAAACCCCCTCAGTTGTTCTAATTGATAATCAAAACAGTTAAACTATTTTTTTCATAATCTGTATTTACAATGAAAACAACATTAGCTTAGTTTATGCTGTGTTCTGTTGTAGGAAATAGAGCAATATCTCTGTTTTATTGGAGTATGACTGCACTCCTTCACAGAAAGGACATCCAAAAGTTTCCAGGTACAAATCTAATTTTCTAGCAAGCTCTTAAGGAAGTCTGTTAGGCGATTTTAGGACTCTGAGATAATTAAAAACAACTGACTAGATCTTTTACTAATATAAAGCAGAATAACAACAGAAAGGCTATCCAAGCTCATTCTAGCTATTTTCCCTATTTCTTTTTATTTTGAAAATCTAAGATGTTAGTGATAGAAAGCACACTAGATGCCAGCTAGCTCTGGAACAGTCATGAAATTCCAAGATGGGTAATGACATTTTGACTATCTAAACCCCTTTTTAATGGGACAGGATATTTACTTCTGCACTCCCAGTTGTCACTTGACATTACTGTATGTTTTTGAGTTTTCTTCTTTAAATGAGTGTATTTCAGCAGAAAATGAAAAAGTTGCTGCAGAAAAAGAAATTTGGGGCAATGGAAGCTGTTATAGAAATGTAAGATGTTATTATTCCTGCTAGCCATCAGGGAGAGGGGACCACATGAAACAGAAGGGGCCAGGTAATCATCAGTTAGCTCAACTCAGCTCAAACATTCTTGGCATCTACGAGAAGAAGAAAAATAAAATGTAAAATGTAACAAAACAATTTTCTTCTTGATGTTACATTAGTACACAGCAGGAGTGAATCCAGCTGACACAATACCAATATAAATTGCTGCAAACCTTGCTAATCAAATGCTTTACTATGATTACTCTTGGTTGTTTGCAACCACATTGAGTTATCCAGTAATTCTGAAACATTCCAACTTGGAGTACTACAGACTAAGTCTTTATTTAGTTACAGCATTATTTTTCAACAATACTAAACTAATACTCGAATACTACTAACATTTTTCCATAATAAAGAGCTTGTGTTTTTCATGAAAAAAAAAGTGAAAAATAGTGTTTACCTTACAGGTGTTTAATAGTGGGTTTCATATTTCAAAATATATCACATATATGTTTCCTATCTGGCCACTAAGTCATTTGCTGAGCCTGGCGTAGCTGCTTACTTTTGCTGAAAATCCTTGATTAATTTCTTTGCCTTGTTATATTTCTTCTCCAGAGCCTGATACTGGCTTTGCGTCTCCTTGAGGTGCTCATTCACTGTGTGACACAGGGTTTGTGCCTCAATCCAATAACTCTCTAATTTCATCATCCTTTCCTTATTCTCCTCAATGTTCTGCTGGAGTTGGGTCTTCTCCAATTCCCACCTCACCTTCTCATTCTCAGCAGCCTGCAGCTGAACGAGAGTGGAGATGCAGTCAGTAAAAAGCTGCAAAGTGCAGCCTAATAGTTTAGGATTAATACAAACAACATGAACAGTGAAAATCAGTAAATTATTAGCTATAATAGTAATATGCTAGCAGTGAAAAGAGCATTCCAGGACAAAGAAAACAGGCTGATACGTACATTATTTTTCCTCATAAAACAAAGCAGAGCCTTTGCTCTGTGTTCCAGTGCAGCCTCTATGCTTCTCTGGCTTATACTAACACACTTTAAAAATGTCAACAGTGGAGTTTTCAGGCCAACTGCAGGGTTAATCATTCAGCACTGGGGATGCATTTTGCTCTATGCATGTGGCTCAGGTGTTACAAAATGTTCATCCACTTTCATAAAACGATGAAATCTCTTATTTGTTGGGGGGGAATCTGATTGCCAGGTTCTATATTTGATTTAAGAAGAATTTAGAAAATAGGAAAAAAAGCCAATTGCATCTAATCTAATGATCTGCTTTTTTACCCGTATTAGAAATTCTACTGAATTCTTACAATGTCTGTTTTCATGTCATAATCTTGCTTAATCTAGAAAGCCAAACATAATTCAAAATTTAACATCAGGTCATAACCTAGAATCTTTTTCATTTAAGCAAGCACAGAGTTTTGCATCCAATACTGAAACTGTGCCAGAACTATTACAAGGGCAAAGAGAACCTGTTAGAAATATATTAGTCTTGTTTGCTTTAAACTTGCCTACCAAGTTGTAAATAGGTAATATGAAAAGGAAAATATGCCCTTCTTGTTGAAGATTTCAGGTGCTAATTCTGCCAAACATATCAGCACTGCTTAACTCTATGACCAGTGCAGTTCCACTGCTAGTTCCACTATTTGGCACCAATGAAGCCCAATGACTTCTTCCAAGTGACCTCAAAGAAGCCTGAATTTTACTGCTGAGTTTATAATAAACATTAGCTCCTTTGTTAGGTTTTTTGTTAGATTTTTTTTTGTGTTAGGCTTCTCACTTCCCAGCTGAAGCTAGCTGCAGGTTTCAATGTTTGGTGCTGGATAAGGGTAGGGTTGTTCAGCAGCTGGTATATTTTAGCTACTAGGATCTACAGAAAACAAAAAATGCCTTAACATCTCTGTTTACTTATCAAGACTGTCTGATTTGCTCTAGGCAGTTCTGCTAGCATCATGGATGATACACACACAAAGAAAATAAGTTGTTTGCAGTTTTATTCGTAATATACCTAAACTAGCCACATTTTCTTTGGCTCTACTGAAAACACTAGGTAAAGAAGTCCAACACAAAAAGGCACATTAACCCTAATCTTGCAAATGGATTTGCAGAGATGAATGTTTACACCCACGCATCACTGCCATCAAGTCAATGGGGCTTGGCACATTCCCAAGAGATTGACTGTGTGGCTCCGATTGCTAGATTAGAACTGGAAAGCAGAGGAAGAAAAGATTTCTGACTTTCTGAACTGAAATAGTACATCAGAAATTGTCCTTACAGAACATAGTTCCACTGTGACTTTCTTTTTAAAAGTAATTTGTGCAGATTTGATAAACGGTATGCAAAATACATGGTGAATGCAAATGTTGCTAGAAAGAAATAATAATCTAAAATGTTTTTCTGAAGTACAATTTTCTTTCTCTTCTTTTTATTTCCTTTATAAAGTACTCAAACTCAAAAAGAAGGATGTCATTATTAAAACCTAATATTACTCAACAACTGAATTATCACTTGACTTCCCATAAAGGTTATCCTAGTACAAAAAATACAGTTCCTTTTTATTGCTATAGCAATAAATAACCAAGATGTTTTCTGTTAAACTGGTAAGCTTTTCCCTTTCTAGAGTATCTTTTAAAGAGAACTGCAACAATATGAAACAGCACTTTTTCTTCTGTATATAAAAATTAATTTCTAATAAATACCTTTAAAAAATTAGGTTTTTTTAAAATGTCAAAAAAAAGGAAATTAGCATAAACAGGATACTTTAACATCACTGTTAAATAAAAAACCTACTAACTGAGACTTGAATATTCAATCCAAATATAATTTAAAAACCTGAGAAAATGCATTAGAATTGTAAAACCAGAAATCTGCCATTTAGTCATTATGATACCCCTTAAAATGTATGTTTAATTGAAGCTATACAAGTTGGCAGTTTCTCTTAATAGCAGCACTTAAGATTTTACTTGAAACTTTGAGTAGAGAATATACCCCAAGACAAGATTTAGCTGAGCTACCGTGCTTCTTAATCAGCCTTTAATAAGGATGTTGACTTCTCCACCCACATAAAGATACATGTCTTAAGATCTGATTTTGCACGAGAGGAAAAAACCAGCATGTATTAACCGTATATTGATTCTTACCTTCGTCTTCAGCTTCTGAATTTCAGCTTCTGTAACTGCATGTTTGATTTGCAACTAAAATTGAAAATATAAAATAAACAAGTGAAGTCACAGAGTACTCCAGGATTTTTAAAGCCTGTGCTGCAAGTTGAATACCTTATTACACAGCAGAAGGCCTTGAAGAGTGCTGCAGTGCAGTAGATTGTAAATTAAAATGTCTAGCTTGCAAAATGACTCAGTATGTGCAACCTAATTAAAGATAGGATGCGGTCTAACCACTCATAATTTCAAATCAGAACATCCAATCTGTTTAGCAAAACCAAATGTCTTATGCTTAAAAAAAAAATAGATGTTATCCTACTGGGCTTTGCTCTCCTCTGATGTGAACATGAAATACGTCCCAGTGCTGTCAGAAAGTCCCACTGCATTGATTAAAGCAGGCACGTTACAAAAAAGCAAATATGGAAATAAGTGATTTAACAACTCAAGAAGTCTTGAGGGAAGATTCCACACATTTATTTCATGCAAGAAAAAAGGTAAACTGATGCTATCCTTCTCCAGCATTAGCTGGAGTTATTCTGCTCAAGGTAGCTAATCTCAGTTGAGAGCAGTTACAGAGGCAAACTGTAAAAAATAGTAAATGGCATTCAAGCACACAAAATGATTGCACGTAGATTAACAGCCCAGGCAGTGTGCTAAAGGTTGTAGTTACATTACCAAGCAGCATGCCACAGTAAGAGTGGATCAGTACAGTGAAAGGGTTGGTGCTGAGGACCTGGCATCCACCTGCACACTTTCCGGCGGGATTTCTCTTGGACTAACCTACATTAGTGTGATCCTGTGGACTGAATACTCATTAGCTCTTTGAGTGTATTACATAACGTCCTGAAACAGCTTTAGTTTCAACCCAAAGGTCTGCTATTCACAGGCTCCAAGAACACCTTGAAGTACGAGCTGAACCACAGCTTCAACAGCATAACCCTAATCCAAATGGAAACGATCATGCACATGCACCCGATACTGGTCTGCACCCGAATCCCTGCTGCTTTATTATTTAAAGCAGGCAGCACAGACGCACTTCTGACAGGCCCCAAAACCTTAAATCTAAAGCACTGTTTAATCTGCACCAGTGACTTGTGTGTGTTGGGTTGAGGGCAAGGGCAAAACCTGAGTTACAGCCTGAGCTGGCACTGCAGTGGAGACAAAGCCTTCGTCCATTATACATGAATACCAGGAATAGTTACGGAAAAACATGTTTTACATGGGGGTTAATTCTCTTACAAGACTGACAGGAGCCTTTGGGAATAGTTTATGTTGAGCTAATGGAGTACGTGAGGGAGTTGTACTGAACCAGAAATTATCATCTCTGGTGAAGCGATGGCTACATTCTTGAAGACCAAGCTGTTAGTAAAAATTGTACAAATAATTCAAAAGAGAAGGTCCTCTGGAGGAGAGTAGTAGTTTTCAAAATAACAGGAGCTACCACAGAGCTGATCGGTAAAAGTACCTTTGAGAAAGGCCAGGCTACTTTTGAAATTCCCCTTTCATGGGACCTCTTGAACGTACTTCTTGTGGCAGCATAGGAAATGCACACTCTCAGATGCAGTTTGGTTTGCAAATCAGCCTTAACTATCTAGTGAATAAACCTCATCCTTTCTGGTGGAGAGTTACTGCATTTATGCTGGAAGGAATACAGGAGGTACTGATGCAACCAGTCCCACCTGAGGAACAGTTTAGGAATCTTCTTTCCCCTGCTCCTTTCTTGGTCACTGTCTACAGAGGAGACTGTAAGCCCTTCTTGTCTCCAGGATCATCTGTTACTTACACTCACTTTTTGACTTTGCACTGAAAAGTGTAACGAATCTTCAAGTGCTCACTGAAAACAGATACAAGCCTACATATCAAATGATATCAGTCACTGACTATAACAGCTTGCAGAAACACCTAAAATGTGGAGGCACACCAGGCGCACAAGCAGATGGAAGATGCACGGGGCCAGACCGAACCTGCCCCGAGCACACAGCTAACCGGCGGATCACACGGGGGTCCTGAGAAGTGCCACATGAGAGCAGGGCTACTGGTCCAGGATGGAGAGACACCAGTGCAGCTGGGAACGGGGCACTCGGCAGCCCTGGAACTGGTTGGTGTTAACGGTAAGAAGTGGCCAGTGGTGCTACCCCACCCAGTAGACCAGGAAGCCAAGAAGGATATATACCTTTTTGTAACTCTACATAGTAGAGGAAACTAAGGAGATACTTTAATTAGCATTTGCAAGAGGTTACTTGCAATTTCTGAGCTCACTCAATCCAACCTCTGATCTGCAACTTTCAGAGACTGAGAACTGTTTTTTCTCATAATTTCATTTCTTTTAGTAGTGAAATATTACAGAAGAACCATCTCAAAATGTTATGGTTTTTATAAAGTGCCCGGGCCTTTGCTTAGATCTGCTACCTCATTGTTCTGGAGGGAGATGAACTCAGGGGAAGGGTGGATGAGCTAGACTTTGCGCTTTGCAGAGTTAATAATGAAATCAAAAAGCCATGACTCAAAGCCTTAGGCTACCTGCTTACAGTCCATTCCCATCTCTTCTAAAACCTCATAAAGCCATACGCAGCACTTAAACAGCTTATTATTACATACAAATAAACTCCAAATTGTTGCATAAATGACAATCTGCTCAGGTACAGATGGTTTTAACAGTTATTTTTATATTCTCTGTTATTAAGTTAAAAAAATGAATACTGAGCACCCAGTCAGATCATTGAATCAGTATATGGTACAGCAGATCCCACTGAGGCAGAAGAAAAAAGACACTTTCCTGCCGAACAGACAAATGTGTAGCTGGACATCTACTTTTTCCTTTTTTTAAAGAACTAATTATGCTTGCAGAATAGATGAGAAATACTAACACATTTATAGGTTAGACTGAACAGGCAAGGTCAACTATTTGGCAAGCAAACCTGGACTCCATAGTTTAAAATTTCTAAGCAAATTTACTAATAGAGGACCAGAAATACCTTATTCCATGTCCCATATAATGCCAGACAAATTCTTGGCAGATACTGTTTTGTATTTTTGTGTTATCTAAGTCAATATAAAACTGTGAAGGCTTAATTTTAACAAAGACATTTTGAATAAGTTTTGGCATATTTCCTTTTCAAAGTTGTCTTGAAAAGCTGATTAATTTTCTTCAAAACAATAAAAATTTTATAAAAAATAAGATCTATAGAGAAAATGAATGTCATTCATCTAAGACTGCAAAAGGTAGAATGGGATGAAGAGCTAGCAAATGTTAAAATATCCACAGTACATTTGGAAAGACAGTACCCAATGGACTCTAATAATCTGCATGACAATTTTTATATAATCATGATATATTTTTTGCATATAATAATAATAATCCATTTTACATATATTTCATTAAGACATGAAATATAATACCTAATTCTTACATAAGATGTCCCTCCTCCCTACAGATCTTGTCTCTCTTCAATCATCACAGCTAAAATAAAGCTTCTAGCTCTTTCTTTCAAAGCAGTTAAGGAAAATCAGTCCCTTTTTTTCCTGTTTTAAAGCCAGGAAAACAAGACTTGCAGAAGTACAGTGATTTGCCCAGGAATGCTCACTTCTCTCCTGACTTTAATTCCAAAAGCAAGGCATTTGAAGTAAGAGCGCTCTCAAAGTATGTGAGCACATTTTTCATTGCAAAGACTGAATTCAACTAATTAGGTCAAACTATTATGCTTAAAGATTATGTCCAACCCACTTGTTTAATACTTTCATTAATCTCTGGAGTAAGAACAAGAAAGAACAGTTATTCTTTAAATACAATTCCAGATAACACTGTGTGGGCTTGTGCAGCATGATCGTGAACAAGTCCTCTAGTGTTGAAAGAATTCAGGGCAAATACCAAGAAAAATACATGTACTCACTCTGTTGCAGCCAACAAAATGCAGCTGTGTATTGTTAAATACAATCAGTGAAACAAAAGTGGCATGCTCGTAACAGCGGTAACTGTGTGGCTTAGTGAAAAAGAGTCCACTCTTATGCAGGAGCATTTAATGTTTTCTTCTCACACTCCTATCTGCACTTAAACTGGAGTATCCCAAAGTCCCTTCATCTGATCTCCACACCAGCGTTTTGAGGCCATTACATCAGACAGGTTTGCAAATAGCTTCAAATCAGTTTGGACACGCTCAAGTATGGCAGTAGCCCAAGTTGATAGAAACTATATTCAAGCACAGTTTTACAGGGATTTTATTCAAAGGTGAGTGTCTTGCCCATCACTGCATCTGTGGTTTGCATAGCCTTGGTACACTGGCACAATCAGCATGTTAGCATCTTCCCACCGCTTTGCGAAAGTATCACTATGTATGATGCAAAGTATTAGAACATGAAGTAAACTGTTTGGCTAATTTGCATGAGAGACTGGAACTTGAAATATGGAGTGAGAAAATTATCATTTAACTAAGGTAAAAAAATTTCAGGAAACAACAATGAATAACAGTAGGTATCCAAAGGCTGAAAAGGGTATCAGCAGAAAAGGGAAAGACTGGTTGCTCATTGGCTTACTCCATTCCATACATTACTCTCACTAGAGAATAGTAACAACATATATTTATAGTAGATAAAATATCTGGTTTAAGTAGAGGGAAGGGGAAGGGGAGAGGAGAGGGGAAGAAGAATAAAAAGTGAGCCTCTGTATTTTAAAACTCCCTTCTGGGCCCAGCTTCTGTTGCTCAAATCTCCTATGAGGTTCTGGCTACTTTCACCCCTTCCATCTTCCTGTCTTTAAAAAGAGAAATGTTCTTTATTGTTGTCACTCAGCCCATTACTGTGGGCTTAGACAAATCCAATTGTTTCATGTCTTTATTTGCATCAGAATTCAGAAAAGCTCAGAAATAAACCACATCAAAACCACAGCCTAAAGTACAGAAGAAATGTTTCTCAGTACTTTGGTATGTTAAGTTATATGAATTCAAGGACCGCAATGAACACCACTGATTCAAGCCCCAGTTAGTACCAACGGATGCTATACAAACTCTGTAACCACAGAGTTTGGGAAAACACCAGCTTGAAATAGGCCTGTTTCCCCAATACAGCATCCTCCTAAACACATGGCCAAACATATGACACTGCTGCACATTGATGAGTTGCTGCGTAATGATATAGGATGAGCTCCACATGTCCCTTTTCACTGAAATTCAGCATTTGCTGTTTGGCTTTCCTGATCACTTTTGATTGGAATTTTACAAAAAAAAAAAAAAAAAAAAAGGCAGCAATCTGCTAGTAATGAATTAACTTGCACTTTGTCTTCCTGGTCAAAAAATGCAAACTAAGTGCTGAGGCAGAATAACTTCTGTGCTGAAAACTTAAATTATAAATTACCCTCCATCGATGCAACAGTCACCTGAAAGCTGATGCTAAAACCAAAGAACAGTTCCACTTTTAAGCAGAGCTTTTTGAGCCATTCAAAAGTACCAAGTATACAAAGAGCTAGAAATCAGCTATAGTTTTCAAGAGAAAAAACAAGCACTGAGCAATGAGATAACTAGAAATCTAATTCCAGTGAGGTATTTCAGGAATATTTTCTCATCTATAACTTACCTCTTTGAATTTATGAGCAAGCTTGCTGGTGTCCACATCACTGGGGGAGAACATGTCATCATTTTCAGGAAGATCAAACACTTCAATAGCCATGTCACCTCCTGGAAGGACAGGTCCCATGTCTTCATCTTCTTCATCTGTAGCATATTCCCCTGTCTTAATTTTATAGCATTTAAGAAATTCCTGTTATCCTCTTATTAGGCAGAGACTGTTCAAAGAGTAATTAAGCTACTGTGCAAACCCAGCATACTGCATACAAAAAAGTTTATCTTCTTCTTTAGCTATAATCCCAGTACTTATGAATTCTAACAGATAAAATACACCTCCACATTAGTATTTCAGAACATTAAGAGAGAGGAGAAAACAGTGTCTTAAGCACTAAGAATTTAGTGCTTAAGCATTACTGGCTCTATATTTCAATCGTTTTCATCCTTTTCCAGCTGAAGCCTCTTTTCCAAAGGAAGATCTCTCCAAATTTATCTCAGATTTAACAAGGAATCTTTTCCAAACAGAAATAAAAGCAGAATAGGACCGACAGGATCTTGATTAGTCTTTTGTAAGCCATCTGGAGGAAGTAATTCTCCAGTGATATTCCATGTTGAATTTGAAAATCCATTGGTTTTTCCTTATAAACAAATTAACAATAGAAAAGTCACACTCACACAGAAAGATAACAGCAGGAAAAAGAAACTGAGTGAGTGTCATGGGCAAGTTCAGAGACTGAAGTCCAAGTTTACTGAATTTTCACCCTGAATAAGGAGTTGCTTCTAGC
Source organism: Buteo buteo (assembly GCF_964188355.1). Lineage (NCBI taxonomy): Eukaryota > Metazoa > Chordata > Aves > Accipitriformes > Accipitridae > Buteo > Buteo buteo. The sequence goes on along the minus strand of NC_134172.1, from coordinate 27,942,134 downwards.
TAGCTTTAAACAGAATATGCATGTGTTTCTTGGGCTTGTAAACCATGAGATGTGAACAATTTGCTGACAAAACAGAGTTTTAAAAAATCATAAGCTACAATCAGTATCTCAAGATTAAATAAACAATAATATTGAAAAGAAAAAGCTTGCAATATTAAACCCCAAACTGCCTAGACAATCTTTTGCACATACACCTGTGCTCATCTCTCCCCACACGCTTCACTTCAGTAGGGCTCTCTCTGGAAGCCTGAGTACATTGTGTATAGATCACAAATAGCCTGCGGGCTATGCAAATGACTATGCAAACATATTATAAAGCAAACAACTTCCCTTGGGGCCACATCTGGATTTATAAAGCTTGGGACTCAATAAATACATGGAAAAGGAAGGGCGGGGGAAGGGGTGCAGTCCTTCTCATATTTATGTAATAAATATGTAATAACACCAAAATTTTGACGGAACTATTCAAGTTTTTTTTCATGAGCTTTCAGTTCCTGAAATGAAGGCACAGAACTATATTCCCAGTAGTGCTAGGATTATCTATTAGTGTCATTTTTTGTCAAAAGAACTTTTAAAAACAAAAGGTAACAACTCAGATGTCCAAACAACAGTTTGAATCTCAGCCTCCTACCTTAATTTAGTTTCCCAGCTGTTGTTTAGGCTTATGTAAATCTCAATTAAAAAGCAGTGCATGGAAGCATGTTAAGTTTAGGTGCACAAGTACACAGAGAGCAGAAAAGATGTATGTATGCGTCCAACAACAGGGCGATCTATTTGCAATAATACATCACCATTTCTTGGATAAATAGCACACACAATCATAGAACTGTTTGGATTGGAAGGGACCTTTAAAGATCATAAAAAATCTATATTCTCCTTTTTTAAAACCACTAAAGTTTTAAGAAACAAAGCAAGCCAAAACACACAGAAAGCACAGAGTGATTTGGTAAAATCTTCTGATGTTAAAAGAACTATCAAAAAGAAGGTAAGTCACCAACATGCACAACCCATCCTATCCATACTTGAAATGTCAATGTTAATGTGAGCCACTTCTTTGGAGAGCTCTCTCTGTCTCTATAGTTACATATTCTCCAATGAAATAAACAGTAACCATTATTTTACATACTTTATATGTACTAAGAGTAAGAATCTCAGCAGTCCTCAACAAAAGAAGTTAACAGCTGGTTTTGCTTCTTTTTTCCTTATTTAAAACAGAAGCAAAGAACACACAATCCATCTCATTGGAGTTTTCAGGCATGTTAGCATTACAGCTAAACAGAACAACACCTGAAATTAAATTTATCATTCTGTATGTCTAGATCTCACACAAAATCTTCTGTTACACTACATTTGTAGTAACTTCAGCTTCTGTTTTAATTCCCACGGCTATGTGCAGTTACTGTCTAAAGAGAAAATTAGGCTGCTAAGTCTCCTGGCTTTTTCCAGGAGGATGTAACACCACCTTCACACACCATCAGGGTGGCGATAAGTGGAACAACTAACTTGAAAATCCCAGCAAGATTTCAATGAAATTAATTATTGTGGGGACAATCTACTAACACAATCCATGTACTGTCAATTTTGCAGTCATTATTCCTGATACACAACTGTCATTTTTATATGAAAAAAAATCCTAGCAGGTCCATCAGCAGTGGCAAGGAAATCTCTGAAGCATGCAAAGAGGAGGCAGAAACAGGATCATTAACTAGCAAACTCATGCCCACTTTATGTAAAATAACAGATCTGGTTCAGCTACATGTGCATTTTAAAGGAATACATTAAGTTAATGCAAAATCCTAATTATATATACCAGTTTTGGTAAAAGAACAAAATGGATGAGTTTAGTTAAAACTGATTCCTCCAAAGACTTAAATTAAAAATAAGTGCTTCATACGAAAAGAAAAACAAACACATATGAAGGACTAAGTTATACTAGGGAAAAATTCAAGAGCAGGCAATATTGTACTGGTCTCAGGAGCCAGAGTGTTTGAAGAGGGACATCAGGCAGTTTAAAATAAACAAAAATGGAAAATCTTGCTTCAAATTGTACATAATGAGTGTGGATGGGCACAGTAATTTTTGCTTCAATTAATGCAAAAAGTAGTCATCAAAGCAAAGCACTGCAGCTTGCTCAGCTAAACAAGACAGCAGGATGACACAAACATTATAGACCACAGCCATATATGGGACTTTTGCTTTCGTCTTCAAAAGACAAGGATCCGATTTTATGATCACATGAAACACAAATTACAGGTTCAAAAGAACGGATATGTGCTTTAAGGAAATATATGTCATAAACTACATGAAACATACTTTCCCTGAAAAAAGTTATCTCTGCTGACTTCTGTTTCACATGAAACTACCAGAAGGTTGTTCAGATCCTGCGCCAGTAAGCTAGAATGGGAAATTCAGTGTTTTACAGGAAGCAGCAAGGCACAGACAAAAGTTATTTTACTTCAAAATAACAAAGCTTTTAAGGTAACAGTTGTTGCTGTAGCTGCCTGACGTTTCTTGCCATACATTTTGTTTTCTTAGCTGACAAGAACAATAACATTTATTTACTCTATCGTCAATGAAAACTTACATGCTCTTGAATGAAAAACTTGGACTCTTCAGTCTGTATTGGTGAGCAAACTTCATCCATGCAAAAGACCTATTTCTCATTTCAGTAGCATATAGGGCTTAAGCTTATCCCATCCACAGCAATAGCTGCTGCTATTAGCCATTCAATTTTGCTATAAGCTATCACAGCTAATAGCATGAAATTATCTTTATAAACATGAACTTCAATTTCCCACTTTAAAAGGGAAAATGTGTTACTCACATTGTTTAACTGCCTTGTACATTCTTGAAATAGGCCTAACACTCCCAAGCAGAAAGAAGGAGCAGCAGCACCAGCCAGGATAATGCAGACAGCCCTTACCCAAATCACCATAACACAGGCTGCATCAAGCTAAATCTTTTGTTTCTGCTGAAACTCTCCCACAATCAGGGAACACTTTGTGAAGAACTATAAAAATAACTCAAGCTCACCTCCTCATTTGATTTTTTGGATGGCTTATACTTAAAAGCAAAGAAAAATATAATGGTACACTATCAATCATCTCTTTTACAGGAGTGCTTCATATTAATGATGTTGAAAAAAACGTACTCTCTGAAAGATCTTATTTAATGAATGTATTCTTTGGGTGTTAGACACTGAAGCACATTGCAACATTTTTCTTTTCGTGTGTGTCAAGATTTTCTTCAATGGTTCTAATGTTGCTTTGCTCTCAAAAAGTCCTGATAAATGAGAATTAAAAATGAAAAAATATTCAAATTACTATTAGTGATATTAAAATACATCACTTGCATAAAACTATTTGTGCACGGCCACAGAGGAAACAGAATTCTGCAATATGTTATTGATTTCACATCCTGCATCACCATTCCCCCGCCTTCAGGGGAACAGGTCATGTGCTTTACGTGACTTTCGCCTTTCACTGTAGAATACGAAGAAGATAATACAATGTTTGAATCAAAATTCCATGAAATGGCAGAATTTGACTAAAATGTGCACAGAACACTGTGTTAACACAGGGCAGTCAAAAGGTTTCAGTCAAGGATACAGACTCAGGTCATACTTAACACACTAAGAAGGAAATAAAGACCGCCTACTTCAAAGCCTTGTTTTGTTTTCTGACAGGATACAACAAACTAAAAGGATGTCAGATTTTAGGAAGCTAGAGGAACTGGTGATGGGTAAACCCTGCAGCAGGCTATCTACAGTCAGCACCTGAACAACATACCCTCCCAGCTTTATTGTAGTTAGCACAGGCTCATTGGGACATGCCAACACTGCCTATCTGCTTGGCTGACGGGAGCTTAACAACATATTGTGAGCTGTTGCACGTTTATCCTGTTTGTCTTTGCATGGACCCCATTGTGGGCATCCTTTTTCTTTTACTGCTCATCAGTTCTGCACAAGGTTTTTGTGTTTCCATGCAGAGACTTAAATGAAGGAGCGCCTGAAAGCATCCTGCAACTCTGTGACGACCTGCAGCCCATGATAACAGCAGATTCTGAAGTGCAGGGATGCAGGGCATTTATATAGTACATGATGTTTCTTTCAGGATTAGTAGTAGTAAATGATGTATCTTTTGGAAACACTATGTGTACTAGTGTGAATCTTTTGGAAACACTATGTGTACTAGTGTGAACCTTCCCCAACAAATAACTGTCATGTAACGTTCCTGCAAGGCAATGGAATGAGAAGTTACAGCAGGCTAACAATTGTCTCTCTAATTTACCACCCGACTCACGGCCAGCGCTCACTGGCTGGCAGAAGTCAAAATTGTCTCAATAATGCTGCTACTTTAAAGAACTCAGATCCTTCTAAAATAGCTAGATGCTGCTTGGGCTATGATGAAGACTGTCCTAAGTTTCAAAACAGAGGAAATCCAGCCAGCTGGTGGCACAGCAAAATAAAACACCAGGACCTGCACATGCCTGGCACATGTTCTCTTCCTGTGATTTGACCAGCTCTACCAAACCCAGTCATGTGCAGTGACTCCAGGACTCAAACACAGATCACTGATTTCCTGCTCCGGAAAGCTGATATGTTATCACTGTCTTTGTGGTAAGTCTCTGAGGCTCAAAATTTGACAGCCTCAGTGGTGGGTTGAGTAAAGATCATCTTCTTTATTTATGCAGCATTGTAGCTGGAGATCCATATTTTAAGACCTGTATGAAAATGAATAGGACAGTTTGATAGCTCTGAGACTGAGCAACTCCTGTATAAGCCTGTGCCACCTCAGCACAAAACTCCTTACACTGGCAATTCAAATATTCCTGAACTTCATGCAGTCAGAATCAGTATCACTTTGAAGAAATGGACTCGAAGGGGTAGGGTTTTTTGTACATTTGTGGATATTCATTCAGACAGTGTAAACTGAGATTTTCTTGCCCAAAAGATGCCCTGCTTACCAGAGCCAAAGAATGCAGGGCTGGCAGTGGTGTCTGGCATATAGCAACATAAACCCAGCCGCATTTACCCTCACAAAGCAAGGTGAGCTCAAAGTAGTAATGCTCGTATTGGACAGTAAATGGAGCAGAAGTGCTTGTGTTGACCAAAAATGTCTTTGAACTGTGTCTAATGTGCATTACATCACAGCTTCCATTGTGTCAACTGCCTGGAAATGGTTCAAGTTATGTGAGTTTACTTGGACAGCATAGTCAGGTCACAAAAAAAAATAAATATATATATATTCAGGATTGCTGCAGGTTCCCAATATAATCTACTTCTAAGTCTGTTAATTAAGAAAGGGAACATTCCTCACTGCATACTTTAGTAACTACACCCCAGCCGTCTATTCTGAGAATAAGGTTTACCACCCCCCCCCCAAATATATATATGGCATCAAGTAGGAAAAGGCTATGATCTTCAATCATCCCGATGTAGTTTTTGAGAATTGAAGTACTGCATTTGTTCTGAAGCCCAATTCCTTCTCCTTCCAAAAGAGATCTTTGATGATACTCTGGATGTCCCCCGGTAGATGTCTTTTCCTGTCTTCTTCCTCCTTTCCTCACATCACAAAAAGTATCTGATAGCTACTCATCCCTGTCCTCTTTCACTATTGTGCTGAGAAACACTTGCATGCTCATCAGTACAAAAGCGTCACTGTCAGCATCAGCACAGGAACAATCCCTACTGGAGGCTGAGGTACTACTCAGGATCAGTAGTGATCTATATGGTTTTAACATTTTCTTCATTGCCAGATCATGAGTTATGACATCTGTGTGGTGCATGAAGGTAAGCAACACAAATCTTTGAGATTTTTTGCAGGTGGATTCATCCTCTAGGTAAAAGGTGTAATGCATCAATTACTCACATAGGTCTGCTTTCAGCCGCACATCCCTCTATGTGCGAGTACACAGTGAGAAGGTTTTGAACATCAGGCATTTAGGACACACCTCTCCTGCCAATATGAAAGCTATCAGACTATGTTTACCATAAAATGGTATCACAGGTCTTCAAATCCTGACATCTGCAGCACACTGCGATGAGTTGTGAGAAGTCTCTTGCTCCAAAGGCTAGAGGGAGTTGTCTCTTTTTTGGTTTTGAGGAGATGATACAGTTCCTTCAAGAAATTAGTCAAGATCTTGAATTTTAATTCTAGACTAAACAGAAGTTAGAAGACTTGCATGTTTCTATTGTTTGAGGAGGGAAAAGAGAGGATATGGATTTTCTAGCCTTCATGGTCTCACACAGGCACACACACATAATGCATCCCCAATACAGATGAGTACAACTTTTATTTATAGGAGTTAAATACACACCTATGACAGGATCCATTCTAAAAGATAAAAGTATTTTTATTTTTAATATAGTGGAAAGTGAAGTAAGTGAAAGCATCACTGGGTCTAGATAGGATTTTTACTTAGTCTTCTGGGACACTTCTGATTGATCTGACCTATCGCTAGCTTAAGAGTGTGTTTCAAAATCCGAGTGTATCCTGATTTCATCTCAAGAATATTTTTTTTCTTTATTTCACTGTTTAGAAGCCTTGTCTCAGTACCTAAAAGAAAACTAAACTGAAATAAATGCATAGCATGAATTCTCTATCTCCCCTTCTCTACCACCTCCTTCCACTATTGCCTCCTTCCACAAATAAAATAAAAAATCTGGCCCAGGATGAAAAAACACTAATACATGGAGCCTGGCATTTCAAATAATATTATTCAAGATAATGTGAAATGAAGGCGGTATGCCTGGACTATGTCGAAGCGGTTTGTTACAATAACTGCCTTTTACCTTAACCCAGCAACTAATTTAGGGAGTAAAACAGACAGTAGTCTCTGAAAAAGCTCTCACTAATCTTTCCAAGTATCTTGATATTTAGGCATATCAGGAATTGTAAGAGAATGGAAAGAAATTTTGGAAAATTTACTGTATAAAGTTGATAGTTTCAAAACCTTTGTATTGGGACATCAGGCACTAATTGCAAACATCAATACACGCTTCAGACAAGGTAGATTAATTCTCTATCCTTTGGAGTATCTGTTCACATAGAAACAAAGAGCAGTGTGTGGAAGGAGGGGTCTTACCTGGAATTTTCAGAAAATTTCTTAATGTTCTGAATTAAGAATAACATCAATTCTTCCAGGAAAAAAAAAGGTCTAAAACTTCCTCAAGCTCCTAAAAGTTAGAAGGCAACTTCTACCAGTTTTCACAAAAAACTAATGTTTCAGTGGACAAGCAAACCAACTTTATTCCCTTATTTCAGAAAAGTATATGCCTTCAGAGGAAGAGCAATGATTAGAGAAGCATCGACCAATTTGATATTTGCTCTTCTGGAACAAAACAAATACTTTAAATCCATGCTGAAAAGCTTTTCAGTAACTTTGTTCTTCAAATAAGATTCATCATCAAAATCTGTAAAAATCAGCAGCAGAGGTAATGGAGAGGGCCAGAAGCTGACCTCTGATTGACTATTAAAAAGAAGGAATTAAGAATAGAAAACAGAATATTAAAAAAAACACTGAACAGTGAAATGCTAGACAGTCTGTTACCTCATCATCATCTGCGTCATACTGTGCATAATGCTGCTCCAGCAGCTCTCTCTGGCGGCGTTCTTGTTCTAGAGTTTGGCTAATCAGCTGCGCAACCTCACTCACTTGTCCTGGTTTTTCTCGTCCAATTACAAACCTATACAAAACATCAGTGAAAAAATATTACTCCTATTATTTTACCAAAGTTCTAGATTTTTAGCTGTGTCTTGTATAGAGGCCAGCCTTTTTCTCCAAAGATACATGGCTGTGATTGTTTTAAATGTGTTCTGTGGATGACCCTTGCCAGAAGGGCACTGTGTGCAAGACTATGAGCGATTAGACCATGGCAGTATTTACAGGAGGGGGAGAAAAGAAGTGACCACGAAAGTCTTCACTCCAAATTTCAGTAAAAAAGATCCTCTGAGTTTGAAATTTATGGACACAGGCCTAGAGCGGAGCAATTTTAAAAAAAATTATCATCACTCCCATTTCCTTTAGAGCAATGTATTTCCCAGAAGCCTACAAAAGACCAGATGCAGACTAACAGCACAGACACACTTCTGACAGTACGCAGTGAAAGGAACATGCACCAGAGCAATTTCTTTCCCCATCTTGACTTAGAAGGTATTTCTGAGCTTTTGTATTTGCTTTCCTCCTGTCTATAACAGTGAATCTATTTCCACATTTTTAAATAGCAGACACTATTGCCCTAATTTGAAGCACATTTAAATCTTTCTTTAATATCATGAACTTCTGTTGCTAAGTAGCGCTCTTCTCCACTGTTAGCTATTGCTGAACACTGGGAGCACATTTCTTTGGTTTAATAAAAGACAAGGGAAGTGTCTATTTCTTGGTTGAGACTTACAAGACTGCTTCCCAATCTTGCTTTCAGCAACTAAAATTCAGAATTGGCTTGGACTTGAACACTTTTTTTCAGCACAGTGGCATAACTGTAATTAGATATTTTGCTATCTATAGTATTAATGATAAACACCCATTATAGAGTACCAACACACTGCAAACTACTAACAAAAGCACAATTTAAAGATGTCAAGCTGAAGGAATATTTTCTTAGCAGTCTAGAAAGACAATTAGGTAATTACAGGTGAAAAAAGTATTATGCAGAGCTGAAAAGCACCATCAGGTGACACTGAGATACTGCATATGGTAAATTATTTTTTTCCATAACATTTGGCTCAAATTATGAATTTAATTTATTATTGGAATGAGAGGTAGAAACGTGCATTATATCCCATGTAGGAAAATTATTTTCATTAGTACTGCCTGTCACTGTATCCCATGTAAGAAAATAATTTTCCTTAGTACTGCCTATCACTGTTAAAGTCACTTGGGATTTGGCATCCATGTGTAAGCCAACTTCCCCTGAGTGGAAGACCCTGAGTCCACTTCCTATGCCGAACAATTTGTCAGACTCTATGAAGTCAGGCACTACAGAAATGAATACAATTTGGAGATTATTTCAACATCATCAAAATATCCAAGTCAGTAATTACTTCCAAAAGGGTAAGAAAGGGGAGAATGAGTGACTCCTTTTGAAATAATGACATAAATAAGGTGCTCTGTAAATAATTTGCAAGACAGTGTCTTAGCTTAAAAACATTTATAGAAAATACAGCAGAAACTAGAACAAAATCAAGGAAATAACATCAGCATTTTAATCCTGATCAAAACAGATCACAGTCTGGCACTCATATCCTACTATTATGAAATATGACATTGGTTCTCAGTAATGATAAAGACCTTGGGCTGAAAGAAAAAGAATGTTTCTTCATGGCCCCTATACTTCATCTGTTCTGCATACTGACTCATAGTCGGATCCTGTTTCTTCTGCATTTTAATTTTGGAGCCAAGTATTACAAAGACTAAACCAGTCACATTTTCAGTCTCAATTGGGAGGAACAATGAACTTTTGATATTACTACATGAAGTAAAAAAGGACTTAACCCGTATTCGCTACATATTTGTCTCCTCGAATGTAAAAACAAATTAAAAGAAAATATGGAAAAAACCCCATTCTATTGTAAACAAACATTTTAAGCAACATTATGCATGAGTGTATTATTTATACACAGTAGAGAGAGCATCACATTTGTAAACACATGAGGGAGATCACCAATGTGGTAAATTATGGAACCACACAAAGTGATGCAAGTATCATACTCCTCCCTGCTCTCTGTCTGATAATTCACCATCCTTGGAAAATAAGAGACTCCAAATACTTCATACAATCATTTTTGTACACTGAAAACCTAGAACGGACAATATGTAATGCATCTGAAGGCTGGTAACTCCTGATTATTTAGGAGTGGTTTTCACACATTAGACTGTAATGTAGTAATATCTTCATACAGACAAACAAGTTTAGGTAGGATGTAAAAATGTAAAAGCTTATCAATGGAATTCTTCTTCTCATGACAAAGCCACTCACAGTTTATAGTGATGTGATTTTCACGGCTTGAATCACATGTCAAAATGAAGTTCCTCAATGATACCTGAGGCTGTTAGATGATACATGAATAAAAGCCTCAAAGCAATGACAAAGTTTAAAGCAAATGTTTTCCAAAATAGAAATAAGCAAGGAATGTTTTATTTTCCTACAATTTACTGCTTTAAAGTGAGATATTTCCAAAGTGTCTGAAAATAAATATTTAGAAGCATTCAACCTACAACTGATGTCAGTTCTAGATGAAGAATTGTAAATTTGTAAAATGGAATACTATGTTGCCAACAATTACAGTTTTCACAAACTAACTCAAACCTTTTGCCATGTTACATTCCATGACCTTAAGAATACCAAGCTGCATATAATTATGTTTAACTTGTAACTAAAATAAGCCATAAATTATAAATTTATCATTTAAAGACAAATGAATAAATATTTCTCCCTTAGAAAACCGTAAAGCAGAGGCAGTTACTAAAATGCTAAGCATGAATTAGATCTTTATGCCTAGAATGGCTTTAAATACAAGAACTATCATAATCTGAAGTGTTTAAATATGAAAAAGAGACATAAGGTTGTGATTCACTGACCAGAAAATTAGTCACTGAACCATAATATGCATACTTCAACGAAGTGGCTAATTATGTATTTCACGTCACTCTGGCTCACCAAAATTAAGTACATGCATTTCAGACTTGATTAATTAGCCTCAAGGGCCAAAAGTATTATAACAAAGAACTATAAATTCTATCACCAATAATACATTTAAGAAGATGGTTATGTTTCTGGATATGGTACAAATGAGGGTTTTAAAGCCTTTAAACCTCATCAAGACAATATTCTGCTTAATTATTAAAGCCAGCAACCACAAAATAAAACCCAGAGAATCTGTGATGCTGTACTACATGCCATCACAGTACTAAATCTCAGGCCATTATTTCTGATGTCCACAAAAAAGAAAGAGAGAGGAGAGAACATCAGAGAAGCAGGGCATGAACTGACCTTGATACTCAGAGTTACACAGAATTTAGCTGAATTACCAGCTGTGAAATAATTTCTTTGGTTGTGGTTAAAATAAACAGGGACAGAGCTAGGAATATAATTAATATTTCACTCTATAAGAAGATCTAAAAGAATACATTATCTGGAGAAACTGAAAATTAAACTACAGTAATGGTGGTTAAGAAAAGCATTCTACTGAAACTGGCAGCAACTCTTACATCTCCTGCAATCCAGTTGTGATTTAATGACTTTAAAGCACACCTGATATATGGCTTTCTGTGCATTTCCAGCTTTTATTAAATGAGGGTCTGCAGACCTGTGCTTCTTGAAATAACAAAAAATAATTTATTCTTTTTTTTACCAACCATGGGAACCACAAACATTATTATAACAATTGATTAAATTAAAAAATATTTCCATTTTGAAAAGAACTTTGGTACTAGAAAAATGTGCAAAGGCACCAACTCTGTGACACAAAACTGAAGTTCTGCAGCATGGATTTTTAGTGACAAGAGTTGATGATTTCTCCTGTAAACACTTCTGACATGAAGTGCTCAGTTAAAAATAATTTAGCATGGATTCCTTAAATTCAACAAAAATCAAGTAAGAATACAGCAGAATAGTTCTAAGAAATAAAGAATATTTTTTGTGCTGCAACAGGATTCACAATTTTTCCTTCCAACCCTTCCTAAAATATAGTTTCGTCAATAAAAATGTACAGCAAATTTCATTGTATTTGGGGGAGTTTTACAGTTGGATTTTAAAAATGGCTTTCCTCTGAGCTTTAAAGCACAAAGCTGCTTCTGCTACCATTTATCTAATTTATTTCAAGATGTCTTCAATTACCTACTCTGGCTGCTTCCATTAGGATAATAGCGACATAATTAATCCAAAGTGCTAAAAGTGGTGTGAACCCTGTAAGAAGGCAGTTTATTTAGTTACAGCAGCGCGAGCTGGAACTTGTCAGGTTTTCATGAACAAGATCGAGCTCTCTCAAAAGATGGCAGCCTCAAATGCAGAGGTTGCTGACTGGACATCAGGAATTCACAACCTATGAGCTTCCATTACACTTTTTCAGATAAAATGATCTGAAACTTAGTCATAAAGACTCTTTGAATCACTGAATAATTTAGGTTGGAAGGGAGCTCTGGTCCACCCCAACCTCCCCACTTCAAAGCAGGGCCAACTTTGTCATGGCCTTGATCAGTTTTGAATCTCTCTAATGATGGGATGCAACCTGTTCCAATGTTTGAGAAACCTCACAGTACTTTTTTTTTTTTTTTTGGTGAAAATACCTAGTCAGAATTTCCCTTGCTGCAGCTTCTGTTCATTGCCTGCTACCTTGTCCCTGTACAAAGAACCTGGGTTCGCCCTTTCTACCTCCTGGAAGGTAGCTGAGACAGCAGCAAGATGCCTGCCATCCCATTCTTTTCTTTGGACTGCTTTGGACTGTCCTTGCTTCATAAGGTTTCTGCCAGCTCATTTCTCCAGGCTGTTGAGGTCCCTCCGAAGAGCAGCCCTCTCTGTTAACCTATCTAACCTCATCTGCAAACTTGCTAACTGTGCCTTCTGTCTTATGTCTGTAAATCCACACCGTGCTCCCTTGCACCAGAGACAAGCATGTGCCTAGCAATCTTTAAAGCTATTAGCTGTAATCAAGAGGAACTGAGGGTGATTGGTAGAAGGAAGTCAACAAGGTTAGCCTGGAGATTAGTGATGGTAGTAACCCAAAACTAATGCAACGAGCGCACAACTCTGCCTGGAGACTAGCACCCAAATTACCTGAGGAAGTAACCACCATCAGCAGATCAAAGGGGCAATGATTGAATGACGTTATCTAAGGTCATGTAAGAAACATCTGACAAGGCAACCCGTGTAATGTCTGGTGCAGGATGCTGGCTATGTAAAGCCAGCACAGAAAAGCCAGCTCTGGGGAAAGAGCCTCCAAAGACCCTGGAGACAGAGCTGCCAGTAAGCTGAACTATTGGGCAGAAGTTCTGTAGCCTCCATCCTTGTCCCCAGACCCAGGATGATGTAAGCTACGTGCTGTACCCCGAATTTGACCACAGACAGCAGGACTCCAACTTATCAGTGATTTGAGCCAACATGAGTGTCCTTTTGCCCAGTCAGCAGTCAGGACGGATGCATGGGAACACAACTTCCTTGGTGTGGCTGTGGCACGAGCTATAGGTAACATGTAACAGTAATGTGCCAAGAATCACATGTGTACATAGCGTGTGCTACGTGATTTGCTGTTGTTGTTGAAGTCGTGGTTTGTTTAGTATTATCTTTTTATTAGTTGAAAAAAATTATTTTAATAATTAAGTATTTGAATTAAACAAGGGCTCCTCTATTTCACTTGCAGAACCATGCTCATACTGACTGAACAGCTGTCACAGCACACCATGACAAAGTCTGGCATACGGTGCATGGGCAACAGGCACTAAAGGTTATCAAGAGCCATGTATGAACCCTTGCACTCCAGCGCCATTGCTGCCCTGAGGCAATTTGCTGGAGAAAGCAGGAAACATGAAGTTATCCCTGCAACAATACCCAGGTCATTAGTCAACCTGTGGAAAAACTGAGGCAAAGCAGTCATTAATTTATCTCAGACTTTTCTGTATCCTTTGCAACAAGGTTTCCTGCCCCACTGAGCAGCACACCTGGCTCCATGGAGGACGGGAGAGCAGTAGATGTTGCTTAAATTGAGTTTTGCAAGGCTTTTGGCATGGTTTCCTCTGGTATCCTTGTATCCTCAAAGATCAAGCAGGTTTCCTGGGCTCTTCTGTCCTTCAGGGCAGTAGTCCCATAGAATCCTGCCAAGCGGATCCATGAACAAGCCAAAATTTGCTCTCCTGAAGTCCAGGGTTGTAATTCTAATGTTCATCTTCATTTCTCTCCAGTTCTTAAACTCCATCATTTCACGGTTAATGCTCCTAAAGGTGCCATCAACCTTCACTGAAGAACTGACCAGTTCCAAACTGGTCATAAACCTGTTTGTGAGTAACAGATTTAGCAGACTGTCTCCCTTAGTAGGATCATTGAACACTTGTGTCAAGAAGTTATTTTTGACACATTCCAAAAATCTCCTGGACTACTTGCATCAAACCATGCTACCCTTCCGGTAGATGCTGGAGCAGTGTAAGTCCTCTGTAAGTCCTTAATCATAACCTCTGAACTCACTTGTCACTTGTTCCAAAGCAAGGCCTAGGTCACCCTCCCTCCCAACTAGATTATGGAACCTGTTGGCAAACATGCTCTTGCCCTGCTTTGTCAGGTGGATCCCTTCTCTGCTCAGCATTTTTCATTCCTCCAAGAAGGTCTATAAAACCCAGTGCCTCCCCTGCAACTTCAGCTGCACAGCCAGGGACTGTTCTGCATCTGATCCTACCTGACTGGCATGATCAAGAATACCTCTTATGCCCTTCCACCCCAGCCCCCAGAGCCTTGTGACACAGAATCATAGAACAGTTTGGGTTGGAAGGGACCTTTAAAGGTCATCTAGTCCAATCCCCCTGCAATAAGCATCTTCAACTAGATGAGGTTGCTCAGAGCCCCGTCCAACCTGGCCTTGAAAGTTTTCAGGGATGGGGCATCTACCACCTCTCTGGGCAACCTGTGCCAGTGTTTCACCACCATCATTGTAAAATTTTCTTCCTACTGTCTAATCTAAATCTACCCTCTTTTAGTTTAAAACCATTCCCCCTTGTCCTATCGCAACAGGCCCTGCTAAAAAGTTTGCCCCTACCCTTCTTATAAGCCCCCTTTAAGTACTGAAAGGCCACAATAAGGTCTCCCCAGAGCCTTCTCTTCTCCAGGCTGAACAAACCCAACTCAATTAAAATTTACAGGCTTCCCTTGATCAGGCAGGCTTTAGTAGACACCAACCACAAGGTTCCCTTTGTTGCCTTGGTTTCTAATTCCTACCCATAAGCTTTCAACCTGCTCATGGCTATTCGTCAGAGACATACTCAAGGTCTTCCTCAGCAGTATCAATGACGCTGGTGGATGAGCAGCAAAGTAATAGCTTAAGCGCCAGAAGAGCTTCAGCAGTCTCTCCACAGCAGCTTGGATACAAGCCCCTGATAAGCTATGCTACTATCAACACTAAATGGATATCAAGTCAGGTGTAGGGTTCAGCGTTCGGAAGATCTCGCGATGTCACGGAAAGTTAGAGGATTAGTTGCAGCCTTGTGATGTACCTGTAACCCCACCTGCCCTTGTTAGTATAAAAGGAATTAACTGCGCAATAAAAGGCGGAAGTTGGCGCTCACACTGTGTGTGTTATCTGTCTCTTTCCCTGGTCCGGGCCGACCAGTGATCTAAGCGTGGCACCTTGATATGTAGCGAACGCTACAGTCAGGCAATTAGGAAGTCATGTAAAAAACCCCCACACCAATATTAATGCACTTAGATTAATTATTCCCACAGAAATCAATTCTAGTCTAGGGCCTCACTGACACATAAGCTTTATTCAAGAGTACTTCAAAATTAGCCAAGGGATTCAATGTTTTGGCACCTCTCCAGGTTCTAGTCCTTACATTGGTCTGCTCTTCTAAGAGTGCAGGTAGAGAATCTCTTCCATCTCTTCCAGACAGACTGACAGTATCCCAACACAGTGCTTGCATAAAAGGTTTCCTAATACACAATGATCATTTAATCAGCATTCTCTATAGCACCACACAATTCTTACGGGAATAGCCAGCTCAAAGAAACACCTATGCTTTAAATCTATGCTTTAACATACCTAAATGCGAGTGAAGGACATACATCAGCTCTGTTCAAAAGGTACAAGTGCTACCTGGGAATGCTTCTAAAACCTGACTGCATTCTGAGGCGAGACCTGCCTTCCCTCACCCTCACCCTCACCCTCGCTGGCATCCATGGGAATGAAATCCAGGAAGAAAATACAGATGGGTCACAAGTAAGCTGCTGAGTTCAGACCGTGTCCTTAATCTGGATGATTAGGTGATCCAGATTCTAGGCAAGCTGGACCACCCTCACAGGACAGTCCAGGGACAGATAAATGCTCCTACAGCATCATCCCTGTGGCTTGGTGAGCTATCCTGAAAGGATGAATGGTGGGTATTTCTGCCCAGCTGTCACAATGTTGTACCACATTAATCAAGGTGCACCAAAACTGGGTGGGAGCTTCTGCAACACAGTATCTTGGACTTTGAAAGAGTAAAAAAAAATAGCTAAAACATATCATTTACGATGATATTTCAGTTGCAGTGGTAGGAGTTTGTTTAGATCCAACCAATTGAGGATGAAGCAATTCAAAACCTGTCAAGTTGCTCCTTTTTCCAGGAAAGAAAAAGCAAAGCCACTCCTAATGAAATGCAGCCCCACTGAATCTTATTAATTCATGTTACACTTAATTTTAAAAACAATGCTCTAGACATCTAGCAAAATGGTTTATAATTAGTCAAAATCTTTTAAATGAAGATTTCTCTATATATTTCACGCTCAAACATATAATTTCCTGTCCAAATGTGCAAACATTTTGAGAAATAACTTGCCATAAAATTCAAATTAGCAAGATCTCAGGACACAGGGACTACATTTATGCCAGTAAACTAAACAGTGCCAGGGAATGCTCCCAAGCACTAGTAATTGATCATCTACACCATTAAATCACTGAAACAGTCTCACTGGAACAGCTTGGCCCAAGCTAACTAATATTCTACCAAATAATACTGAGACACAGTCCAGGAGTTAGCAAAGGCTATGAGTTAGCTTGGATATTCCAGCGGGCAATTTGGATATGGCCACCCTGCTCTGAAAGGTAAGAAAGTTTAATGTTATGAGCACCAACCACTCTGGTGCCAGCTGGCCGCAGTGCTGAAGAACAGCCCAAGGCACAGTTCATCTACTACAACAGGCACAGTCAAGGAATATAAACCAGCAAAGCAGTGACGAATGCAGTCTTACCTCACCGGTGCTAAGGGGTCACAGTACTCATGAGTAATTTTTCACATTGTTCAGCATGCTACTCCTGGTAGTCTTACAGAATGATTACCAGCGCATGTGTCGGAGTTCTTTGCAGAGATGAGGAAGAAAACAGCTCATATCACGGAATCTCTCAGTATAACCGTAGTGGAATAAACAGGAGCAATTTACACTATTTTGGCACTACAAGGCACCATGAATGTAGTATCTGCAGGTCCATGATTCAGGTTTATCAAAGAAGCAGAAAGTGCACCAAGCACACATGGCTTCTTAAGCAGCCCTTCATGATGTCCCAGCTCAGCAATCAGCATCGCAGAGCAAAGGGCTTTTCTTTCCTCTTGTTTTTCTCCCCTCAGCTCTGGCACTTGGATTCAAGGAAAAAGAAACAGACAAGGAAAGAAGGAACAAAACCATCACCCCCAGCCAGAAAAAAGACAACATAATCCAGCTCTCTGAATCGGACATGGAGTGTGGTATCTTTTGCTTTTGGGTCCTGTCTCACTACCCAGGACTGAGAAGCAGTACAAATCTCTCCTGGCTCTTCCGCAACGTGGATCTACAGTACGGAGAACGCCTGGAAAGGTTTAAAGGACACAGCTGTTTAATAGGATAAAAGCATAAGTAGGGGAAGTATGAAGGAGCAGCAGAAAATCTGTACAGGCATGCGCACTAGAAGAAGAGATGATTATCTAGGGGAAGGAGTCACAAAAATAGAGCTATGCTGCTCACTGTTACTGTGAGCAAACAGCATTCCCACCGGGGTATACTGCTGCTGGCTAGATCCTGTGGTTGACTTCATCTGTCCTCTATAGTGTCTTAGTGCTTGCAAAGACACGACTGTATAAATTAGCTTTCCAGATGTTGTGATGTTAAACAAAACTAAAAGCAGGCATGCAAATACTATTTTCTGAGACAGTATATTTTCCAGAAAAAAATCAGCTCAAGATGGGGTGAGGAATTAGCTGAAGAAGGAATAAATGACATCTCAAGTTGGTGTTAATTAAGAAGCTAGTATTTTCACATTTTGCCCTTTAACTACTCCTTGTATAAGAGCCATCTAAAAGAAAAGCAAAAACTTCTTTTTTTGTCTGAAAGATTGCATTTGCAGTACAGTAAGAGAGAAAGAAATTAGGCTGTGAACTGGAAGTGGGAGTTGAGACAAAGCCCTGCTTTGAATTAAAACCATCAAGATAAGAAAAAACAAAAAAATGGTAATAAATGATTCTTTATTAGAACAGAGAGTAGTTAATAGTGGAAAGCCCCAGGGTTTGATAGTTACACTGCTATTGTTAGAACCTACTCTTCAATGATCTAGAAAATTAATTAAACATGGTGAAATTTGCTAACTAATTATTTAGATTCTTTATTAAGATGGAAGACCTTGACGCATTTCAGTAGAACTTAATTAAACAAAAACTGGTAAACTCAATGGTAGGTTAGAATTAATACAATTAATTACTTTTAACGTCGTGCAAATCATGAGAAACCAAACAGGTTTTGCACAGGTTCTGAATGGTTCCCTGAAAACTCAAGAACTGACTCAGAAAGCACCATGAGAGCATCCGCTCAGTGCCTAGCAACAGTTTGGAAAGCTAAGAAAATGCTTAGTCACATTCATACGACAGGATATGGAAGGAGGACATGGAATTTAAAATTCGCCTCTCCAGTAAAACACTGAGTTTGTTTAACTCCCCTAAAAGAAAGCTTTCAGAGGAAAGCAATAATGATAAAGGCATACAAGCAGCATACGAAGGACTGGGATTTTCTGATGACTCTCTCTCATGCAAGACCCTTTCTACTTATCAATGCAGTAAGTCTTCCCAGGACCATGTCCTCCTTTCCTGGGACCCCGCTTTTCCCAGAGATGCATGGGCACGAATCTTTGTATCCAGTGAGGCAGAGAAGTGCAGTCCCCACTGAAAGCTCCCATATTGTTCCTAGAAGGGACAGAGACTAGGTAAGTATGGTAGAAGGACAAACTTTTCTCCATAAAAGAACTAGATTTTCTCTCTTGTGGGTGTGTTCAAGAAAAAATAAAATTCCCTGGAGGCATACAACTCTCCAAGTGACCTTTCTCTGGTGAAGACATTAGGGTCCCCTAGCACCCTTTCATTATGATGAAGAACAGGGGGAAAGGGTGGGGTCACAGAGGCTCAACATCACCCAAGCAACTTCAAAGAACTTCAGATCTGCTACTCAGCACCACAGTCCATGAGAAGACTGCAAGCAAAATAACATAGGAGAAGCTCCATGACAGGATAGGATTCCCACTGTCAAGCTGCCTCCTTATCTTATCTTTTATGATTGTAGGCACCACTTGCAAACTTCATGTTGATGGATTACATCCTAAATGGGGTCAGAAGCAGCACAGAACAATTAGTGATATTAGTCTGGCGCTGCCCTCTGACTGATCCATTAATCTTAAAGCAGGGGCGACACTCAACAATATCAAAAAATAACACAAATTTCAAAAGAAAACCCCTCCTGCATATAATCAAATTCTGAAATCCACTAATATGAGATATTAGTAAACTAAATAGTTAAGCAAAATTATAAAGACGACTTGATATTTACATCAATTGAAATAGCATTCATAGTTGTACTTGCCAGATTAGAGTCACGAGGACACTAATTCTCATCCCTAAAAACAGAAGCTGATTGCCAGCTGGGATTATGAAAGAATTCCCTCTCTTTCCTTTGTCTCATAGGCTACCAGAGTACATCTGGTGGATGCTGATTATCTTCCTATAAAACATCGTGAGAAAGAATAATTGAATTTATTATCATTGGAGAAGCCAAACTGGTTGGGTCAATGATCTTCCATTATTGTATGACAACTCTTCTGAATAGTCCAATGCTTCAAACAATGGATAAAATAATCATAGAAGCTTATATTTGCTGTTCTTTCCCCGCCTCTCACCCTCACCTAGAACAGTTCAAGAGGTAAAAGCCACGTCTTCATTTTGACGCATTCTTTACTGTGTCAGCTACAGACAGTCTGGATACATTTTTCTGGCAGAAACATTGCAAAAATCTATTCTAGGTCAATGAATTCTGCTGTCAGGATCATTCAAAGTGTTCAGAAGGCTCAAAGGAGAAGAATAAATCACTAAGCATCGGTATTAGGCAAGCTCCCTGAAGAAGTATTGACTGCATTTATTGCAAAGAATTAAGAAGTAGCTTTACTGTCATTCTGTTCATTTCATTGCAACTGATGTCACATAATAAGCCCTGCTACAAAAACTAGCATGCACTTTGACTAGACTAAAGACAAAACAATTGTGTATATGTAATGCTGTGGGTTATAAATGTGAAGTAATGCCAGTGAAACGCACACAAATCTCTGTGCATAGAGGACACCAGGCAGAACAAAACTACACACAGTTTATGCTATGATCACAAAGGTAACTATGCTTATTAAAGCAGTTCTATACAATCCATTAAACTGACACTATTAAATAGGAGACATGAGAGTAAGTATGTATGTGGTTTCACCTGTGAGAGAAGGATTCATGAAGTTGCCTTGCCTTGAATTAGGTGGGGTGTGCGACTGTACATTGCCTACACACTTGTAGTTCAGCTGGGACACCCGCCGCAGGAATGGCAGAAGGTATTTATAAAGCAACAACCTTTTCCACTGCTCCTGCCTCCCACAGTGACACAGATTATTAATGGCAGCTGCCATGGGAATGGTGCACTCAGACGTCAGTAGCATCGCTCCCTGCACTGCCAACAGGCAGGAGCTGACAGCTGGGGGCAAGTGAGGGATTTTGCCCCAGCAAATCCTCTTATTTTGTCCCTCAGGTTCTGGAGCAGTTCAGGTGCAGAGGGGAGCACTGTCTGCCACAGAGGGTGGAGGCGAAGGATTTCTCCATCCTAGCTCTAACACAGGTTTAAGTGGGAAAGAGGATCTGTCAGAAAACAATTGTTCTCTCCGCAAAACAAGCAGGAGGCAGGGCTCTTTTGTCATACAGCAAGACAAAAATATGTAATTTTCTTTCATATCTAAATTCATCAATATTAGCTCTCGCTTACCTTACAAGCAAATGTTTAAACCTACAGTGAAACCAAAATGTCAAGCACCCTGAAATTTCTGTCTCAAAAAACCAGCTTTCTGGAACCATTTCTGATTTTGAGTATCTCAAACCAATACAGTTCATCAGTGCTAGCAGAGCATCAGACAATTCAACAGTCCAAGACCTGACGAGAAGCCAGGCGGGAGCCTGTGCCACACAATGCTTAGCCATCTCGTCAAGTCTCGCTCCCAGCCTACCACAAACCAGGAAAAAAATCATGCATTTCTCAGTTGGCCTGCATAAAGGGCAAGAGTAGTCTTTCTGAGTTTTTTTCCATGAAGTTTTAAATTAAAAAAAAGGGGGGAGTTGCACCAAACTCTACCCATTCCTTTCCTCTAATTAGACATATACATTAGTAAGAGACTGCTAACCACACAGTATGCCGGTGTGCATATAGATTCTTATATATATTTTATTTAATACTATTTTAATATTATTTTATATTATAATTCATATTATAATGTATTTCAAATTTTATTTTTAATTTAATATTATTTTATGAGGGTTTTTTATCTAGTTGTGACACTAATGCACTGGGTCATTTTTCCCTTGAAAGCTCAATATCTTAAGCTTACTTACAAAGAAAAATGTAGAAGCTCACAAATCTCTCTCTGATAAATGAGAGCTGTCAGAAGCCAATGATCCCAGTGCACAGGATACATAGTACACTTGACAATGTGAGCTCAACAACAATGAATAAATACTTTTTACAGTCCACTATTTTGTAACAAAAGGGTCTAGATTGCAATCAGTCTGACTGTAATTTACTTTCCAAGAGAAGATTCTGGGAGCATTCTGTATGAAAATAGTTTTATGTTTCTTCCTTCCTCCAAACCCATTATTTTTCCATGGAAGCAAGTACTCTATTCTGTAACTTACGTAATAATAATTACATGAACTAAGCCAATTATAAATGTACATAATACATATGTTTTATGTGAGCACTTTCTTTTTTTCTTTTTTTTGAGCTAAAACATCAAACATAAAATATACATAGCACTTGCTCTGTGTACCGAAACACAGGAAGACATTATTCTCTGTCATAAGGATTTCATGTTCAAATGTCCCAACTCTGCAGAAAACCTAATGAAGTATATACTCATTTTTATAGTTAAGTCAGTAGGAACACTCACAGCATATGTGAGTCTTTGCAGAAATAGTACTGATGTAACTAAAACTGTAAATGTTACACAAAAATATATTCACTTGTAATTACACTACAATTTCTAATACCTTTTTTTCCTAAATAACCTCTTTCAAATAAAACCTTGATC
The DNA here is from genome assembly GCF_964188355.1 of Buteo buteo. Lineage (NCBI taxonomy): Eukaryota > Metazoa > Chordata > Aves > Accipitriformes > Accipitridae > Buteo > Buteo buteo. The sequence goes on along the minus strand of NC_134172.1, from coordinate 27,919,839 downwards.
AAACTACCCCCCAAGATTCTTCACAGAATCCACATCCCAACATTATTCCTTAATGTCGTGCAGGAACAGCTATGGAAATATAGTGGAACTATGCACGCCAGCATATAGCACCACCATCTGAGGGGGACTGCATGTATTACCACCAGTAGTTTAGTCACGGTTCAAAAGAAGTCAGCCCTGAACTCATTAATTAAAGAATTCAGCTGTATTCCTTAGAGAGGATTTTGAGAGAGAATCAAAGGGTGACTACAGAATGGCTGTGGCTTTGCAATATGCCGAAGATTTTTTTGATTTATTTTGTAGAGTTAAATCTTTACTGAAATTAATAAGCTATTAAACAGAATAGCTATGCAACTGCATAGGTTTTTAAGTGGCAAAACAGTTAATTTCTAGGGAAACACTGTTCTTGTTAATTTACAAACATTTTACAGTTTTGTATTTATATTAGTTCAGATTTTTACTTGTACTATATGTTACTTTTTCTAGCCTATTCATTATTTTATGGATTTTTACAGGGATGCCTTTCAATGAACCACAGCATAGGAACAGAGAGAAACTCAGAGATGGTGCAGAGACTCAGGTAGCTCAATGAATTAATACTGGGATTTGGTAGCTGTTTAACACTACTACATCCAGTCATCTCTTCTCTTCTGTGCTGAGGTGGCATCTGCGAGTACCAGACTGCTCCCTACCTTACTCCTCCAACCCTGGGGCAGCAACGTGGCCAGTCTCCCCAGTAGAAGAGCAGGGAGGAGATCAGTGGCAGCACAGATTCCATCTGACCAACACCCATGACCTTCGTCACTCCAGCTAATACAGTCTGAGGTCCATGGAGGTCTAGACCAGTGAAGAGTCATCTTCCATGTGCAATTTCAGCTTGTTTCAGTGGTCATATTTTAAAAATCTAAGCCAAACCCAAAATCTGTAATACCATAGCTTGTCCATGTCTTGGGATAAAAGCAGAGAAGACACAAAGAGGCCAAAAAACTCTGATTCCACCTGGGCATACTGACACTTCTGTGAAAGAAGCCAGGTAATCTTAAGTATTCAATCACAATTTATTTTCTTCTAAAATACTCACCTGACTTTCCCTTTGGTGTTTCTAAGAACAGTTGCAGCAAAATTTTGCGTAACACCAACCAGACTGATGCCATCAACTTCCACAATTTGGTCATTCACTTGGATCCTTTCAGGGGAAAAATAAAAATATATAAATAATTGTATGAATTCTTGAAGAATTTTCAGCAAAACTTAGCACAGAGAGATCTTTTTAGTTTGATTTTAAACAAAGACTTCAAACAAAAACTCAGTTGTAAAGTGATTGTGAAAAATGCATCATTCCTTCCATGCAGACATCTCATAAACCCAGCTTCAAAGTTACCATTACAATTAATAGCATCAATCATTCAGTCACTTTCCTTGTATATAAGTACAGCAACACAAACTCTTGAATTTGTCATATGACTTAAATTAAATGAGATACTTGAGCAGTTCTTATATCATTCTTTCCTAAGCCAATCTTGAAATACAGCATAAGACATAGCTCTGGTATTTCACGCTAATGGAAAAAAAATGCAGTATTTAACTAAAACAACCTGCTCATCTGTGGAGAAAAGAGCTTGTGCATCAGACTTAATTGTGACCTACTCTCTTAAAATATTTCATCTAATTTGCTCCAAAAAGATGAATTCCCAGTGTAAGTGTGATGTTGCTGCGAAAACAATAATACCTTGGACTGTTTTAATGAGGACTCTCTCTTTGAAACCAAACACCTATTTACAGTCGATACACTGTTTGATGCAGGAAAAGTTAGGAGGAATAAAAAACATGCTGCCTTTATCTGAGGTAAACACTGCTACGAAATCCCTAGAGCAGGCATTGGACTCATCTGGATTACAAATGCTTGGAAGGAGGACTACTATACTAAAATGTCCTCTAGAAATGCACAAACTCCTATAGTTTCAAAAATTAAAAAAAAACCACCAAAACAAACCACATTCAGAACTTGTCAAAGGGAGCAATTTTCAAGTACTTACATGTATGCTACTGATCCAAACGATTAGTTTACAAAGGAACGAAGAAACAGCTATGGAAAAATCCCATTTAAATTATATGAAAATACCTACATTAAGGTATTTAATATCTTAGGATATCTTAGTGACAAGATTTCTTTTCAGAGAACAACAGAGACTTCAAAAGAGGGCATAAGCATTTTGACTTGGAGCACCGAATTCTCTGTCAAGTCTGGGGCAATGGTCTGCAGTTCTACAGGTGTTCAAGCAGTATCTTTAGTTCTTTGGACTCCACTGATGAGTAAGAAATACAAGATATGTTCTTCGGCAGCCTCACGCCACAGAATGTCACTGTGTTCTGGTCAGGATCTCCCTTCACTGAAAAAAAGATCTTTGCTACAGTGTGTAAACTCCTATCTTGAAAATAGTATCAGGCATTTTAATCTCAGAACTTTATGTCAATTTTCACTGAAGCATTTAATAAATACACCAATCACATTAATATTTATTGTATTTCAATACTGTAAAAATTAGTTGGTTTTTTTTCTACTTTAGCAAAAATGAGGTGCAGTCAGATGGCCACAGGAGTTCCAAGAAAAGAAGTTTAAGGAGTTGGTGCCCACTAAGAGGGAAGCGGTCACCCTCTTGGCTGAAACCTAAATTGTGGAAGAACAGATTCCTTCTTGATTTACCTAGGAAGACAATAAACTCTATCCCAGCTGAAACCAGGACAGCAGTTTAGCTACAACACTTTACATACTTCACTATGCAGTGGACTAGCAGTGTTCATACAGATACGTAGTTACAGTATTTCAGGTGATGAAACATCATGTTAAAGAACTGTTGCCTACAACTCCGTAAGTGGCTCTGTCTTGATCTGCTGCAATTTCAGTCTGATTCCATTTGTCCTTCAGGTGTATTTTGTATCTCCTTCTTTCTTGTTTGTACAGCTCGTAAATTCATTTTCAACTCTTATTTTTATGGCCACTGTTCTCCAAACCTCCTTTCTTTCTATACATACATATATTTTCATTATATATAAACATACATACATATCAAACAACAAACCATTAACGTAATTGTTATTCAAACTATATAATCACATGTAATTAAAAAAGGAGTTTCTTGTCTGTTGCCATGTTCATTCTATATTGCCCAGAGTAAAATACTCTCACAGCCATATTCTCCTAGCCACTTTTCCCTTCCTCGGACATCCCCTCTCCAGCCCCACTCCCACCGTAGCTCTGTACCTGCAGCGTAGCCCTGACCCCCCAGACAAGCCACCCCAGGCACCACCTAGACCAAAATATCCTCACAGCCATGTTCTCTGGGCAGCCTTCCCTTTAGAGCCCCCTCCACCAAGAGCTCTAGGTTTCCTCTGTCTCTCAAATCTAATTTCAAACATGAATGAAAAATTAGGCTCAGGTTGGAGAAGCCCAAGTTATAGACGTTTAACTGCTTTTATCATTAATGAAATTGGTAATTCTTCTGACAATTATTTTCTAATGCTTATGACTTAAATCTGCCTGTGTGAAGCGGCACTTCAATGAAGTAGCAACTGCAGAAGTGAACCAACTAAAGTTGAACAAATTACTTGCATAATTACTGCTCTGTACGATCAACTGAAAAATTTAACCTCTGCAGAGACAATATTTAGAGTATTTTTCAAGTTAAGAACTGTGTAATATTTCAAAACTGTTGTTCTCAATATTATCAAAATACTTTAAAATGTGAATGACTCATCACCATAATAATTTGAAAAGAATTTATTTTTCATATTCAGCCTAATGATTGATTTCATATTTTACACACTATTAATAATCTCTCTTATTACTTATCAACATGCTTGCCTTTGGATTCATCTCAAAGCACCCTCCTTAGTTAAATACTGCCACACAATGCCTTTCGATATGACAACTAAACACCACCTGTTTGTTTGCAGCAACATGAATCAAGCCAGTGGTGCTCAATCACTGAGAAACCCCTTTGTACAGATCTTGGGTTTCCATGGGAGGCAAATATTTTATATCACAATTCGATGGGTCTTTCAATAAAAGATGGGAGTTATCCTACAGATATTGTAATGTTTTAAACTGTAGTTTCAGAAGAGCCTGGCTGAAGATTGCTATGCAGTTATTCAGAGTATCTGATGAAACTACTGAAATATAGTTTTATTTTCTGTTAGGAGACTTTGTTTTGCTATCAGTGTTAATGATTAACTAGGCTTTTCACAAAGATGAAGTCAGGACCCTTTACAGTTGATGCACTTTATTACAGAACCGGCTGCTCCTGACTGAGAGGATTACATATCCCTTTCCCAAGTGAATGATCAGTCAGGCTCTCAAAGAGAAAATCAGAGGGCTATTTCTCAGCTGACTGAACATTCAGCCAGTTGAAAACCAGCACAAGTATTAGAATGGTCAAAGAAAGATATTATTTCTTCTCAGCTGACAAGCTCCTTTCAGATGCCATCTAGGGAAATGAAAGAAGAGATTTGTGATTGAACATTAACTTCTGTACCCACTCAAACATGTGAATAATGAGACGAACAGAAAATACAGATTCTCATGGAGCAGTAGTGAGTGACTCTGATTTTCAACCACAGAACTTCACACAGAATGTCAGTCGTGAGCTTAATGCCTTCTGGCTGAGCTCAAGCATACCTTTCAGAAAAACGTTCACTTAAATTTAAAGTAACGGATGAAGTCATGACATCTTGAGGTGTCAGCTTCTTCACTTCCCTTCATAATTTTTAAGCCTGTGATAAATCAGTACTTGGCCTTCAACCTGGTATCTTACTGCCGAGATCTGTAAAGATACCTGCAAGCCCAATCTGGAAGACGGTATACCTCAGTAGTTTCAGAGCAATGTTATTAAACTTTGCAATCCCCTGCCATGTACAGCCTTCTGATTTAATTTGTATGGGGTTTCCACAGCAGAACAACCTTTTGTCTGGCTGAAAAGTCATAGGTGTTCATCAATAAGGAACATGTTACTGCAACACATTTTTTAGAAGACAGCATCAACTTTTTAGAGTTTATTCTTACTCCATCTACCTTTTTTTGTGTTTGGTATTATTCATAACTAATATAACAAATCACTAATGGTTAAAAAAAAAGTAGAGAATGCATAAAAGTAGACTTAACTGCTAATGTATCAGGTAAGTAATATTTTATTTGCACGCAAATTTACAAAGGGTATGCACTGGGACAAAACAACAAATTATATGGGTTGGAAGATGTTTAAGAATACTTTTCATTATTAAATGACTACATAGTAAAGTGTTTTTCTAACTTTTAATGAGAAACATTGGCCTGATTGTGGCAGGTACTGTGTAATACAAAGATAACTCTGTCCCATATGATAGGAAATACTGGATGCTCAAAAAGAATTCTTAAACCTGCACATACCAAATAAGCAATTCTAGAAGCAACCAGGTTTTATATGAGCATCCTATAAGACGACAAACACCAATTTATTTTTTTAGCGGGCAAGATTTATGGTACAGCTTCCTATTCCAATTGATTAATGTACTTTCGGTGCTGCAGGGGTAAAAACTGAACTCTGGAACAGAAGACTGCATAATAAGAAGTAACAGCCTGTGTTAGTAAACTTGAAAGGGGGTGTATTTATTAAGAGTTTAAGCATTCAGATATTCTAATTATTTTCCTAAATCAAATGCCGAGCAGAACTCTTTTTCGTAAGTACTAATTGTTTAAAGCTGGTTTGAAGACAAAAGAACACGTGGGAGCTCAACACAAAATTTGGAAACTCCAGCTTTACTCACGCTAAAGCATCTGGGTTTTCAGTAGTCATGAAGACACATCTTTGGCAAATCTCTTCTCCTTAAACAGGTAAAACTCAGTGCACCGAACTGGTGTCTTCTCATAACCACATCAGGTATTTGGACCTTACCAATGAAGCCTCCAAATTTTACAACTTTGATTTATCATGACATACATTAAGTGAACAACTCTTTCCTATGAAAACCATAATTCATAATAACTATTGCTGGGAAAATTTCCAAATGCTGTGTAGTTTACCTGCCATCTCTTTCTGCTGCCCCACCTTCCGTTACTGTTTTGACAAATATTCCCAGTTTTTCAAGGCCTGCATCTGCTCCAACTCCCATTCCAATAATGCTTATGCCAAGTCCATCTTCATCTGTGAAAAAGGCAAGCAAAAGCAGAAACTTCTTACATTTGATTTATATAGTTATTTGGTAGATAAACATTTATGCTTTGGTTCCTCCCGATTTTCCATGTCAGTAACATTAATATCCTTTTGCTTCCTTTTAAAAACTTTATTATTCTACCATTTTAATTATACACAAAAAATACTACCTTCACTCTTATATCACCTTCACCCTTATGAAGAGCTCAGAACAACAATCAAGATTTTTTGTCTTCTAGTGGAGAATGAAAACATTGCATCAAACACTGTGTAAAACCATGTGTTAATGGAGCGACACAAAACAATTCCCTTAGGGAAATAAAGAACTGCATGTCTCTGAAATGCTTCTTTAATTCCTTATCGAAAAATTCTTGAAATCCAAAAAGCCAAGGTGACTAGAACAGATTCATGGAAATTCAAGACAGGCTCTGTAGGCATGTGTGGAATTCCTCAGACTTGTAGATCAGTGTCACAGGAACTGGAAATGGCACACAAACTCCATACCTTTTTCTAGTTCAACTGGGAAGAGCTCCAGCTTTTCCACACGCTTCTCGAGTTCATATTCAGCTGATGCAGCCACTGGGTCAACTTCATCATTTCTCCTGTCATAGTCTTCATTGGAATATGTATTGAAAACCTGTGGAAACAAATCAAAAATCACTCAACTATCTACTCTAGAAAGACTGCCATCTCATGAGAATAGATACTGATCTTGTGCTCTGATGTTGCAGAGTTTGAAAAGGCTTTTAAAAGACAAATTTCTCCCGTTCATTCAGATTTCAGGTTTTTGCATTTGTGCTTTTTCATTCAAATAAAGCAGAAGTATGGTTGCAAAAATAAATTGAATACAAGTCATTTTTATTGTTTCCTATTATAAATGCAGAAGGAGATCTTGAATGACTAAGTTGGCCTATACATTTCAATATTTAAAACACATAATTCAACTTAATTAAGAGTGAACTGTTAGTAAAGATTAGTAAAGACACGAAAAGCAGAATACTTTGAAATTATGATCTGTATACAATCTCTGTTTCGGTCCCTATTCCTAATAAAGTTCCAGTTTGCTTTCATCTAACCAAAGCTAGACCTGAAGATTTCTAATGTACATTTTTCGCTGCCTATGGATACCATTAGACATCATACTCCATAGTATGTATTAACTTAATATTAGGAGATCGATATACACAGCCATGGGAATTTTTTTAAGTAACCAGGTTTACAGCTTTATTTTATCGCTAAAGCAGTAACTTAACATTGACTGCATTAACCCGATTATATTCTTTACGCTACTTTCCACCATACTTTCTGCATGAACATAGCCCTCAATCAGAGATTTTTCAGATGTTGAGTAACTTCAAACAGCCAGGAAAAGCATATTTTCAGATTTTAAAGGTCAGAGTTTGCCAGCTTAATTCACTTAACTGTCCATATTTGGCAGTAATGAAAGAATATGCATTAGCAGTAATAATTTTACCAAACTTCAGTCCCATGCATATATCATGTTCATTACTTCAAATAAAGGAAAACAATTTCCCATATTTCCTCTTCCTCTTTTACAGGCACCCTACAGAAGATACAATTACGTAGCCATGTTTTTCTGTATCACTGTTTTTCTTACAACATAAAACATATATTCAGGTCTCAAGAAGTCTGCTCTCTTACAGCCTTGCTTGGGGGCTCCTCAACGACTGCCCCTGGAGCAAGCATGCCAGCTTGCTGCCCAATGCGATGCCAGGAGCTGGGCTCATTTCCACCTGAGGTTTCACCTGCCCAAAAACCTGTCAGTACAGATTAATTTCTTTTAATAGTAAATATATTAAAATTGAAATACAAAAATACTATTCAATACTACCGTAAGTATAGTAACGGTGTTATGGCTACTGCAAAGGTACCGCAAAAAACCTCCCAGTTTTATATAAAGTAGTGAGTGGTTGAAACAGAAAAGATGTTAGTCACTCTGTGGAACTTTTAACTCCTGTATTTTACTTCAATGTGAAACACTTAATAAATTGCCTCTTTCAAGAAGACTGAGATGAGAAAGGTTTTACAAGAATCCACAAACCTCTCTCACATTCATTTTTCGTGATATTGATGCAAGAAAAAGGCTTTTTAAACTAAATCATGCTCCTAAGAAGCCTTCATAAATATATCCAAAACCTAATTAAAATAAGTCACATACTAAACGCTGTCCAACGCTGCTGAACATTTTATGCTGCTTTAGTATGTATAAGATTGGACAAAAGACACTGATGCAGAAATAAGTGTAAAGAAATGTAACAATTTACTTGGTCTAAAATAACCTGCAAAAACTATGTGCAAGTTCTGGCCATGCAACACACAAATGGAGAAACTGGGCAAACAACCAACCCCTCCAAAATGTAAGTGATCACCTTCAACTCCTTCCCTAAGCTTCTGTGTGTGGATGCAGTAACTGCATCTGCATTGGGTATTTTGTAAAGGCCTTGAGCGATGTATTTATTTTTGTTCCTATTGTTAACCCCACTGGGTGTCTGAACTCCCAGTTAAAATGGAAAATGGAGAGTGTCCATACCTGTTTAACAGCCCAACAGAAGAGTTCTGAAAAGTCTTTTGTTACTCCATGTCTTTCACAGACCTCTTTTACAGAAGATAAAGCCTTCTTCATGTTATGCACCCCTGCCTGCTGCTTCTCAAAACACTCGAAGACAGGAAGAATCATTAACATGATTTTCTGTGTAGGCCATACCAAGCTAGAAAACAACCCGCAGCTCTAACGATGCTAGCCTGTATGTAGTGAAAAAGAAGCCAGTACAGGACAGAAAGCCATCCCATTTACCCGTTGATTGAGATGTACAACTCACAGCAACCCTCTTTACCCTGACACAAGAACAGACCAAACCAGGCAGAAGAGCCCACTCAACACCAACGACAAGCCCTGCTGCAGGCTGGCCGGTAACCTCCCCTGGCAGCTTCCCTTCTTTGTGGTTTGCTGTCAAAGGTGACTATGCCCACTAAGGGTTCCATATCCAAACCCAACATCATTTATGCTGATACCAACCAAACCAAGGATCAATCAGTAGAGCTGGACCCAACTAAAGCATTACTGAGCTAAGGTTTGACCACAAACCTTTAGGTCTGAAATGCAGCAGTCATGCAAGCAAGTACGGGTAAAAAAACCAACAGCTGTGAGTTTAGCTTGGATTGTCTCATTTACCAACATGACAAGAGAGACCTGTGTTTCAAATGTGGAACATAGGTGGATGTTATCAAGGCAAATGGAGATACAGTCACTAGCTGTTGAAGGATGGTAAGAGAGGCAGAGAAATATTGCTTGCTGAAGACAAAGAATAGATGAGGGTGAGGTATAGGGAAAAATTATGCTACAAAATGAGTATATTTACTTCTGGATTCCTTTTCATCATGTTAACTGACCCCATTCTTTTCCTTTTGTTCAATGACTGGTATTAGTATATTGTGGCAGCAGTTTCAGATTTGTTGCAAAGTGACTGGATATGCTTCAGGATAATTTTCTTTCAAAGCATCAAATCATATATTGAGTTCTTGTTTGGTATGATCTTTCTTAAACCAGATCAGACAGAAGAGATGGCTTCTTGGATCTTGCTTACTGTTTTGGAATATTTAGATTTGCACATGAGAAGGGAACTAAAGATGCTGTTGATGGTGAATACAGTTATCATTATGTCTCCAAATATACCATGCCACTCTTATCTAGCACCTTACCTAAGCATTCAATCTATCACTGATAGCATCAGGGTAAAATAGTCTAGGTTTCCCACCTGGCATTAACTCACCATCTTTTGTACACTGGTCATATGATCTTGCCCACTGCCTTCAACAGGTGTTTTGACTAGGGGAAGAAGGAAGATATTCTTGTATGTCATTTACCTCATTTTGCACAATCACATTTAATGGTTGACTGATTCTATTAAATCCATCTCTGGGTGTTAAAATGCAGAAAAGAAAATTTGTGCTTGGAAATTTTCTTTCTTTGTGAAACAGTCTATCCACCACAGTAATGAACTGCTTGCTCAGTACAGTCATGAGAACTGTCACTCAAGATTTTACTTTGCTAAAAATAAAAAAAAGTTATAACTTTTTCCTCAAAGTATGGTTAACTTGATTTAAGTAGACCTACTTTACCACATCTGTTGCCACTGTGTTTCCCAGAGTGTGCGTGGGATTTCAGACTCATGGGAATCTTCCCATTCCCTGTGATTTAACAGATTTGGTTTTGCCATCATACTGGCCAAGCACCCACTACAATAAGGTCTACTGAGCCATTACTTAAATAAAGCTCTTTTCCAGGAAAATCCAATACATCATCTTAATCTCTGGTTGTACCTCTCCAAGTATTTAGGAAAAAAAAAGTTTCCATGGAATTCACCTGTGACGTTTACTAGGATTTACAACAGCACTTGTAAACCAGCAACAGTGGAAATAAAAGGCCACCATCAGCAGTGACAACCTAGTGGATACTAACGCTCAATGTGTATGTCAAAACAAGCAAACCCCGAAGAACTGATGGGCTCAGTCCAACACTGTTGTTAACAGAACATACTTCTGTCTTCTCTAAAGTGAAAGAAAAAGAGTCATCAATGATTCATCCAGCACCAAAATAATGACAAACTGTATGATCTAAGAAGCAGGTATTATTGTTAGGCACTCTGGGTGGCACCCAGAAATTATACATACACATACATGACTACTTGCTTGTCTTTCATAGACCAGTGACAGAGCACAATCTAGAAAAGACATGTCACTAACTATAAAAATATGTTGCAGACTCTAATTCAGAAAAAAACCCAACATTTTTGTTCTAATACTTCATTTTATGAGTAAGACCGGAAAGATGGAAACTGATTATTCTTGGAAAAAGGACAAGTTTTGTAAGTTTGGGGCATTTTCTTATAGCTCTCAAGTACCAAGAATCAGAATTTTGCTGGCAGTAACCAGAAGGTAGTGGCAACTCTTTTTTTCTTTTTTTTTTTAAAGGAAGTCGAAATGGAGATGAACTATGAAGAATCACATGGGCTATCCTCCCCATGGGCTAGCCAGCTTGGTGCTACATTAACCATGTTATTAGCATTACATACTATAAACTCTGCAACATAAAAACTGTCTCATCTGATGTGTTTAGGAAAGTCCCAGACATATTGAGTATACACTGGACATGCATATACTGTCTTTGCAAGCTGTGCTACAGGACAAGACCTGATCCCAGGTTCAGCTGCTGCTGACTGCCTTGCCGTCTATGCTTTTTACCCCTCCAATGCCTGGTGGCCACCAAAGAGGAAGAACCATGCAAGAATGGTGTATTGGTGGATGGTACCTTGTTGCAGTAGCTATTCTACCACATCTTCAGTTACTCAAGTCTAACATACACATAAATAGTCTCTCTTATGCCCAATTCTTGATTACACGAGGTCATTCCACATCAGGGGCCACAGCCAACATACATTGGTGATCACTGTGCAATACCAATTACAAAACCGTGCTTTTCACCCGCTATTGCTATGCTGCCATAATGCCTCTTCAGAAAGCAAAAACAGCACCTAAGATACAACCCTGCCATCTGGGCGAGATGGATCACCACCATCATCACAGGAAAGTAGCGCAGCAAAACATGGCACAGATACTTACAGTGAACGTTTGCCAGCAAGTCATGCCTCTGCAATCCACTCTGGGGAGGGGAGTAGACATCACAACCACTACCTCACTATAATGATGCCATATAAGACCAATAAACTACTAATTTTCCCCAACATTTTCTTATTTCTGAAAATTCACGGTAAAGGTTTTGTAACCCTGGTGTGCTAGAAGCCATTTTGAAAGTGATGCTAGGCCATGGAGTGGTTATTACAACCTGTGCTTCTGGCTCCATCACTGCCATTACTATTTGTGCTGCTGGTGGCCACCAACAAGCTGAGCTTGACATTGCTGATTAACCTTCAGAAGTACTCTCTAGCTGATGCAGAGTTGTCAATGAGCAGAGGATAGCACCTGTCAGCAAAAGAGACTGGTATTGCTTGTGTGAAAAGTAAACACTGCTGAAACCTCTCCTCAAACCTGCACAACAACCTATCTACCTCCTCTTTTCCTTTCATCACCATCCTTGGGCAAGAACAACCAAAGACACCTATCAGAGGCATCTCCTGTCCCATCATGGAGAATTGAGATTTTCAGGCACACTTGCAGGTATAAAAAGCGATGCAATTAGCCTTGGGATGATCCAAAATCCTCTCCTTTTTTCACGGCAACTAAGGCAAGATCAAGGCCAGAATTTGGGTTTCCTGGGTCTTGTATGGAGCCATGGTTCCAGAAACAGCAGCCACATACTGTAAAGGGACTGAATGTGGCTTCCCAGAGGAACACCCAATGCTCACTGCTTTAGTGCATGATGCTTGCTTTACTACATATGACAAGCTCTACCAGAGTGGTAACCGGTATTATTAGCCTTCTTGTGTGCCATTTTTAAAACTTTAAAAATTTGGAACACCTTTTTTCCATGCCTTCTTTGCAGACAGCAGCAGCAACCAAACAGGTCATCTCTCTGTTTATCCTGTTGAGAAGCCCTCAGAATGATCAGGTCTTCTTCTGGCCATACATCATTACTGTGCAATGATCCATGCAGGAAGGTGAATAATTACAGAAGTACCTTATAGTTTTATCATCTCCAGGTGTGCTGTGTATTTGCTGGAGGAGAGTCACAGAAGACTCTCTCATGTGGAGAGAACAAAACTTGGCACAGACAGTGTCTGTATTTGGAGAGCATGGACCTTAGAGCACAAACTCTAATCTCTCCTATCACCCATCTTCTTCTTCAAGTGAATAAACTTGTTTGTCCTGCACTGAAACTTGGAGAAAACAGAAATGCAAACACTAAAGGGAGCTAATCAACCTGAAACTATGGATACATCCTTTGGCAACCTTAATTATAATAACTAATAAAAATTTCCTTTGGCTGGTTCTGCCACATACACCCTGTTGACATTGGGAAAGATGAAAACCCAGAGGTTGTCTTTAATGCAGACATGGATGGAAATCATAAATATTTTGTATCAGAAACATTATTATTAATTACAGTAACAGCTAGAATTTCAGACAAGTTTTGTCAAGATTATTAGCAAGAATCCAAATAAGGAAACATAGTGGCTAAGTCAGTCATTTGGACATAGGATATTCAGAAAAACATTACAAGTCATGGGTGATACCATCAGTACTATCTCAGTCTAGAGAAGTCTTTAAGTCTAGAACACCATGCAATAGCACCTCCCTGTCCTCTGTGAGGAGGAACAGGTACATTTGCAGGGTAGCTGCCAATTTCTTCAGAGCAGTTTTACAATCATCTCGTTTCGAATATCCTAAACTGGACTGCTGGGCTTCCTCCACCAAGGATGAAAAATTCTCTTGTGGGGAGAGAAGTGAGGAAGAGCCATAAGACACGATAGAAAGAATCAGACATGTTCATGGACATGACACCGACCTACAGTGTTGCACAACCAAACTGTTCAATTTGTTGATACTAACTGGAAAAGATTATCTCTAGATATTCTTGTAGGCAACTAGCACACACTATCAAGTCTTCTTTCTGTTGGAATAGTCATGAAGACCATGTCTAGTAAAAAACCATAGTGTCACTGTCCTGCAGCAGCATCAACACATCTCAGCTTGCATCCATACAGCTCCATCCACCACAGCGCATCCTGCACCTGGCTTGTGTATGGGAAGAAGCACCCGACTGATGCTAACCCCAAACCGTGCCACAGTCGCACTGCCTGGTGGGACACATGCATTAAAATGCGTGACTAATCACACGCATTCATTAGACCTGTGACATGAGTGTGGTTTTGCTTCCCAGTAAAATTAGTTAAACAACCGGGCAGACTTCACCTGTAAGCTCATTTCACTGAAACTATTATCCTAAATTTTATACAGTGCAGTTTCAGGCCCAAACATGGAACTGAAATTGCTTTGGTGGTACTGATGGATCATCTCCTGGTATCAGCGATACCTGCTCACTCTCTTTGACCTCTCCACTGCACTCACTGCTGTTTAAAGCAGAAGGTCCTACTGCTTCAGCTCTGAGGGGCTGCAGGGACTGAAAGTAACCCAGCTCAAATGCTCAAGTCCTTCTAAGAAGGATGCACTAATGTATAGCAGTGCATCAAACTGCTCTTCCATTACAAATCCCTTACCTGAGCATTTTAGTTCTCTGTAGCTCAATACTGACATACTGGTATAAACATGTGGCCTTCTTGGCACCTTAAATCAAGTAGAAGGCCAAATTTTCAGATTTCTCTTTTTCTCGGTCATCTCAAATTTTCTGTGTACAAATACAATTTTTACCCTGTCTTTCTGCTACTTGGCCCAGTTTCAGGTGTGATTTCTTTAAAACATCTGCTTTTATTAAGTAATTTCCTAGAATAATTTATTATTTATTCAGTTTGTAATTGTTCTATTGCTGATGTACTAGTTTTGTTACAATTTACGTCACTACTTGTCTACATAGCAGAAAAATACAAAATCACTGTTGACGGAAATGAGATGTGTGCCCCAGGTGAAAACTTCATGTTGTTACTGTTAATTAAGACAGGTCAGAGTAATTAGCAACTAAAAATAAGCCCTGCTACTGAGGAGTAAAACCAAAGCTAATACAGACCTGCTCTTATAGAGTAATTTCTAAGAATGTAAAAAATGTTCCTGATCATTATTTGGCTATTATTGTGTCATTACAGATTAGTGTTATATGACAAAGGAGATTAAGATCTTCTGAAAATACTAAGTTTTCATATTAGTGCTATCTAAAACCTTGCTCCTTGAAGGTAAGTTAAATTTTAACTTAGATAAGTAAAGTAGAACATAAGTAAAAATTTTTACAGTAGTAAATAACACTCTCGCAGCCGAAAGCATTCTATATTGTGTGTGCTACTCTAAGGAGGATCAATGAGGAGATAAAAGATGCTCTTTTCTTAGGTTGAGTTTTCCTCACTCTTTATGAAGGGACTCTTTACCTTCTGAAAATATCCAATCTGGAAAAAAAATAATCCATCAGTTCAGGTCTTACAAAAACCAGATGAGTTCTGAGAAACTCCTGTTCTCCAGATACCAGCTCTTGTTTTGACTCCTTCAGTGAGCCAGTAGAGCCGCTACCTCCTTTGTGGGGATGAACAGATACCCCTCTGACTTCACCTGTGCTTTTTCAATGTAGTGCATTTTTCAGAGCCTCTGCCTTCTACCTCCACAACAGCATATATCACTGACCCAGTCTTAGGCTAGCCCATCACAGATAAACTCCAGTCACCTGCTAATTACACTCAAAGCCACTGCCCAGCAACGCTCCTCTTTCAAAGACTTTGGAACATGAGATCTCTGCAAAGCAACTAGCGCTGGGCTGGGACAATACTTCGATAAAACATTTAACAAAACAAAACCATCCAAGATGCAGCCTGCCTCACCACTATTGCCAACAGCAGTTCAATACCAGGGACAGAGAGAAGGTGTCCTGCAGTTCAAGAATGAGTTACTCCAAGTGCTTTCAGTGACAGCAAACTCCTGCTGAAAGGGAATTTCTTGTAGGCTGCAACTCCAACTAAAATAAACTTTGCAGTGGCAGCATGTGAACTTTCCCATGCTGCATCCATTTAGGATGGATTTAGAGTCCAAAGCCTCTTTGAAACAAGTGGGACTGTAGACCTGCATCACCATGTCTTCATACTTTTTAAGGGACTTGAAAACAAGATAAGCTCCTTTGAAAACAAATTAATACTTAAATATTTAAGAAGCTATACAAAATGGAATGCTGGTCCCATAAACACTCAGGACTCTTCATTATACGACACCTAGTGTCCTTGTTCATGATCTTGATCTAGCACACAATGTAAAAATGAAAAGAGGAGACTGAACTCTCCCCCATGGGCACAAGTCCTCATAGATGAGGCTTGCCCTTTGGAGTGGCAATCCTACTCACGTGAAACTTCAGGAATGTCGTGTCATGAGAAACACAGATAACATGAATCATTTCTTTCTCTTCTACACAGGCAACAAATTATGGCCTCTAGGCTGTTGAGAGCAAATATGTCTCCAAACCGATCCTGGAAAAACTTCAGCTATTTTCCCATGGCAACCCTAAAACCCCAAACAGTTCACTCATTGGCAAATACTGAATTACTTCAACACAAAAAATTTGAGAATAGTTATCTGCTCTTTTTTTATTAAACTCATTTTCCATGCTTTCAGCATGCAACCCTTTGTAGAGTATCTGAACATTAGACTTACCTTTTGATGGAAGGCAATCTAAGTAACTCAACTTGTTTATCCTGAAAGGGTCACCCTGGTCAGACTTAAAAAGATTCACTGGTATCAATACACATCTTGCATGGAATTCGCCACTTACACAGCTATTAGGATTGCCATGTCTCAGTTTTGTTTTAATAAGCAGGATCGTGCAGGATCGTGCACTGAAGCCTGGAGTTGACAAAGATACCTGAATAGTCTTATCTGAATATTCCTGATTTCTTTGCATATAGTGACTGGTTACAATTCTGTGAGGTTTTTTTCTTTCCATCCTTCTCAGTATTTTTTTTGTCATGACCATTATTACAAATGCAAAGTTCCAATACTGTCCTGGTTTTCTGTTACGTTAATGGTACACGCTAAATGATTTTCACTGAATTCTGTTTGATGAGTTTTGCAGACCTGGGTCTAAATCTTCCAGGGCAGTAGGTTGATTTTTGTAAGGCAGCAGCTTGGAAGCAACAGTATAATGGATGAATAAATGACCAGTGAAGTGACACACCTGAGTCTTACTGATCATATATAAATCCCTTGGAGACTTTTTAACTTTTGTGTACTTCACAGGTACACTTCATACGAAATTCATTCCTTTGCCCTGACCTTGACTTTTTTTTACTCTACTTTGTATTACTGGAAGTTACTGACAAAAATTTACTTCGCCATTGTTTAAATCTTCTACTGTCTATTTTTGGTCAGTAATCCACAATTTAGAAATAGAGAATAAAAATCAGGAAAAAAACCCCTTGTATTTTTCATGACAGTAGCTTGACAATTGCAGGGAAAAGAGCCAAGAGACAAGCTCCACTGTATTACATTCCCATAAAGCTCAGGGTTCCAAAGAAAGTCTCTCCTGCCAGACTTCTTTCACAGATCCCAGACAGATTAGAGATTTAGGTACAGCAATTTAACACATTACTGCCTACAGCAGTGCAGTACTGACCTTTAAACCTGGATGGCTTTTGCTGACTATAACTGCACTCCTGTCTCAGGGCAAAGTAAAAACATTTGCCCACACCTTGACAGCGTCTCCATCCAGCAGAATGAAGAAGTAGTTGCAACAAGAGCACATCGATAACCACGCTATACAGAAAATTATAAAAATATCAACACGAATATTTAAGAACAAAATTTGTTTCCAAAGTGACAGCAAATATATTTCATCACTCTTTTGGCAAGCCCCTCTATTGCCAAGGTAACAAACTAGCATGCTCAAGAATTCATTGTATCTTTGAACATGAAAATAAGGATGCAAACAAGAATATCCATAGTGAGCTGAGTTTGACAAATTAATTATAATACAGTACAGCCTTGAGTCTGGACCTCTGGTGTCTAAACAAGTCCAAATGGATAGGGGAGCATGAAGCAAAGTTGCAATTTCTGTCCCTGGACATTTATTCCTGAGTCTGCTGCAGTATTTCTTCCAGATCCTTGCATTGCTGCCAATTTACATCGTAACTGAGGGTGCTATTTTTCTTCTGCCTTCAAGAGTGTGACACATGAGCTGGCCAAGAATAAATGCTGCTTCTGGTACCAATTAGTACAGCCTGCCATACAGTAGCAATGCCACCATGAATCAACACGTCAGTGTTTCTTCTCTCAGCAATCTCACTCTCCCTCAGCCTACAAGTCAAGATGTCCAAACACAGAGTAAAAATATCACAAATGTTCTCAGAGGCAAACACCTGAAACAAAATATTGACTGTTCATAAAACATTCTTATTTCTATTTAAAATAAATCTCAGCAGAGATAAATTGTGTAATCTGCATATTTACTAAAAGTAAATTTACACAAACAAAATTTCACAAGCAATTCCTTTTATTTACAGATATAAAAACTGTTAAGAAAATGATTCAAAGGGAAGAAGGGGCACAAAAAGTGATCACAGGCATTAATTTAGAATATTTGCTGAATAAATTATGCAGAGATAATTCATCCAACTCTAGTTTAATTGCAAATTTATGACATATTTTGTAATCTGACTAAAAATGAATACAATGCTTTTATATAGAGATATAAATATAAATATTAAAAATGTACTATAAATAGTACACATTGCTATCTATCCCTTTACTTAAGGCAGAGAAGAGAGCAGAGGTGGAAGAAAAGAGTTAGGTGGAAACAGTCTGATGTGGTGTCCAATTTTCTCAATATTATGTCATCAGTACAAATCCTATTCTGCTTTTTTGAGGTACAAAGTTGCAACGGCCCTGAAGGTTTTTTATGAATCCCTCATTGTCTCATTCCTAGCAGCTACTGCATTTGGTACTAATTGTCAGTCTTACTGATAATGCTGCAGATACAGCAAAGACTGAGTGAGCCAGGGAGAAGGATCTCCAGTGCCAGAAACCAGAAGACTACACCCTTGGCTCAGACCAAGGCCCAATAAGCAAATGCAGTTCCACACCACGACTGTAGTGGGAGCCTTTCTGAATCTCTAAAGCTGTCTCACCATCACCTTTCACAATAACTAAGTTCATACAAAAATCTTAAATTAAGAAATGCTTGGATTTTTATTTTTTTTAATAACGAAAAATTTACTTAATGAATTCCTCAACTGAGATTGGATTTCTAAATATAGTCCCATGGTGTAAAATGACTGTGGGAAATTCTATTATATTCTATTAAGAAATATTCTATCAAGAAAAACTCAGAGATGTGTTAAACTCTTCCTTTCCAGACTGCCAGTGCAGAGAGTATTCATTACTTAAGTACAGGGCTTACGAGTTGAAGCATAGCTTAAGTATGACACTAGATATTACAGCCCTTCAACCAGCCTTCTGTACAGGGTAAACATAATCCCCCAATTTAAGGTGGCACATGTTACAGAGGGTATTTATTTAGTTTCTAGTACAAGCAGGTATTTTTCTACGTCGATTAAAATGCTTGTGATTCCAAGGAATCTAAAGCCTTTGGTAGCCTATTGCTACATTCACATTAACATCACCATGTAGTGATACAAAAGAGACCAATTAATGGGGTGTTGCATTAATTCGGTGGGAGTGTTGCACCCACTCCCACCAAAACCCAGCCATTCAGCCTGTGAATGCCACTGCTTGTATATAAAAATGGACAAACGGGCAGAGGCTAAGAGGATTAATGGAAAAGCTTCTGTAATACAGCAAAAGGTTTGCTGTATTTTGTAAACATCTTTCAAACGGAAAATGCAATGCAGCATTCTCAGTGCCAGATCACTACTCAGTTACTTCATATTGTAGACTTACCAATCCCTTAATTGCACCTGCAGGCAGAATTCATTTTGGCTGACTGCATTTTTTCTAATGATAGTGTCACATTTGCACTGTTTAGCACAATGAATTGCATCCCAGTAAGATGTAAAACTGCCTGGAGTAAGCAAAAGAATGTTTATCCATTAAGCATTCATACAGAGTGTATTACATTACAGTTAATCACACCAATGCTTCAAAAATCAGAGAGTCTGTATTTCCAGAGGAATTTAGTCTCCCTAATGCCTCCTAACATGGTACACAGGGTAACAGAGACTAACACACGTCAAGAATAAGGGTTCCCTGGTCTGACTGCATAACTGGTTCAAATGCACTGGCTCTAAGTGCAATTTAAAATATGGTATTAACAGAGCAAGAAACAGAAGGTTACAAATGTGTGCACACAGTGTATCTCAATGAATAGACAAAGAGAAAGAAGGATCATGGGGATAAGCCGGTATTAATGAATAATGCTAGCTCGGGATGAGACTACAGCCATAATGCCACAAAGTGGGGATTCAAGATAAATACATTTAAAGTGACTCAAGTCAACACTATTTTTGGACATTTTTCAACTTCAACATTTGCTGTGACATCAGGCACAAAGTCTGATATTAATCCCTTGAAAACAATAGCAAAATTGACTTCATCAACCCCAAGAAGAAGAGGTGGGAGTCTATATTTTGACTGTTTTTTACTCTACCCCTCATGTTGTGGAAAAACTAAACAAGCATAGAATATACCATGAGTTTTGCTCGCATGAAGTATTAACACAATTCTATTCTCTGTGCCCAAATTCACTGCATAAATTCAGATTTTATAGACGTTTCTTACATACCAATCTGTGATGGATTTGAAATTCTGGAGAACCAAATGCAAGGTGTAGCACCTAGTGCTGTCCATCCTGAGAAGGCGTTTGTGGAGCTCCATGGAGCCCAGGCTGTGAGCATCCCAGCTTTTGGTATGACTCCCCCATTCTTTCACCAGGCTCCCTGTGTCTGTGGCACAGGGTGCCAAAGACACTGAGGTAAGGCTCAACGACACTGCTTGCAGGGCTGTTATTGCCGTGCCTCAAAAAAGCAAAGCAGAAGACCTTTGTTGGCCCCATCAATATCATCTCCTTATGTTGAAGAGTAAACATGAACATTCTCCACTGACACCTGATGGGAGAGGAGAGTCCTGGCTCCTGTCATGCTCCTGTCATTCAACACGCAGGAATACAACTTAGGGAAGCTACAGGAGCAAAATCAATGAAGAGTGGGAAAATACATCCTTTTTTTTCCTCTCTCTCTCTACTAGAAAGAAAATGGTTTCAGCCTGGCTGCTGTGGGAAATGGGAAAGATGCACTTGTGCATGTGCATTTTGGTTGGGATTTTTTGTTTTTCTTAAAGAATTTTGGTGTATTTTTTTTCCCCACAGGAACATCTTGCTTTACTGTTCTGGGGCTGACCAAGCATCTCCCTGCACATGTCCTTAATAGTGCCAGCATGCATGGCTACATTTGGGCAGAGTGGCAAGTGGGGCACCATGCCTGTACACATCTGTTACTGGATATGAAGACAGACATGGGGTTAAATGTGAGCCCACTGCTGTCCCCACCACATGCCAACAATGGAGGTGGCCTTGGAAGCAGATGTATGCCCAACAAACTCCCAGAGCTTTATAGCTGACTTGAGTCTTCTGAGCTTTCTGTCTTCCAGATGCAATTTCTTGACCTGCTTCAGACGGAAACAACTGAAGCTCAAGACAAATATTCCACCTTTGTGAGGGAAACTAAAATATGAGGCTTAGCTTTCTGTCTGGATTTGCCAAAGCAGAGGAGGAGAAAGTGTTGTTTATCGTGTGCAGAGACAGAGAACCGTAAAAGCTACGAAAGAACCTCTCTATATGTTTTGTCAATGTAGTGAACAGAGCAGGGGCATCTACAAGAGTGTTGTTCAGCTATTCCACCAGCTGAAGCGTGCAGCACACAGCTGGTATCGCTGTCAATCACAGTAACGGTATTCTGGTTACAAACAGCTGCACATTTCTTTTAAAAGTAAAACAGACACCATTTAGTGGAAGCTGGACATAGTCCAGATAACAAATTAAAACGGGTATAATCTGTGGATGACAGGCTATAAACCCTATACAGTAAGCCTTTCAATAATCTTAGCATGATTTTAATGGTTACTCCAATCTAATATAATGAATACAGAGAACATATCCAAGTATCTCTAAAAAATCCTGACATTTAAATATTTTTAAGTCAGCTAGTGTTCACTGTCTAAAGAAATCAGCAAGGCTGTGACTCTTGCCTAAACTAAGAGCTGTGAATGAATAACCAGAGGAAGACAGCAAACCAATCTTACAAAACTTTGCTAGAATACATTTACATATATAACCTGAGGTATTTTTAAGACTCCCTAAGTAAAAGAAAAGTAAACATTCAAGTTTTTTAGAAGCACATGTTTTAAAATACTATTTTATAGTTGTGGTTTCAAGAACACCCATCAATGCTGAAAGGCTTCCTTTTTGGGGCATTACTATTATTCTTAATCAACCCCCTGTAGATCAAACATAGGCAAAGATAGAAAACAACTCAGAGCAATCTTTTCAAGTCCTTCTTTAGTATTACTAACAAAAGTTAGTACTAGCTCAAGAAAACCGCAAGTGATAACGTTAACATTCACTGGGAAATGGCATAACAGACAATCGGTACAAAGTATATGTAACTCATGGCTCCTTTTTACCCCTAAAAACCCCAATAGTGAATAAAACCACTGTCTTGGATGAGGGAGTTAGTTACATACAGGTAGTGTGGGAAAATAAATATGTGGTTGGACATCAAAACAGTCAAGCTGGTAAAACTTTCATCTTGAAAACTTCAATTTTAACCTTACTGTTAATGATTAAACACTCTGAGATTCTAAAAAAAACTTAAGAGCACCTTCTTTTTGCAAATAAAGTATTCGCAAAATAGCATGAAATGACAATTTTTAAAAGCCTTTTCTATTGCCCTAGTAAACTGAATAACCACAAACACAGTTCTGTCTATAAGTCAGCTCAAGTTTTAGCTTTCAATTCCTTGCAGTAAAGTAAGAATAGAAGCCACAGTGTTTAAAAGGATGCTATCAACCATTTTAGTCTTGAAGGGAAGAAATGTTTTCACAGACTATTCAAGGGTAAAACCAATAAAAGTGCATGCTAAAAGGTAAAAATTTATCCAAACATATTTATTGCTCAAGACCAACAGGATTAGCCACAGATACAAAGCAGCCGCATGAACACATTCTTGCTGCTTGAGCACAGGAGTCCATCCACCCTCGGGTGAGAAAGCTGAGCAGGAGAGCCCACGCACAGGTCATGCAGGTACCCCTCCTGGGTCTGCACCAAGTAACATACAGTTTTGACGGAAGGATTCTGCAAATATAAAATGGATTCCCTCCACTTTTTTTCAAAGAGAAAGGAAAATCTTGCCTCTTTAGAATCCAAAAATCTCCAGAAGCATGAGCGGCCCCATTGCAAAAAGCACAGAGTTACCATAAAAAAGGAGAGCACTGCACAAAATACTGGAAGAGAAAAAGGCAGTCAAGTTTTAAATTGCAACTGCAACACTGGACAGTGTAGGGTGTTTATCATTTTACTTAACTTTCCAAATGACATTTTAACCCAAATGGCTAAATGGTTTTGGTACCACGCAGAACATCAACAGTAGGTGGTTGTCACAGAAAATGATGCAGAGAACTGGTAATCTTACAACAGTTAACTGAAAACTGTCTGACTACTTCAAATTAAAAGCAACTTGAATATATCATGCATGTTCTTGCCTATTTATCCTGAAAGGTACAAGACATTGCTTCAACTCAATTTGTAAAAATTATTTTATCTGATCGGGCAGGCCTCATAAAAGCAGCATTAAAGTAATCTTACTTTACCTGCCTTTAGGTTAAAAGCTCGTCTGTCTTGCCAAAAGGGCAACTGTCACAATCTGCCTTAAATTCAAGCTTTCAAATGGTGAATATACACTATCCTCCATGCCCTAAGCTTGATTTCTGATAAATGTCATAAATGTAACTCAATAAAGAAGCACAATAAAAATACAAACTGTAGTTGTTATGTCTTTATGTTGTGACTTCTAGCTAACAAGAGACAGATTTATGGAAAAGCCATCATGGCTCTGTTTAGGAAAGAACTTGTATTTTATTAACCCAGCAGACTTTTCTGAGTTTTTTCCACGATAGGTGCTTGAAAACCAGATGCACAAAATAGGTTCCAACATGTGTACACAAAATGCATTTTAGATGCAAAAGTGGGTTTTCATACTCAAGCTTTTTCTTTTTTTCTACCAAAACTTTAATTGTCTTATGGCTTGTATTGATTCCTGCCAAAAACAGATCAGGACAAAAATCCTTCCACTGAGTAGTAAGAAAGGCTGTCGCTTTGCCTTTCAAAAAATGCTTGATTAACTAGGGACTTATGTGGGGAACCAAAAATTAGTCAGCAAGAGACTACTGCTACATGATAATCACCTAGATAAAAATCCCTCTGTGCGCAATGCAAGATAATTGAATCCAGGTTAACCCTCCCTCATGGAAGCTACCTCAAACTGCTGTCCTTCTACTACTGTAAGAGCTTGCCGCTGCCAGCTACAACAAAATAAATCCTCTGCCTGTCACGTCCATGGCATGTTGTTAATGTGTAAGATCCTTAATGCAGGCTGCCAAATAGACCTCCTGTAACCGAGATGGAAATATCACACCTCCCCTACAGCTGAAGCCCCTTGTGAGGTTCATTAAGCCTTAACGATCCCACAATACAAAACCAAGGGCACACATCTAGTAACAAAGCCCTCTCAAGTAAAACCAGTGTGGTGAGTGTTAACACACCAGGACAGTCACTGTGTATGGTCCTGAAGCACTAGAAACAACGTGCAAGACCGGAAAAAGCTCTTCTCAAATAATGGCTGTGAAAAAGTCCGGTATGATACTAGGTAATAAAAGCAAGCATTAATTTTACAATAAACTGTTGTCTTCACTACTTTCTAATCTATTACTAATAATAATGTAAAATAAAATATACACCAACTTATGGTGAAAGAGATCTAAGCCTCCAATCTGGCAGCTTGCAGGTATTGACTAACAAAGTAAGAGAAATACCAGCATTCTCCATTGACTCCGTCCCACTTGTCCATCTTCAATAAGGTCTTAAATTATGTTTATTAAAAAAAAAAAGTTTAATCTGCTCCAGAGCAAAACGTTTTCTTGTAATGTTCTCATAAGTGCTGAAAACCCTACAGCACGACTTTACAGTTTTGAACGTCTTTTTTGACTGCAGTTTGAGTGTTCAGGTGTGATGAGGTGTCCCAGCAGTTCAGCAACATGCTTTTGTGGACCACTCAGTAAGCCATCCAAACTCCGCCTGGCCACACCACCAATTACAGTGTGGAGAGATCCAGTATGTCTATCAAGCAGGCATCTGGGTTACCAGCTAACAGCAAGACTGAAAGTAGACAGTTCATACAGGCTACACCTTGCATGACTGCTCAGTACCAGAGAAAAATAAAGATCACAGCTGCAGAAGTCGGTTTTGGCCAGAGGGGATGTAGCAGCTCAATTTGCTGCATGAAGCTTATAGTCTGAAAGCCGAAATCACTTCAAAAGAACAGCAGCGGGGTGGGGTGGGGGGGGGCTGGGGGGTGGTGAGATTTAGAAGTACTTCTAAGAGAAATGGAGTAGGAGAAAAATAATATGTAAGTCTAGCTAACTTAAGTCTGGCAGATGGAAACATTGAGTATTATCTAAGAGCAAAATGAGTGAAAGGTACAGAAATGTCTTGATGCAAAGATGCAAAGTTATCAATGGTGATTTGTATTCTAGGTCAAAATTGTGCAGCCCAAATAAAAGAAAGTGGTTTTAGAAAAGTAATATATAAACATTGTTTCCAAAATAAATACTGAATTAATTATATTAGCCGTTACTTAAAATCCAGTCAAGGTGCTACAGGCTATCTTACCCATGGAAAGGAAATCACTGGTTACAGAAAGTGCAAGGAACAGCCTTGGTTTAACTACAGCACAGCTCAAGTACATACAAAGACCAAGGACGCTCCTCTTCTACCAGCCTGAAGACCCACTAGGGTGAGGGAAAGGGCCGGCAGGCTCTGAGCAGGGAGAGGAAAGCAACGCTTCATGGAAAGCTTGTCTCAGCCACCTCCTGCCCACAGGCAGGAGACAAGCCCCTGGTGCTGACCGCAGGCAGAGCAGGAGGGAACCCTTCACCTCCCTAACTTCCAAGAAACAAAATCAACCTTATGCTTTTGGGCAATTTATACATAAGGGAAACAAATCCATTCTGTTTATTCAAATAAGTGTCAAAAGGTTAATGCTATTATCCAAGGAGCTCTGTCAATCTAAAATATTCTCGCATTTCACGATTGTCAAAGTTTTACATTGTGCAAAAGAAGTATTTAAAAAAAAACATTAGGCATGCAGTGCAATACAAGTAATCCATTACACTTACCACGTCTGAAATAAACTTTGTTTGTGCTCAGAACAGGCGAGTGAATAACACTACCTGGAGAGCTAGATCTCAAAGGCAGGAAGGCGTAAGGGTTCATCCTGCTTTACTATTGTTTTGGCTGCATGACCTAGGAAGAACAGTTTCAGCCCTAAAGCAGCTGCACGTCACATTGTAATCACATGCATCTGTAATGAAATGATCAGCAACAATTTCTAACTTAAAAGTTATATAAATTAGTTTATTTTCCTACAGGATGAAAGAAATGCAGATGAAAAATTTATCATATCCCTTCTAGTCGTCTGTCTCAAACTGAACTGAACTGGTCAGAAGCTTACTGTATCTCATTGTGTTCATATCATGGATGAGATCCGAACTGATTTTGATTTTTTTTTTCCTCTAGCAAAGTCAAAAGAATCCAACTTAAAACATTTTTGTAGATATCCTTTCTAATAGCTGATGTATAAGAAAACCTGCCCAATAACATGCCAGTAGAGTAGTATGTCAAAAGAAGCATTTATAATTGTCCAAATCTCAATTATATATTAGAATAATTCTACATTAACAAATTTATTGTTTCCTTTAGCCATCTATTGAAAAGACCTCATTAAAAACATTTGTTTTCCCAAAACACAATTTCTTCTCTAAATTAAGATAGCACTTTCTACACCAAAAAAGCAATTCCCTCTCTCATGAGATATTCAGCAATTTATTAAAATGTCTGTATTGTCTCCTCATTGCATAAATATCTTAAAAAATAAAAAAAACCAGCAAACTGACCATATAATATCACATTTTTTCTTCAAACTCTTTGCAGGATTTAACTGATAATGTAAGAAGAAGCACCTTCCTATGGGGGTACAACAGCTGTCAGAAAGGATGCAGCCTAATAGAAAAGTATTAAATTTACTGTTAACATTGGGATATTAGAAGTTCTTTTAAGTGCAGAAAATTCACATTTCAACAGACATATTTTAAGCCAAATTTGGGAAATGAATGAAAACAGGAAGTTGAAAGCAGACCAGACATTGTATTTTTACCCTTGAATCCTGATATAGCCAGTAAACTAAAGAAGTAGATGCTTACCAGGTCTACAAAACTTCTGTGGTAAAATGACATAGGTATAAATTCATGCCAGAGTAAGTCTTTGAGTTTGTGTATTTGACAATGTGTAGCTCTATTTAAATTTTTATTCATAAAGAGGCTGGTTTTCATATATATTATAATATTTTATTATTATTATGACATGATAACTATTATAATAGTAATTATTATACAGAATATATGTTATTAGTGTGTATGTTCTCATTATATTATCAGTAAGCAGACATTGTGAGAGACATTCCAGTTCTATCATTATTTCCTGCTTAGACAAGGGCTAAACTCTAGGAAAAATATATACATATATATACACTTGATGTGTATAATGGATGTGTATGCATCCATTAATTTTCTTTTATTGAAAGAAATGTGGTTCCATCTTATTTCTTTTTATTATTGCTTTCTCACCCTACTCCTCCACCCAGTAAGAGATGAGCCAAACTGTATCACCAGTCAACCCAACAAACAGTAAGCATCATTGGCATATCTTCTGGATCTTGTTAAGTCTTGGGGTTGTTCAGCCTGGAGAAGAGAAGGCTCCAGGGAGATCTTATTGTGGCCTTTCAATACATAAAGGGGGCTTACAGGAAAGATGGGGAGAGACTTTTTACCAGGGCCTGTAATGAAAGGACAAGGGACAACGGTTTTAAATTGAAAGAGGGTAGATTTAGACTGGACACAAGGAAGAAATTCTTTATAGTGAGGGTAGTGGGACACTGGTTGCCCAGGGAAGTTGCGGGTGCCCCATCATTACAAGTGTTCAAGGTCAGGTTGGATGGGCCTTTGAGCAACCTGATCTAGTAAAAGATGTCCCTGCTCACTGCAGGGGGGTTGGACTAGATGGTCTTTAAAAGTCCCTTCCAATCCAAACCATTCTGTGAGTTTGAAAGCTGTGGAGCGGATGGAAGCAGGATTTCAGGAAGAAAACATACAAGCTCCTGTCATTTAGGGCAGTTTTACGTATTCAAACATCTGTGATTTGTATCAGGCTAAAAGTGGGGAGGTTATTTCTGGCACCTCACCTGACATCTGAGTACCAGCTGCTGCTGACCAAGGGGAGCAGAGGGTTTCTGGCAGAAGGGCAATGCTGCCTGGTGGCAGGGTCTAGACAGCTACAGAACAGCCAGACCCTCTTCAGCTTCATTCATGCACGTGTATTCATCAGACCAAGGCATGCTTCTGTACAGTATTAAGACAACTCAATTCTGTTAAAAACTGACTTGTGTGGGTAGACCAGGCAGTTTGTCTCACTTGTTTTTAAGCATCTGTGTGAGTGACACAACTGCTATCTTACCTGTTAGCCCACCGTCTCCAGCTAACCAAGCTTGCCGCCGAGCTGAGCCGGGGCAGAAGAGAACCAGTCCTGCTGCTGGGGCTGAGTCTTTCCTCCTCACAGTCCTGTGGTGAAAAAATGTATCTGGAATCTAACCCTGCCCGTACACTTTAGATGCTGGTTTGTATCAGCTGATAAACCCTGCATATCTTTCCCTTTTGGAGAGAAACATGCAGTCATCCCATGGAGGAAGGTGATGGACTCAGTGACCCCCGTGCTGCACAGAAAGTTAACGAGGCAGGCAGGCTGGTGGACACGCGTACGGAGACAACCTGATTTTTCTCTACCATACCTGCTTCCTCATTTTAGTGTGAATTTAAATGAAAGTAGATGATGTGATGGTGTATGCTCCTAAGAACGAAAAATACACCAGTATTTCTTCATAAGAACATGACTTTTAAAAGCCTATGATGTGGCTGCTGGTCAAACAGTCTAGTAGAAAAAGGAATTACATCTTTGGCTCTGTGAAGAAAAGGTGTATCTTTAGCCTCTTAAACATCAATGTTTTAAGAGATTCCTTTCTTTTGACAAACAAATTATTTTCAGAAAAAAAGAAAAAACATTATTTCAAATCTGATTGCTCCTGAGATATCAAGAGCTTGGCAATCTCCTTTCCCCTGCAAGCTCATGACTGTAAGTACTGAAATAAGTAAAAGGATATCAGAAATCCTTAGAAAGAATGTAATAGAGTTATATATATACATAAGAATATAGTTGATGTAAGTTCATCTTTGATAAAAACAAAATTAGAAGTGCCAGACAACCCTGCTACGGAAGTTTTGGCGTGAACTATGACTGTATAAAAAGTTCTTTCAACAGAAAGACAACTGAAGAAAAACAGGCTATAGAAAGAAGGGATTTTGTAAGCTACCAAGACACACTGAGATATTTGAAGATGCTAACTTACCATGTTCCTGGATAAACTGAACTACTGCTTGAACTATACACAGACACACGCACAAATCACCTAATACCCATTTTGGTCTATGGGCCCTCCTGAATGTAAAAAACACTGTGCAAAGTGAACACTTCTTCACCTGCTTCTCCAAATCCACCTGAAGAAACGTAGGCAGCCTGAAAATGCAGGGTATAGGTGAGGTGTCCAGGAAGGAGAGGCCATTAGAAGTACAAGGCAGAAGAATTAATTAGCAGAAACAGCCAAAATGCAAATTTAAATTAAAAGCAAATTGTTGGTTGTGCGTATTTAAGTTACAACATTTACAGGTATCTGGAATCAATATATCTCTGCTAAGAAAGCAGAGAAATCAGCAGTTATCAAAGAGCTCCAGGCTTAGCTGGAGGGAGCCAGAATGATCTCCAGAGTTTCTCCTCAGAGTCCTGATTGGTATGGAGATGGACAAACCCAGATTAGCAGAAATGGATAAAACAGCCAAGAATTCATAGATCTGAAATTACCGTTTGTTGCCTTTTTGCTGCTTCTCAATTAATTTTGCTTACCAAGCAAAAAATATAAAAAACACTGAAACAAAATGAATGAGACTTTTCATTAGCTAACCTAGACAGATCTTTGTTTCCTTAATAAAGGAGAAGGGAGTAGACACAATTGATTGGGGAGATATGATACTATCCAGCAAATGGTTTAAAAAAAATTCTGTTCAGCCCATATGGATTTTCCACCAGGGCAATCCGAGGCCCACCTCTTCTTTGTACATCTGAAATTCAAATGAGAATCAGATATTTGACTGAACATTACTGAATCACTGCTATTTGCAGTCCTTAGGGCTCTCAACAGCTGAGTAAAATATAGAAACTAGTCCCGATATAGTAATGAGAGTGTAAGGAGACATTCAGACTATCACTTTGCTCCCTATCCAAACTACTCTTGTACCGTTGTACTAATGCAAGCACACTGAAACAAGCTCAATCCCCTGAAAACCCATTAACATCATGGCAAGTTTAAAGGCATTCAGAGCTGCTCTTGAAACAAGTCACAGAGACATCTCCAATTCATTTCAACACAATCAATATCAGGCCAATATCCAGTGGCTGAAAATGCTTACTACCCTAGCATAAAAAATTGTTCCTATTCAGGAATTACAGGTATACATTGAATTGGAAAATTTTGAGGCTCTTCCAAAGGTTCATCACCTGGTAAGACATCAAAACTACCCCAAAGGTTGCCAGGTGAGGCATAACTATACCTCTTCTTAGGGAATGTCTCCCCTGATGTATAGTAAGGTTTGCTGGCTCATGAACTTCCCAACTGCTAATATGTGAAATGCAAAGAAAAGGTAATAGGCAACTGGTGCTCAGGGAAGGCAAGAATGCTGATATACAAACAGGAGTGGTACAAAGATCTTGACAAACTCCTTTTTGCTCTGTCTTGCTACCTGACCCTAACGTGCAAAGGAACCACAAGAAGTAACATACTCCTGAAACTATTAGCAATTTCTAATTCAGAATTATTTTCTGTATTTTTAACACAAAGAGCAATTAAGCAAGGCTATGCCACTGTTCATTCTCTTTGTCAATAAATAAGGGGAAAAAAATTACTCTTTTATAAAGAACCATGTGATTTCCTCATCTAGAGTCTGACACAAGAACATTTCCTTGCCTTTTCTATTTTTCTTTCTTTTTTTAACTCTTCTCTCTTAAACATTTAAGCACAAGTTAGTATTCATTTTATGCACTTCAGAACAGATGCTATTTCTGTTCTTCAGTTATTCAAATAATCTCTTAATTAAATAGCTACATACAGCACCTTAACAATTAAATTTATATTTTAATCACATACTCCTCTACTTTGTTATTTTGCTTTTACTTACTCTGGCGTGTGGGAATATTGCACATGGCTGTAAAAAAACCTGCATGGCTAAATTCTGTAATGCAAACTTTTGAAACCAAGCAAAGAATGACTTAAATATGAACAGCACTGATTCTCGAAACCAATGAAATGCAAAGCTGTTTTACAAGATCATCATTTAAGTCACTGTGCTTGTATATTTTTATATATATGTATTTATGTATTACAGGTGAAACAGACTTAATGTCTCAACTATTTAAACAATAGTATTCTTCCAGTCATAAGCAGAAACTAATTCCCAACTCCCGCTCAGACAGCAAAAGCTTAAATGCTGACCAGCAAACAACCCCTCATATTCTAAGCTCTGCACTCCCACTCCTTATCCAAGAAATTTTAGAGAACATGCAAAATCCCAGTGGGTGAGGCAACCCTTTATTTAAAAAGCATCATGTATCAGCACAGCAAACAACACTGAGATTATCTCTATTACACAAGCATTCTTCAAAATGTATTTCCAGTATCATACCACTCCATTTTTTCTCTACTAACTTTTAAGGAAAACATTTTTTCAAGACATAATTACATATATATACATTATAGAAAAATAACCTCAACATTTCCTGTTATGGATAGAAAATTAATTTAGTCTTCATGTGGGAAAACAATTTAGAGCTCTAGTATCCATTCCTCAACATGCTTCTCTAGAGTAAAATATTGGGTAAACCTCTCCCAACACATTTTTATTGAAGAATAGAGGGCTGTAGGATTAAGTTAAAGTTGCACTATCTGTATCCTTTTCTAAGGCATCAGACATTAGCTAATCCTATTATTTCCTAATGCACTGACCGATTTATTTGGTATGTTAAAAATGCCAGATCACCTTTACTCACCAGGGAGGATCCTATGGTAAACGACTGTTTCATGGCATTGACCAATTTTTCACTGTGATTTTATGTTCAGTAGTTAGCTTTCTTACATTATAATCCATGAGGTAGCATATTTATTAAGTGGAAGAAGGAAAAAGACATTCAACATGTTAAACTTAAAAAATAACCTTCCCCCTCAGCAAATGAAGTTTTGTAATAAAATGCATACTGAACCTACGTAAATATAACATAGGTTTATTGTATTAAACTCTATAATAGGTCAGTATTTTTGTGCTTTGATTTAGATGTTATATATTTATGCATTATGTATAAATATTTAACATTTGTATATTGATATTTACTATTACTATATTAGATGTCTCAGTAATAAATATTTAAATATGTCATATATAAAATATAACTAACTTTCAAAGTGAAGGAAAATTTGGATAAACCACTAATAAATCAGTAATGTATCTAAAATAGAAGACGCTATACTCCTCCTCAGTGGATTTTCTGGGTTGTTGGTTTGGTTATTTTTTTTTAGTTAGAAAGTGATCATTTGAAGAGTTTCCCAGAATGTCCATGGAGATTCCAAGATGGAAAAAAAGAACCCCCGGCAACCAGCAAGGTGCACTCCCAGCAGGTCAGAGGCCAACAGCCATGCTGAAAGGACCTTGGCTGGTGTCACCCAGTGCCCCATCCCTACTATGCATGGGATCATGTCCGAACCACGCGACGGCTGAGAGCAAGCGAGAGCAGACCTCACCCCCGTCTTCAGCTGTCCTACGGGAGGGATTAAAGAGGGATCGGAGCTCCCAAGGGTAAGGATGAGAGGTCACAGACACAAGCCTACACGTGGGAAATTTCTGTTAGAAGTAAGGAAAGATTTCTCCCCCTGAGGATGCTCAAATGTGTTCAGGCTGTTCCAGAAAGACTGCTGAGTCTCCCTGGCTTTCGGGAGATGCAAAATTGGAATGGGCAGAGCCCCGAGCAAATTGGTCTGCCTCCACCTGCTCCGAGCTGGGGGCTGGATAAGAGGATGTCCTCATGTCCCTTTCGAGCTCAACTGCTCTGTGATACTATTCTGTACTTCTGTGGATGGGCACAGGAAAACTCTCTATCAGTGCATCAGGTAATCAGCATTTAGTCGCACACTGGTGGTCAAGATTAAGATAATCACCAAATGAGAACTTCAAAACATTATTCTGAAGTGTTTCCAAAAAGTAAAGTGCCACACATTGCAATTTTTCATTACCCGGTCCCTACCTCCTATAACGCCTCTCCACGGTCCTGCCCCTACAACTTCTTTGCTGCTTCTGAAATCAGGCTGATGAAGAGCTCGATTCTCTGCCCTGCTTCCTTAAAACACACATGTATTTTGGCCCCTGCTCTGCAATGGTGGTTTCTCCTGAACTTGGTTATTTTTAACCCCCTAGCACTGGCCTTCTCTGTTACAGATTTTCTAGCAACCAGACAGATTTAGATATACAGGTACCTTAATTGTGAGGGAAATGAGGCAACCAGACTGTAAATATCATACCAGTGCAACTGGAAAAACAATTTTGTACCTTCAACACTGGAAGTCCTTTCATAAGTAGAAAGTTTAAGTGTTTGTGAAAGACTACATGGAAGGTAAAAGTGGCATCCTCTGCACACTACAGCATAATTCTCCCTGACAATTTCTCATTAAAGTAAATGGCATTATTACTTCTCATTCAAGAAACTTCATACTTATGTATTTTTTTCTTTTCTCATTACTGCGCGCCAACTACCACACATAGTTCTAGCATTATACTCAATGATAAAGAGTGTGTCCTAAGGCCACTAAAAATCCACATTTATCAACAACATTTAATGCTGTGACGAGTGGAACTCACCAACTAGTGTATGGTTTTCCTATTTGACCTGCTTTTCCATCTGTGAGCTCTCTTGGACAATCCTTTATTGTGATACTATATTTTTAATGTAATATAATGACAGATTCCTAATCACAGAAATGCTATATGTTAGCTGTTTTTAAACTGCATTCTGTAAGACACAAGTAGTTCCTGAAACACAAGTCATGCACAACTCTTCAACATCATGCATCAGGAAACCTGAACTCTGTCTTAGAAAAGATTTTATGATTTGTTTCTTAAACTTCTGAAGCCTGTTTAAAAATTCAGCACTCCATCTCTAAGTTCAAGGTTACAGAAATAGGACTACCCATAAAAAGACAATCTTCCATTAATTTTGCTTTTGTATTGTTCTTTTTGCTGGAAATTCTATTTAAGAAAGCAGTATTTAGACTACATTTTTAATTTTCGCATAGATTTTGCTAGAATGAAAATATTCTGATTTTAGAATGTGGTGTAATTATTTAAATTTACCTAAAAATGACAATTTAAAAGGGGGCGGGGGGGAAAATCTTGTATTTTTAAACACATTAGGGCCTCATGCAAAGAACATCCAACGTTACAGACAGCATACTGTCCAAATCAGAAGACTGATTAGATTAGCACTAGAAAAATTAGTATTTGTATCCTGTAGGTTACTGTGATCTAATCATACACATAATAAACAGAAGCCTATCTGTAGTCCGAAGTGAACCTATGTGTTCAGTGAAAGGCTACGATATATCAGGAAAGGCTTAACCTAGTCTCCCCCCACCTGTTGAGTACCTAAGTGGCTTAGCAACTTAGTTCTACCCACAAGCGCAGTATTAAATATCGTGTCTGTATGCAGTTCTCATTGCACTTCCTTATACACAGGAATCTAAAGATTGCTAATGATCTGTAATCCAGCTAAAAACAGAAAGAAGTGGATAATCTCTTTGGGACGTACTCTCCTAAACATTAACAGATGACTAGATTGCAAAAATATTAAGATCAAAAGCTCAATGACAGTAAATGACTAAAGGTATTGTACACTTTGCCTTCCTTTCTTAAACACAGGGCAGTGTTACATTGCTGATAATTAATTAGCACTATTTCTTCATGACAATTTCAAGTAAGAAGTTATCCA
Source organism: Buteo buteo (assembly GCF_964188355.1). NCBI lineage: Eukaryota > Metazoa > Chordata > Aves > Accipitriformes > Accipitridae > Buteo > Buteo buteo. The sequence goes on along the minus strand of NC_134172.1, from coordinate 27,884,568 downwards.
AATTATAGATCAAGTTTTGCCAACAAGTCGAAAGGAGGAGTTTCTCGTGTTTGTTCTTCTTCACATATAAAGAGGACAAAAGACAAGAATTCAGGACAGTGTCATGTTTAATTACTCAGTGCAGGTATTCCGTCACTCCTCTCTTCCCCCTGGCTGTTTGGAAGAGCAGGGATACGTGAGGTTGTGGGTGATGGCAGTATTCTTTCTTACCTTTCTGCAGTCTCCTAATTTGCATTTTACATTATCACTGCTCACAGACACACTGTGCCTTTTCAAGTGTGGTCACGGCTGGCTACTACCATCCCAGCTTGACATCAGAGACACTAGGGGCTCAAGTGTTTCACATAAAATTTTAAGCTGTTTCTGAAAGCATTTATTTTGCATCATATTGATGCACTTTCTCCAAGAAGCACAGAAAAAAACCATGAGCTTTAATCTGTTTTACTAGTTTATTCAGAACATGGTTCAGAAGCAAAGCAAAATGTTAACAATACCCTATCCAGACTGATATTCACAGTGGGTAGTGGGATAAAAAGTGACGGAAAGTAGAAAGGAAAGTGAAAACTATAAAAACTGGACATTGAATCAAGAGACAGAATAAAACACTGTACAGCATTTTTTTAAAAAGATTGAGAATAATTTCTTTAATCTCATCTTGGTAATGTAAAGATTGCCCCTGAAAGATACTTCCTCTTACAGACAGACCCTGCTGCTTAAAACAACTAGAAAAGAGCAAAGGCAACCTTTCCAAACTGTCCAACGTTCACATATATTTCAACATGAAAAGTCCTTTGCGACACACATGCTGGTTAAGTGTTCGTACACATTCCCCCTGCCACAGTGATTCTGCTCCTTGCATCATTACAGCTTTTTTACCTGCCACTTCTTGGAGCAAAACCTCCCCTCGTGCAGAAGCGACTCCTCTCAAGATGCATGGAGAGAGCACAAAGCATCAGGCTCTTAAAAAAAAACCAGGTCCTCACACTATCTGTCAATTCTCCCATTTACCGTGTTCCTAGTTATTTTTGCCAAGCTGTAAAAAGTATCTATTTCAAATAACTTCCTGTACAAAGAAGGAGCAAGTCAAAGTTTATTGTCTGCCTGAAGTTAATTTCAGAAGAATATACCAAACCTTTTTCATTTTGGAGGGAAGTATCTACCCTCCCATGCAGATACTAAGCAACATAAATAACCTAGATTACAGTTAATTACAGCTGCTACTCTGGAGTTTATGACCACCCATACCAGACACATGGCTAAACCAGAGTGCAGTGGAAGTCCTTGGGCTGTAATTAAGATTCTGATCCATTAGTGGAAGTTTCATATTTTATTCAAAATTCTCTAGACTTACAATGGTATTCTCTTCTTGCCAAAGTAATAACAGAAGGATAGAAGCAGATCTGCAACCCCACAATGAGCTTCCCACTGTGCCACGGTTATGACCAGTCTCAGCAATAGGTCTCACAGTGATTTCTACCCCGGCTGTTTGAATGCTGACTGCGAGTACCGCATCTCCTGAAGAATCACCAGAACACCCCACCCTCTCACAAAAGGGTCTGAAAGCAGTCTACCTCTGTTTTTAAAAACACCTACCTACTCTAAAATCTGGATGTATTTGTGGCCAACCTGACTTGCGGCTAGTGCAGGTTTGCTGTTTAAACCAATGCTGAAGTCGCAGCCAGCATGGCTGGTGCTACGTTCCTACACCATCACCAGCTCAAGGCAAGGCTGGGAGACAGAAAGCAGAGGAGGGAAGAGATTTGTGAGGTCCCTCTCCTGTCTAAGCACAAGACTGCTGGGAAAGTATGTAGAGACACTCACTGATGGGACAACAGATCTTTGGGTAAAGAGCAGCACCAGTTCATTTTCAACTCATGAGTTGATACATGAACTCCCCTTCTTTAAGACAACTCTGAAACAGCTTTCTTTGTATCCTCTATCCGTACCCCATTCTGGGCCAGACACACGGAGCCCATTCCCCCTTCCCCACCTCTCAGCTCTCCATAACCACTGCAAACACAGGCTGGTGACTTGAGATGCCACTGTTGATTGCCACGCTCATGCTAGAGCTGGCACTCACAAAAGGGCTGAGATTTCAGGCTGTATCAATACATGTATTAGCATATAACTAACCCTAGCAATTTAACAGTATGGATGACTGCATGCCAGTGCTCTCACACCTATATGCCAGCCCTGCTCAGTTTCATAGGGTAGATATAGCTTTGCAGACAAATGTTCCTACAGGCATCAAACAGGCTACAGTCATTTAAAGGAAACAAAAGAGGTACCAGAAGTCTGCTTAAGACTTGTTCTAATAAAAGGGATGGGTGGGACAAAAAGTCAAATGAAATACAATTAACTTTCATAAAAGCTAGGACTGTAAGATAAAAGAAGAGCTGAACATATGCAGAAGGAAGAGGTGCCATAAAACCTAACCTTGAACTAAATATTACCAATAAACTAAAGCTGACTCCCAGTACATTATTATATGCTTCAATGTCTCTAAAGGCCTTTTCACCCTCTACAATAGTCCACTGTAATTGTCACATGGTAATCAGATCTGTTGAGTATGCAGGAACTCGCTCAGTTTCAAAATGTTATGGTGCTTACAAAGGATTTTATTCATTAGACAGATTAATAGATGTTCTTTGAACTCTCTCTCCTTCACACAAGTCTGTGCTGCCTGGAGGACAGTGGAGAAGGGCTTCAGAAACTCGCCTGTGAGAAGAAAAGTAAGCTTACATGAAAAATCTTACTGGGAATTGTAACTTAGAATAAATTCTCGAGCTAATATGATTCCCGTAATTATTAAAAGAGAAAAACCACAAAAATAAATTCCCAGTAATAATACAAGAGGAATCTGATGGTGATCTTATTCCTTCTCCATTTCCCCCATTTCAGAATCAATCATTCTGTTTTTCAAATCTACATTTAGCAAACTTCTTGGGTACCATGAGAAAAATGTCACAGAAGTCGTACTACATGAATATAACCTAACCACAGGTAATCTGCAAGAAAGCAAAGAAGGGGGTACTTATACCATGTTGATACTTATTCATCATGTTGATTTTTGGAAAGGGTTGTTAATGTAGGTTCCTTGTATAGATGTGAGATAGTTACTGTTAAAAATAACACAGAAACGCTTTGTTGTTTTTATGTTTTATGTTTATAAATGTTTTATTTGCAAAACTTCTTAAATGGCATTGTAAAATCACATTTAAAACCTACTGGAGGAAGCAAATACAATAAATTTTCATTTATTCAAGTATATACTTTTATATGCATTATTATGTTCATATTGTTATGAGAAAGAGTCTGAAACAGAATTTAAAGGCTGTAGATAACTATCCCTCATTGCAAGCAGACTAAAGTGCCTTCACTCTTTGAAATCTGAATTGTTATATGTCTATTTAAATCAAGAAAATGGCACTATTTGGAATTTCCTTAATGTTCTTAAGATGTCAAATTCATGTATTCTAAATTCAAATCCAAATAAATAATCACTAGTATTAGAACAAGCCTGAGAAATGTCATCCTAAGGCTGTATTTTCCCAGGGATGCTTTAACACCTGAAAATGGTAGCTCACTGCAGGATTAATTTTTTTCCCCTTCCTGTATCAGTAGTATTGTTATGCTGATTTTGCTTCAAGAAATAACATTTAGGGAAGCCTGGGACTCTTGTTTTAAATGAAACAGTACAGTTTCCAGCCTGCAAAGATCAAAAGGTAACACCACCAAAAAAGCCCATTACTGTAAACTGGTGGCTTCCAATTTAATGGAATGCCATCTTGGAATGCGATCTGGGGTTTTATTCAATTAATCTTTCCTGTAGTTCCCATAAAAGACAACGAAAGAGGTACCTTGTGCATCACCCTGGAAGAATATTACTGACTGACATCAGCACAACCATGCTAAAGACTTGGCTCAATACTTAGAACAGGAGCTACCATCTAAATAACAAATCCATCTAAAATGAATACAGTCATAATTAAGTATGGGCAGAAATAAAACATCTAGCTGATTTGCAACTGTACCTCAAAATAAAAGCAGCTATCTTAGCACCAACAAATATGTAAATGAATGTGAAAGCAAAACTGCAAGCCTAACATTGTAAAATGTGTATTAGGTTTGCATTTCTTCATCATTTCTGTTATAATCTTGCTCGGCCCGTTTACATAGTTCGTGTCATGACAAGAAAAAAGTAGTTGCTAGCTGAAACAAAAAGTGAAAAAAAAAATCATAAGGACTGCTAAGATGTTTTGTCCAAATGCAAAGATCCTTCCTGGCAGAGCAAAGGGAGAGCAGTCTGAGGTGCTATGCTGTGGTGTCAGGCTGACCACACGCTCTTCTATGATCATTTGAACATCTGGAATGCAAAGAAGAGCCTGCATGGTCTCATTTCCTCTTCTTAAGGGACAATAGCGAGCTCTGCACATAAGAATTAACACTCAAGGTCCAGAAGTAAACAGCAGTCAAGGTATTTTAAATGGATAAATCACATCACAATCAAATCCAAGACAATAGCCAGTTACAACTTCCAGAATAATTAGAGCAATGAGCAACAAAAATAAGGGCATTGCTTTTGCTTTGTAAAACGTGTACATAAAATGACAGCAAAACTTTACTGAGAATTTCCCATAGGCATTAACAGTCCTTTCACGTAGGAGGAAGCCTATCCTTACAAACTGCTGAGGGAGCGCACTGCTCGCAGTCCTGGGCAGGGAGGCTGTGGAAGGAGAAGGGCTGCTGGTCACAGGAGGAAGAAAAACTCCTTATGAAAGAGCATCTGGGAAGATGGAGACAGACGAAACACCTGTAAAGTACATTTTCTCCCTCAATATGAATTCAATACAGCTTGTGTTCCAAGTCAATGGGAGACATCCCAGTAATGGAAAGGTTGCTTAATTTCTGCTTTTTGCTTTTAGTTTGTTTATTCTAAATTAGATCCTGACTTTAGAATGTTTTTCTCCCTTTAGCATGGAGAATTTAAGGAAGTCCATCGATTCCTCTTCAAGTCTAGTAATAGATATTGCATCTCAAAGATGTAATGAAAGATAGTTCGCTATTTTAAAAAAATACACAGTTAAAAAAGGAATCCTCTCTCATGTATTGAATCACTAAACTTTGCAAGTAGTATTTTCTTGCTACATACATTAACTGTGCTTCATTGAGAATTTCACTTAATATCAAAACAAGAAAGAGTGGTATCCAGCAAACTAGAAATCACAACATGGGCTGGAAGGATCCTACTGATGTGTCAGTACAGTGTAAGAAGGACCACATTTATGCAGAATAACAACAATTTCAACGAGACAATTGCAGTTTTCCCATTTTTTTCACTTTATGCTCCTTCTTCTCTTTACCCCTTTCCCACAGTCCAGTTTCTCACTGACTTTTCTCTTTTAATGCTTTTCCCTACCCTGAAGCAACAGACCAAACACTGTGTTTTAGCAAACTTCTAGTAGTGACATTTGGTGCAATGGAAGATGACCAGGGAGAGCGGCCTCCCTGCAGGTATGCTGCTGGGGAACACACCTGGATGCCACACTGCCAGATGCCACCCTGGGGATGGACCTGAGCTACCGTTCCTCTAATACTGACCAGATTTACCCATATTCCAATGGGTAACAACTGGTTTTAAATCCAATGTCTGCATATGTAGCGTTCGCTACATATCAAGGTGCCACGCTTAGATCACTGGTCGGCCCGGACCAGGGAAAGAGACAGATAACACACGCAGTGTGAGCGCCAACTTCCGCCTTTTATTGCGCAGTTAATTCCTTTTATACTAACAAGGGCAGGTGGGGTTACAGGTACATCACAAGGCTGCAACTAACCCTCTAGCTTTCCGTGACATCGCGAGATCTTCCGAACGCCAAACCCTACATGCATAAACATATTTTTCAACTTTAGCAGCTGCAACAAAGCACAAGGTTGAAAGAAAAAGATTTTGCACATGTCTATCGTACCAAAAGCCCGTATCAAGGTGGTAACCCTGACCACCCTGGCTGCTCCAGCAAGCCAATGATACCACCATGAAGGTCCTTCCACAATTAGTGATATCTTAACTCAAGGAAAGGGCTATTTTTGTTGCATCAAAGTTGCTTTACTGGCTCTAATTTTCCACCAGCAGTCCAGTAGCTCAGCGGAGTGCTCCACCTTATCAAAGTCTGATGGCATGAACTTAATAAACCTCAAGCAGCAAAGAAGTGCCTGTTTTCCCCACCTACTCTCCTTCCAAAATCTTTGTTTAAAGTCAGTATAGTCACACAGTAAACACCCCACTAACCAGGCTGACAGACATATTAAAATGTCTAGAAGCAGCCCACGTTTGTATTACTGTAACTGCTGAAAAACTCCTGAAGGGTCAGCTGGCTGAGGCTACACACCCCTCATTTTCTTTCCTTCTATTGTTAGCCATTAAAAAAATCACAAAACCAGAAATACATGCCAGAGAAGGATAAGGGATGTAACCGGTCTTTTAAGGTAGATAAAAAAAGCACAAGGAAGTATAATGCACAACAGAAGGAAGCAAAGCAGCAAAGACACCTTGAAATCTTTAGCAGTGAAATATACTTGTATTTAAAGAGATAACACAACCAAGCCATCAGGTATAAACTTAGATGCAGAAAGTGAAAGACTGAGATATTACTGTCAAAACAAAATATGCCACTAAACCTTTGGCAGGAAGGCAAGTGGAATCTATAAACAGGCGTAATTATACTAACAAGCAACTTGCACACTGCAAATACTGAATAAAGACAAATAATAATTAATTCTTTGTGACAGCTGTCACTAGATTATAGCAATCACATTAGCACTGTAGACACTCAGAAGCGAAACTACAGAAGCAGTCACCAAAATGGCCTTTAATTTTTCAAATGTTTTATTTAACATACCAGTTTTGGGTGCTGCTTAAGTCTGTTCCTACATCAATTACAATTCTGAGCTGTGTATACTTCAGCGCAGGCAAATCTCACACCTCTCATTATGTCAATGAAATAACAATGGCACACTTAAAAGCTAATTTAGAAAATCAATCTCCAGCACAAAACAGATTTAACCATTTGGGGAGTTTGCTTCCCATACAATGTACCTTCAAGATCTTACATATCTGGCTTTGGCTATGCACATGAGCTCTGTATTTTCCCAAGCAGACAGGGTTCTTTTTTCCTAATTTGAAAAGATTAAATTAATTTCCCCCATATTTGATTGCTCTTCCTTAACACACACAGAAAAGGAATGTGCCATGACCTCTGCTGCTGTTCTTGAAAGGCATTTTTTACAAGCTAATTGCCATATAATACACTGAAACTTCACATTCTGGAGTTTTAGTGTCTTAGTGATTAGTCAAACTTCATTGCAAAAGCAACTGGGAAAACTTACTGTGACAATTTACTAAAGGCAATCACGCCTCTAACAGAAAGAAACTATTTTCTTATGCTTCCTGTACATCCTGTACTTGGCTTCTGCTCTGGTGTTTTTGAAAAGTGGGAGTCATTGCAGAAAAGCAAAACAAAACAGGACTCTCCATATTGAAAACAGAGAACTAGATACACTCAACGTTCCTCTTCCCTAATAGTTTTGTTAAATCCATAGGTCTCGTGGAAAGGCTATAAAGAAAACAATTAAAGCCACATCTGTCTTCTGAGGCTGAAGGGGCTTGGTTAGGTAGAAGGAAATTCTCCAGAGGAATTACCTTAACAGCTTCAGTTATACTAACATCTCTTCTACCTTTGGGGGACTTAATACAAAAATATGAAGCTGCAGAAGTACCTTACTAGGAAGAAACCATCTACAGAAAGAAATCCACAGAAACATCTTTAGGGAATGCATTCTAGCACAGCTTTCACAATCACTGTTTTACTTTCATGGGAATGAGCTTGAAGTTTGCTAACTCTGCTTTTAACTTTTGATTTTTTTCTTTCCTGTCTGCTTGTGCTTTAAATAGCATTTGGTGGCCTTGAGAGATACCGAGTCAGATTTCCTGAAAAGGGACTGTGATTTTAATATCGGCAGCATCGGATCCTATGTGTTTCCGGCAGATAGAGCAGAATCACCATCTGATTTCTGCAGTTGTGCTCTGGATGTTAAGAACCATCCAAAAGCCCAAGAGATCAGGAATTTGCTTCTTTGTGCCAGGTAAACTGATCTCTAAGTGTCTGTAATAACTAACTCCCTTTTTTTGCCAGGTTACTTTTTATCCAGGTTAGTCCTGTGGCTCAGGTCTCTGCTGGGAGGTAATGGCATGCAGCTGAAGCCCAGCAGAGGTGGACTGAAATGACTGCCAGAGTGAAGGGGGAGAAAGAAGCTCCTTCTTACCACATCAGCTGCACCACATCAACAAAAGCAATGCCAGCATGCCTCTGGAGCTCCAGGCTCCCACAGAGAAGACCTATCTCCATTAAAAGAATTGCTATTTCTGGAATAGTTACCAAAGTCTTACACAACACTCTATCAGTTGCATTATCTGCTTCAGAGACTGTAGTGGTGTGGGCTACAGCATGCTTGGAGAACCAGGGAAAATGTTTTTTATAGCACAGACTAAACCTTAAGAGGCCATGCTGTGGCAGGGACTAAATTCATGAGTCAACACAGTGCCTCATTTCTAAAAAATAATGACAATGATAATGTGGAGATGAAGATGGATTTATCCAAACTCTTGGGGAAACAGGATTTAGAGGAACAATGTTAAATTGTCTTATGTGACTTGATACAATCAACACCATCCAAAATCTGATCAAGACAAAACACTGCAGCATTGAGCAAAATTACTGAGTTCACACACAGGTTATCCCCCTTATCTTTAGTGAAAATGTCAATCCCTTTGGAAAGTATTAATTTCCTTGGCTGTTTAACCATGATGTTTAAAAACAACCAAGTATTCAACTCAGCTGGTCCTTCAAAAATCCCAGTTGTGAACCAGTGCTACAACTGATTATTTTTGACAGTTCAAGTTGCACCTAAGATTGCCGAGATGTTTTTGGATGTTAGTGTGGCAGCACCAGAAGAAGAGAGACCCTTATGAAAACGGCTTTTCTTCCCTTCTGCTACTGTTTTCCCTCGTTTGCTTTCATCTGCATTACTTGTACTGACTCTGCAATCCTCCAGTCCACCAGTCATCCCCATTGAAGTCCTCATGCCTCTTCTCTTTTGCCCTACATTTTCCTGGTCTCCTTATATGACACTACAGGGGAAGAGTGTTCACACCACGTAATTTCAGGTTAGGAAGCTAGCTTTCCTATTTAAACAATGGCAGTAGCATCTGCACCCCACAGTTGAGAAAAGAAACCTCATTAGGAGCAGAAATGGAAACCCACGCCCCAGAGCAGGCTGTCACGCAGCCCCAGCCCAGCAGGCAGACAAGCCTGCTTTCTGATACCTGAAGGCAGGCAGGCAACCTCCCACGCTTCAAGCCTACTCTTTGAGCAGTATTTAAATCTTCTTGAACAAATAAAACCTAAAAAGGGAAATACTGTCGAAGCATAAGTTTTATTAACTACCATATAACCCTTCAAATGAAGGACCTGACAGTATCACCACCTCTTCTACTGCCCAGAAGCAGAAGCTGGATGAACAAGAGCTTGCTTTCCATGCAGCATGAGAATGCATACAAATTAACGCAGGGAGGATATTATGCCAGTTCTCCACCAGGTACACTAAAACCTACAGGCAAAAGTCAGCCTGATGAAACACCAAGGGAGAGCTACGGGACTAATGGGGAAAGGGCTGTATGGGACTGCAGGTGGCTACACTGCAGGCAGGAGCTGCAACCAAGATGCGGGATTTCTAGGTAGACACCGACATCACGTGTTGAACGTGCTCCTATTTCTTCCACAGGGCAAGAGGAGGAAATCCAACCATTCAGTCAATAATTCAAGGCAGGATAAAGCATACATCACTGCTTACAACCACAGCTAAAGAAAGTAGACATTTTCTGCTCAGAATGAAAGGCACAGACAAAGAATATGAGTCCAAACAAACCATTCTTCTTTTTTTTTAGGAGGAAAAAATGAAGTTCTGATCAACACATATGCTCCTCCAAGACTCGCCAGTCTGTACAATAAGTGATCTGTCAGAAATTTATTCAGAACAAGTTAAAAGCCTGCTTCAAAGTCTTAATTATAAAGCAATCACAAGAAAGAACAGTTCATATTCAGCCAAGTCTGTAAGAAGCCTCTGACTGAGACTCTTCCAAACCATTGTCAAAGCACACTGGAAGAGTTTACCTGGACTCCTGGACTACTAATTTAAAGGTAATTACTCTTTCCTACTTGTTTCCCTCTCAGAACATGCTGAGCGAGCAGTGGAGCACCTCACACTTTGACCTCAGAACAGAGTTTTTGGAGTGTGGCATTTGTTCCAAAGATTTAGCTGAAATCTTAAGAAATATATTACCTAATTTTTAGTTAAAAATAATTTTTAGCTGTTCATTTGTGACAGGTCTGAACTGAAATCCATTTAATGTCTGATTCTACTGAGTTTCAATGAGGCCTTTATAGATTTCCTGATCTCAGCAGCTTTTTTAAGATTCCTGGAACTCAATACCTGATGAACCAATTTCTGTTGGTTTTCCACCTTGACATACTGTATTAAAAATCGCAGCTTGAGGCAAGTTCTCACAGCTGAATTAATAGCTCCTGGACAAAGCTTTAAGTGGAAAAATCTGACATGAAATACAGCATAAATATTAAGGTTAAGTTCTAACAGCATCTGAGCCTTTCAGCAAGGCTTTTGCTTATGAGTAGTTTGACCGTATTCTCAATGTCCTGTGATTTCCAAACCCTGTTTGGCCTGCGTTTGCTAGTTTTAGACAGTTATCATCATATAAAAGTGGTTCTTAAACTAACATCACCATTCCTCTTACCACCAGTTATATGCTTCTGATACTTTTAAAGGCAAATTTACTTGGAATTACAAGTAAGAGACAGCTATTTTTGTCTTCACTGACAAAGACAAGTTTTTCACAACGCAAAACACAAGATCTACATTTCAAAACTCAAATATCTTAAATAATAATGTAGAATATTTTCCTCCATATGATCAACTTTTCTCCTATACTAAATGATATGAAAATTAATAGAAATAGAGGGAAAAGGAACATCCTTCTCTGTTCACCCTCCCCCCAAAAAGTAGTAGAAAGTTACCTTGTGGTAGATACAATTACTTGTGTGGAGTGTACAGGACACATTTAATTCAAGCAAGATCAAATTATTGAAGTATTAATAGCTACTGGGCTTGCCCAAAGACAATTTACTCTCCATGCACTCCCATGCAAAGTCATTAAGGACAGAATGGTCAGGAGCTTTTTATATGGTATTCATCACCGCTGAATACCATAAAAAGCAGTAAATATTCAGGCTTGAGTTTAATGCAGAGAATTCTGTAGGAACTATACAGACATTCTGGAAAGGTACTGTTACCATTTTTTCCACCTGTTTTAAAGCATAAGCTGCATATAGTTCTCTAATAGTAGACATATTTGCCATCACAAATTGTTCTCTTATTTAAATTTCACCTAATGCTTCAATAAATTTATGTACATATACTTATTCTACAGTGCCTTCCAGGGATTTATGTATAATATACAACCATGTGTGTGCATGAGTACGTACATACTTCCTATGCTTAATTTCTCAATGCAACTCAGCATTCCAATTAAGGTTTTCCAACATTAAAGAGGAAAACTTCTATAGTCTCATGCAATATTCTTTCAAATGGCCTCAAAGAGTTACTTAGCTTTTTTTTCTAAACACATAATAATTATTTCTTGAAATTTACTATTCTCCAAAATTCCTAGTTTTCCAGCAACTAACTCGTCTTACCTCTCTTTCCAAGGACTGCATTATTACTTTCCTTTGAGACTAGTTTCTCCAATAGAGGCTCTTTGTGTCCTTTTCTCCATCTTCAAATAAAATATATCAGGGAGTAGAATAAATCTAAAGTCTTCTTGGAGAGAATATTTCACATGTACACTTGCTCGATCCCAGCACCTCACCACTTGAACGCAGCCACCCAGGTAGCTGGACGGCACAGCCACAGCTCTCGGATGCTGGCCAACCCAGGCACCACTCGCTGGGCTGGCCAGGAGCGCGCTGTTGATCAACCTCCCTTCAGCCCTCCACGCACCCGTGGGTGCTGAGGGGGCCCAACGCTGCCTCACAACGGGGAAGGTCTCCCTGAAGGTTTTCTTTGTCAGCAGAAGGCTTAGAAGAGCATTGCATACTTTTCATTAGAGTATGTGGAAAAACTGGTACCATGTTAGTTCTGATTTGGAAAAACGTCAGCGAAGGAGCTTCTTCTGCTTCCCACTGTGCCATCCACCGCATTTAAAGTATTTTTCCTTTTAAAACATTTAAGATATCAAGAACAAGATAACAGTACATCATTACAGTGTCTACCAGAAGCTATTAAGAACTAGTCAAATAGCAAAAGCCAGGGAAATACATCTGATTCATATCAAGAGTCACTCTAGTATTCTAAAATAGGCTGGGTATACTTCCAAAGAAATTTAACAGTTCAGATTTTTTCCTTCTTTTGATACAAATTTTGAAGAACTCATCCAAAATTTTCCCAGAGAAAGAGCAGAAGTTGTCAACCTTTCATTTTGAAACAAAAGAGCAACTTTGGACAAAAATAGGTAGACAGATCTATTTTTACTTTTTCGATTATTGGAAGAAGAAATATTCTAAAAGAAAAGGACATGTTTCCCAAATGGCTGAAGAACACCGCAGACCTCATTTAATTTATCTGAATTATCACTTACAAAACCAGTTGTAAAACCTTAAAAATTATGAATAGCTGCACCCTACCCTTTGAGATTAGTTTTGCATTCTACATAGCACTTGCCTTCTTTTTTTCATCTCCCAAAAGACATGGTGACACCGAGGTAGCCAAAATCTTCTGGTCATTGTTTGCAAAGGCCTTTTTTTTTTTAATTGAAAGTATGATTTAGAGCTACCTTTTTTCTTTTTAAAAAATACATAATAATATCTCTAAAGCTAGTAGAAGGTAGTTTTGAAGAAAAAAAAAGTAATAAAACTTCATTGTGCCTTTGCCATTTTTTTCTACAAATTCTATGAGGAACTTCTGATAGCAAATTCTTCATCTTTCCAAAATTGTCTTCCCTGTTAGAGAAGTAATCTTTCTTCAGAACTTAATACACATTCAACAAACAAACAAAACGCAACAACCTCCCCAAATTCCTTCTACGGAGGAATGAAGCTGAAGCTTGGGTGATGCTTCCAGACAAGCTTGATGAAGATCTGCTGAAACTTGCAGGTTGCTGCCCAGAGGATGCCGCTCTTTCTCTCAGGGCTCTGTATTTCTCACTGTTTCCTTTGCATTCAAACTGGTAACTATGCAATCAGGCGATCAAATATCAACAGTTCAGAAAGAAGTATGAGTTTACAAGGGGATAAATTACAGTACTTGACAAACAGTCAGTTCTCTCTGGAGGTCCTGATCTACTGCAGTTTAGGAAGCTGAGCTGGTTTTAGCACCTCCAGTTACTTCTCCCGCTAAGCTGTAAGAAAGGTAGTAACTTTGGAGCTGGACATGCTGAATATACTTCTCCTTTTCTTAGTTACTTTTTCCATGTTTTCCAGGAAGTTCTCTCTTGGAGGCCTGCTTGCTTTAACACCTCTAGGAAACAAAAGAGCAAGTGCAGGTAGCTTGTCTAGTATTATTTCTGGCAAATGACAGCTGCACTGTTGACATCAACAGTTGTCACCAACCTGTCTTAAAAATATCTCAAGTCTAGGGGGGGTTCAAGACAGAAAACACAGCCTTACAGCTCTTGCAACTTTTATCAAGATTCTGATAACAACACAGTCCCAAATAAATCAGAGAACTGAAAAAGCTGTTAGACATATGTGGCAGTTCAAATATGAAGCAAAAAGTATTCAATTGTCTAAGATAATATTTAAAAAATTATTCCAAGGAATTAGCAAGATGTCCAGAAATAACAAAATACCCCCAATAAAACAGAAACCTTACTGTCAAATAAACTCATTCTTTTAGAATGGCTCTGAATTGCAAACAAACCTGAAGACATCCAAACAGATATGTTAAGAGGAGTCTTAAATAAACATTTTAAATTAAGTTCTCAAAACAAACTTCAGAATATTGTAAAAGTTTACTTCTATTCTGCTCTTTCTGGCAATATCTGGGAGTTGAATTCACACAACTTGAACAGAATATACTACTGGCAGTAGTGGAAGACACACCCAATTTCTACTAACATAAATCCATGGTATCTGTCCTGCAACTGCTAAAAACTGCTGCTGTCACTGCACTTTGGAGCTATGAGAGCAGGCACTTCACATGGTATAGGATAGATACTAAGTAATAATTATAGGCACACACAACCTGAGGCTATATAGTTGTTCTTACAGCATTTCCTCCAGCAAGACATGAATTAAACTTCTTTTTTTTATAGCAATCATGAATTTAATGAACTTTTGCTCCATTTTACCCTTGAGACAAGGCTGAAACAGCAGCAAGCTGAAGTTACACACTCCACTCCTCAAAGTTTATGAAACAGAGCAGTTGTTCTGAATTCCTTGAAACAACTAAATCATGATACAGCATTTTAGAGCCATTATTTCATTTTTGTATACTCATAATTCAAGAATTGGTTATTATTCTATGGAGAGAGCTTGCAAGCATGCTGGCCTAATATGACAAAGGTACCATTAAACTAGGTCTATGGAAGCATGCAGGTTCAGTAACCATCGTCATAGCCTCCTCATCTATAATACCTAATAAAATGTTTATAATGGCCACAATAAATTGATTTATCTTGCACAAGCTTAAGGGTATCTGCATCTCACCATCAACAGGATAGCCAGTCTGAAGTTTAATAAAACAATTACAGTTTTTGACATATATAGTGAAGAACAGAGAAATCTGAGCTAAAACATGGAAAACCAAACTAAAACCAGATGAATACTCCAAAATAAGAAGTCTTAATAAGACACTTTCTAAAATAATTCTGTTTGTTTAAAAAAAACCTCACTCAAAATTCTGTTCTATTTTAAGACCTTACATTTAAACGCACATGGATTGTTCTAAATTGTATCATTCTCTTTTGTTTTGGATTTAAAAAATATCTTTAGCACTGAAGAAATTACAGTTAAAGCGAAGGGAATGAAAACACTTTCCTTCATGCCAGTGGTATTATGCCAATTTTGTACCGCTGCCTATTTCAGATCCCATTTATTACCAGTGGTCATAGAAAGGACTTTTCTCTATGTGGATCAGAAAGCTTTTACTTCTGTTCTGGTTCACCTTATGAGTTTGGTACCTACTGCTTTGTACTGAAAAATACATCCACATAGTACATTCTGTTTAATATGAATTTGTAAATATTCAAGACATAACTGCATGAATAAGAGATTACTAACATTTTTCCTTTTATAAAAGCCTGACACTGAAACTGTATTCCCCTCTGCCATTTAAGACTTTATATTCAGTGAATTCCTGCTTTCCTAAATTACATTTTCTCATGATACAAGTACATAACTTCACTGTGTAGGCTGCAAATCTGGTGGGAAAAAAAACATTTTTTAGAAATGTCGAGTACTATCCGATTATCATTTTGTGGCAAGTTTTCCGCCTACATTAAAACCCACAGATAGTAAAAGTCAAAAGGAGCTGTGTTACACACCAGCTTGGCTCCAGAGGGAATGTAATTACTGCTTTTGTACTGAATTTAGTGGCTTTTTTTTAACCACTTTACATTTCCAAAACTGAACCCGGAAACAACTGTATGTTAAACTATTTGTGCTATATTAAATTAGATGTTTCACAGCAGCCATGTTTTGAATATTCCTCGTTACTCTGGATTCTGAGTATTCCCAACTGCTCTACAAATGTAATACTATTTTTGGTTGAAGATCAGTGCTTAAAAATATCTAAAGAACTCTTTTTTCTTTTTTTTTTTTTTAACATCAAATACCATAGGCCCCTGAAATAAAATGTACATGTTTCAAAAGGCACGAGTTCCTAATCATGCATCTGAGTTCACAGTACAGATGAACCTGCCCCTCAGGACTTTATTTTTAGGGGATCTGGGCTAAACCACCTCTATGAAAGCAAGCTTCAGGGTAGATTCTTGCTTTGACTTCTATTATAAAATGTGTTCTCCTGCCAATAATAGCAGTTTTTTCTTCAAGGCAATTATACATGTTTTAAAAAGAAACCCTTATATAACCCTTTCACAACTGAGGAAAGAGTAATTAACTCGCGTAATTGTTAATTGTGACCTGTAGTTTCAGTAATGCATCTCAGCAGGCCTTTAAAATGGTCAGACACAGGCTGTTAAATAGTATTTGCCAGGAAAGGATGCAATCATGGAGTTTCACCCTCCTTTTTATGCATACACATCCCCGAGACTGCAGTAAACAGAGGGCATATGTAAGCAGAGACGACCTTCAAGAATGGATCTCAGATATCAATGTTATTTCCATAAATTTTATTCCTGCCCTCAAGACAGAACATTTCTCCATGGTATTATGGTTGGCTGAGCAGAGCAGGAGGAAAAGCGAATTAAAAATCCCATTAGAGTGGCACACGTACGACTCCATACAAGTAATGAGATATAGGAATTCCCATAAGATGTATGGCTAAACAAGCACCAAGAGAGGTCACGAATGCGAGTTAAACAGTATACATTAATCCTAGAAATAGAATAGAAAATCTGAATGAAAAAACCTGGAATTTCAAGTATGACTGAAAAAAGAATATCCATGTGAAATCTTTTGGACAAAAATTCTTGTCCCATTATTTCAAAATTGGTAATGGATGTTTAGCACTCCAGTTTATGACTCCAAAATGCTCTGAGGGTGATGCTGTACTAGTCGTATTACCTCCTCTCACCGGCACCTTCAAGCACAAAGGAAGGCTAGTAAGTTGGACCGACTGCCCCGGC
This sequence comes from Buteo buteo, assembly GCF_964188355.1. NCBI lineage: Eukaryota > Metazoa > Chordata > Aves > Accipitriformes > Accipitridae > Buteo > Buteo buteo. The sequence goes on along the minus strand of NC_134172.1, from coordinate 27,867,635 downwards.
ATCAACTTGATCCCTAACCTCACCTTTCTCAACTCTACATTCAGTACTCTCCTTTTGTTCCTTCTCTTTTCATCACATAAAATTTCTTTTATTTCAAATCACATCTAAATGTATTATTTAAGTACCAAAGTAACGACATTTCCACACATATGCTCTCGTTCAGCAGCTCTTCTGTACAATTAATTATTGAAAATGTAGCAGGTAAAAGCAGAACAACCTGGATGTTAGCTGCTTACCTACCTTCCTTGGAGTAAGGTGCAGCCCCATCTCCATTACTGAAACTCTCCTTTTGATAACTAAAGCAACTACCTTAAAAGATCATCTCACTTAGGCACGCTCCAGCAACGCCAGGCAGGATTTTAAAGCAGTGCCATTCCCTTGCATGTGACCGTACTGTGGCGCTCAATAAACATTGCTTTGCATTGACAGAGTCAATCTGCCCAAGGAGCTCATCCCTGTAATTGCTCTAGTCCACAGTTACCTGGTTCAAATAGTCCTAATGCACACAGGGCATCTGATCTGATTCACCAAGAAATCCGGGGCTGCCTTGAATTTGAACCTCTCTCACCTCTACACATCACCATATTAAAATACAGGATCTTAAACGGAGGTTCTTTATACTCATCTCTGCTGGATGTAAGACCAATGTTAAAGCCCCTCTGTGCTGAATCAGTCCGAGCAGACACAGCTGCAGAGCACTGCGAGGGCACGCAGTCACAGTGGGAGACATCCAAGCAAACAGCTATGGCCCCGGGTGCTGGCCCTGGGCTTTCACCTTCCCCCTGTCCTCCACTGCCCCCCCTGGTGCATCCGTGCCTGGAACCCACCCCCATCCCAACCCCGATTCTCTCAGTGAAGCTGATTCAGAATCAAACTAAAATGGAGAAAATTAAAGCAGAAAAAAAACCCACTTCAAATATAGAACTGTATTTTCAAAAGCAGCCTGCCGTTTTCAGAGCAACAGCTTTTAAGTCCTCCGCTTGAGACATCTTGAGTGCTATTTCCATGAAAGCTGAACACTTCCAGCTCCCGTGGAAATTAGCAAGTGAGGTGGGTGCTCAACATCTCAGCAAGCTACGGCAGTGCTTTTGCAAAGGAAAAATGTTAAAACTGAATCACTGACAATTAGGAGGTGCTATCCAATTTTAGAAACCATGTAAAAAAAAAATAAGGTCTTTGAATTAAAAAAAAAAAAAGAAAGATAAATTAACTCAAAAGAAAATGTAGAGAAAAAAGCAGCATTTGGAAATGCATTTAATTCCTGCATCCCCAGACTCTCGATTTTTCATAGCCTTGGGGACGTGCCAGCATGTTGAAAAGATGAAAGATAACATTCTTGCAAAGGGGTCACATAGACGACATGCTACTAACCGTCAACAAAATAGTAATTACAACGGCTTTACGTTTATTTGAGAACATTTTCGATTAATAGAGCTCCTTAAAAGATTGTTAGATATTTTGTTATGGTGGTGACATTTCTACATTGTGTGCAATTTGTACTCTACAAAAGATCTATTTTAACACACCAAAAGACTCCACTAGAACTGGGTATTTAGGTCATTTATATTACTGCAGTGAAGCGTCAGTTATTTTGTCTGATACTCCTAGCCGTTTTGTAATTTGCCAAGAGTAATGTTTTCCGTCAGTAAACTCTGGCAAGTCAATAAACGCAGGCTTGATTTGACTTGAACTGGCATCAAGGTTAGAAATGGAGAGGGCGAATGTGAATCTTCTCTGTAAAAGTAAATGCCCTGTTTTGTGGACGGTTAGCCACGCTTCCTGCTCCTTCTCCTCACCACGCTTCCAGGATCATCTCTTAAGAGATATAAGGAAAGAAACATGTAAAGAATTTTCTACTTGTTGATGAAAATATTTGTTTAATGAATGCTATGCAGTGAATTATGAAGCAACATAAGCAGAATATGCTGGACAGTTAGTAAAGGGTTTAAAGGAACAGGAGTGACCACCGAGGCAAACACTGAATACAACCAGAAAGGCAACAAACATTTGGTTTACAGACACAAAGCATAAATCAGAATTGCTTCTACTTGCCCCTTTCTCCCCAGAGGGGCAGCTTGGTCCCTGTAAGCTCCTGGGTACCCTGGGTCTTCCCAAGTTCTGCCTGCTGTAGCTGTCGGATGGTTGCCTAAAACCTGTTAACAGTATTGTTCCAAAGTACACAAAAGGAATAAAAACCTCTAATGCTGCTTCTTTCAGACCTGGGGAAAAAAAGAATGAAGGCGTCACTGACAGCATCCTCTTCATGCTGATTTCAAGACGAGCAGAATTCACTCATTGCTGAATAGACTAGGAATAATTAATCTTTCTTTACCCCTGTGGTGTGAGCACTTATGGGTACAGAGAGTTTTGGGAAAGAGGTGAGGGCTCCAACATTCAGCATCTTTTGCAATCTTTTGGCAATAACAGCAAATAAAACCAAACCCAGGAGTTTGCAAATCTAAATCCCTAGATGTCAATATGTAGGTAGAACTATAATATTTATTCTAAAAGCTAGTGAATAGTGTATTGTGTAATTTAAGCACCAGTGACTAAATTTGCTTCCGTCTGGTTTTCTGGGGTACAATTTGATGTGCCAAACCACAAACTGTATCGGTGAAGGACACAAGTCTAGAACAATAAAAAAACATAAAAGAAGTAACGGCATACATGTTTATAATTATAACAGTTGGCCTACAAAGTCTTCATTTTCACTACCCTCTGGACTTGATGGTGTGTAGATGGCTGCTCTGTTGCTTCTTGTTTCTTCTCTCAGTATCAAAAGAATGGCATCATCACAATCCACCTGTATTTGCTGTCACTCTCAGCTGGCAATCAGACCAATCTATACTGGCATTTCAGTTACCAAAATTACTCCAAAGCCCTTCCATTAATGGACAAATAAATAACGATTTCTCTCAGGTAGTAATACTGCTTGTCATTTCCCAAGAACCCTGCATCCATGTACTGATAGGGGAAAACAATGATACACTCTAAACTGTAACAGCATTGACAGTAGCACAGTAATACCCTTAATAGTCTTCAAACTGCTTGCTTTTGAACAAGACAAACAAAAGAAATCCATTTGCTTAGACCTTTCATGAACTGCACATTTTGAAACTTCAAGTCAAAATAAGGGGCACAGATGCTATGATCAAAGAGCAGCTGCTTGCTTAATCCATCAGGAAAAGGATCCAAACAAAAGCTTAAACGAGCAAAATGACAAGAATTCAGATATTGAGGCTAGAATTTTCATTCACTGAAAAGGAGAGCGTGCCTTTCAAATAACTGCAGAGAGGTAAAATAATATGCAGACATTACAATGTTTATGAATTCTCAGCTTCAAAATATTTCATTTACAAAGCCATTAGAATCTACTATATAACAAATGTAGTGTCTTCCTGGTGATTTGAGCTACTTTCACTTCACTTCTGCTACAGAAACTGTCAGATTATTTGGGTTACGGAATTGGGAGTGTAATTTTTTTTTTATTAAATGGCTTGTGCATCTAATTAGTTATTTAATACAACCAATGGTGCATGCAGCCAAGTGGAACAGGTCTTATTTACTAAATTTAATGAGATCATTTGTTAGGAAAAGTTACTGTGAAATGCCTGAACAAAGAATGAACTAAAACTACAGTGTGAGAAACCCAGGTTATGTTCAGCTCAGACATACGGTATTAACCAGACAAACTGAGGACTCTCCCCAGGCTAGCACCTGAATTTGAGAGCTGGATCCATTGCTAAAGACTAGTTTTGTCCCCAGAGACTGAAAAAAAAAATACTTGTAGCAATGAACAGTTTGTATTTGAACTGCTGCAACTACAGTTACATCAGCAAGAACATGATACACTCAATTTATAGAGCAGGGTCATTTCTGCCAGCTCTCTTGGTCCTTCTATGTTGTCATTGCAATATAAAGAACCTGTCAAAATAAGGAAAGAATCCAACCCAAACTAATGCTTTAAAAACCCTTGAATCTTACAAAATTGGCACTAGAACAGGAAAGAAATCTAGATGGTGGGAGACACAAGTCTCTTCATCCACAGGCATGATGAACACAGAAGAGCAGGAGTCAGGAAGATGACTTGAGGTAGACCTCCTTAAATTAAAAGGCATTGGAGGCACTGAACACTGATACATGGCATGTTGATGTATGCTGCACAGCAAGTTTCAGAAGTTACATTCAAAACTACAGGCAAGGATGCACCACCAAGAAGGTCTCCCAAAAGAGACCTGTCTAAGTTTGTGCTAGACATTTTGTCTTCCCAGTGTCTATTCCTGAAATCAAGTAGCATGTCCAGCATAAGCTCAGTTTAACCCTAATACACTAACAGTTGTCAACAAACAACATTTTTAACTATCAGACAGTGTTTGGATTTTGAGCACTAGGAAAAAGAACAAATATAAAATTTCCTTAGTGAAGATTATGCAAAACGTAGCTAAAAAATATTGACTTTCACCTACATATAATAATTCAAATGAAAAATTAAAAAACATTATGTGCAATTTAATATCCCTTGGCAGAAGGTCTCCTATGACACTTGGTCTTCCCACCTCCTGACTCACCACAACCAAACTAGGAATCACTTGGCAGCAGTGAATTATTATACATATAGTCCAGCTGTGTAGCCTAAGCTATAAGGGAACAGGAAGACATGAAGCAGCTAACTGTGGCTCCCTTGGGGCACTAAAAAGGCTGATTTAATGCCAAACTGATTCAAAACATTTTTAACTGGAACTAATACAACATTCTGATAATTTAAATCAAGACTGAATGTTTCAATGTCTCCTGGACAGTTCTTTTCAGCAATACACTCTTTTCACCAAAACTAAGTAACTGCAGATTATTTTTTATGGGGGAGACGTAGTTTTCATCTTCCAAAGAAAAGAAATACTATGGGCCAAAAAATTTATCATTTCATAAAAAATATAATTAGGCCCAGTTCACAGTGCAAAACTATGAATTCTTTGATACACAGTAAATAGTTGTGTTTACATCATCATCTAAAAGTATATTAGCATACTTCAAAACATAGGCTTCCAAAATGATTCACCCTTCTAAGGTTAATGCTCTATCATTTTAAAACTAGCACTGATTAAGACTATCGATAAGCAAAGGTGGACTTTGTCAGGAGAAATCTGTCATTCACCGGAAGGTATGGTTGAAGAAACAATCTGGACACTTTACAAACCTACCAGCAATTTACAGACTATTGCAGACTGCCCCTCAATTGGTCATATTATCAGTTGGCGTGAACAGTCTTACCTTGGGAAGCATTATGGCTTTTAGTGTTAGATATGCAGAATTTGTAGCTTTTTGGAACACACACACAAAAAAATGGATTTATACTGAAACTGCTTTATATTTTCATATATCTTTTATTTTTCCATTTTCTTCCAATGCCTGTGCTACCTATATTGAGTGGAAACCTGTGCTTGACCTCAGAGCCACCTATAATTAAAGAAGTCATTACCCACTCTACTCAGTGCTTGTCAGGCCATACCCGGAATACCGTGCTGAGTTTTGGTCCCTGCTATGCAAAAAAGCTTGGACAGGCTGGAGAGGGTCCAGAGAAGGGCCACAAAGATGACCAAAGGAATGGGAAGGCTGCCATATGAGGAAAGGCTGAGAGAACTGGGTTTGTTCAGCCTTGAGAAAAGAAGTCTTAGGGGAGACCTTGTCCCCATGGTCCAGTATTTAAAGGGTGGCTACAAAGAAGATGGAGTCTCCCTTAGTACAAGGAGTCACATGGAAAAGACAAGGGGTAATGGGTACAAGTTACTCCTGGGGAGATTCCAACTGGACGCAGGAGGAAAATTTTTCACAATGAGAACAATCAGCCATTGGAATAATCTCCCCAGGGAAGTTGTAGATTCTCCAACATTGGACACTTTTAAGATTCAGCTGGACAGGGTGCTGGGCCATCTTGTCTAGACCATGCTTTTGCCAAGAAAGGTTGGACCAGATGATCCCTGAGGTCCCTTCCAACCTGGTATTCTATGATTCTATGATAATTCAGTACATAAATTATTCAGACATATAGCACTTTGCAAGAGAAGTAAAACAAATGCAAGTATGTGGTAATGTAATAGAGCATACTAATAAGAGAAAAAACTCTCCCACTCTTGAAGCACACTAAAATAATTTTAACTTACTGAAGAAGTGAAAGGCTTGTGAAATACTTGAGAGAAAACTCCTCCCAAATTATTAACACTAATTTAACACTAGATTTTTTTTTTTGGCTACCTCTTCTCAAATGCTGTTTCTAAATTTTAGAATGTACATCTATGTACTACTTGTTCAACTACTTCGGTGTTTTACCAAAATAAAAACAATGAATGGTTCCAATTACCCTGAAGTTGTGCAGAAATAAGCCATTAAATACTATGTGTAATAATCCCACTGTTGTGATTGCTTTGACAAGCAACTGGCATTTAGAAAAGTCCAGCAAAACATGACTTCTATTTCCTTGTACATATCTGAGATAATTAATGAGACGGTCATATACTAAAAGATACTTTTCAACAAGAACCTAGGAATTTCATAGATAGGGTATAAGAACGGGAAAAAATAAACTATCTTTTCAACACAACTGTGATATAAGACCCAAAACCAAGGCTCAGAGTCATTAATGACATAATTTGAAAAAGTCCATGTTAGTTTTGAGTTCTTAGGTATCCAGATAATGAATCTAATAACCCTGGAGAAAGAAGGTGTTTCTACAGTTTGCAATTTTATTTTAGTTGCAAATGCTATTAAAACCAGAGCCCTGATGCATCTGAAGTTCGGCTTACAGAATAGTATGAATTGTCAAGTAATGCCAGAGTCTATCTCAGGTGACCTGTCACATTGCAGTTCAGTTTTCTTTAATTTTCAGTATTTTAATAGCTAAGGCCAACTTCACAGTCAAGGCAGAAACAGGCTAATTTGCAAACTAATTCATCTATCTGTTTCAGACATCTCCCTTAGGATGATATTAATTACACTGGCTATACTGACTAGATTGTCATTGACCATAAACCTTAAGGTGACTACCTCACATAAGCTTTTACCTACTTTTCTACAGTACCTACTCTTAGTGAGCTAACACTCAGATAGATTAACAATCTGGCGGGATTTTTTCTGCACTTCAAGCCAGAATACAAAACTAGGTGGCTTAGAACCATCTCAATCAAAAATGGAGGTATTACATCTGGATGAACTTCAGAGATATGTTAGAGAGAGAAATACTTGAAAACTCTGAAACATCGATGAAGAAGAAAAACTTCCTTCTTTTTTTACTAACGGAGTTTCTTTTTCTCATTATGCAGGCTTGTCTGTGACCTGAAGAGACTGTGAATCAGCTGTTCATGATGGAAAGCTGGCTCATGATGTACTTGCCCAGAAATGCATATGGGGAAGAATGCAGCAAAAGAAGGCAAGGTGCCTAGCTGTCCACTGAAGTATTTAGCCCTGTACTTTTGAGGCAGCATCCACCGGTTCAATCACATCAGAAACCCTGGGTTCCAGGTTTCTCAGTTCAATTTAGTTAATTCCTCTGACAGAAAGAAGGATAGCTCTACTGTAGTTTCTTCACAGAGAATGAGCTTCGCTATGCAAACAGAACTATACTTGACATCAGTAGCATTTTACAGCTGACAAGTTTGTCAGTTCTAACACATTAGAAAAATCCACAGCTCTTCTGTGATAAACCTGCCAAAATGAAGTGGAAAAGCATGCTTCTGCAAGCATTAATTTCTTCTGTCACTGACTTAATCCAGCACATAGAGAGAAGCTAAGACATTTCATTAGGACATTGTAACATGAACAGAAACCAGGAGGTCCCTTCTAATTCTCAGACCAAGCCCTGCTCATGCAGGATACTTTATCATCTCTCTCATGAATTTACTGAAGTCCACCTTAACACTATTTCTATGCCTTCTACCCCAATATGAAGATTCAAGCCACTGTGGACTGGTATAAACAACTATCCTCTACTTTGCATCCTAAATTTACTCATAGCTCTCTTGGATCCCATTATTGTCAGCTCTGTCTACCTGTTCACTCCAGTGCAAAGCCAAGTTTCTTAAATGCAAGACACTGGTACTGTAAACAGTCGCTCAATTCACTACCTGTACTAGAAATACCTCAGCGTATCTCTCTAAATACACACTTGCTTTGTACACAGCTACATAGACCTCAATAGACTAATCATACTAGTCCTATGATCAACAGCAAATCCAGGTATTTCCTCCCTTCTCCTACATTTCCAGGAGATGTCAGTCATAAACCCAAAAGCGCATGACTTCATTGCCCTTCTGACTGACTGTAGTCTCACGTCTGTTACACCAATCTTCACGGTCAACTGGTTCTTCTTTTTCTATATTGCTTACATCTCTAAATTTTAGACAATCAACTATCTCCACAGTTGCTTTCTTGGTCAGCTTCACTAACGAAAACATTCTTCAACTCTTGCGAATGTCTCTCCAGTAATTTCTCACTAGCTTGACTGCTCTGCTTTCAACCTACTCACTGACATGACCTGTTTGCCCAATTTGCTACCTAACTTAAAATTCTACAGCACTGGCAGGAAAAAAACTGCTGTTACCTTTTTAGACTGAAGTTACACAAATGCTCCAAACAAGTTTCACAGATTCACAGAACGGTTGATGTTGGTAAGGACCTCTGGAGGTCATCTGGTCCAACCCCCCTGCTCAAGCCACTTAGAGCCAGTTGCCCAGGACCATGTCCAGACGGCTTTTGAATATCTCCAAGGACAGAGACTTCACAATCTCTCTGGGCAACCTGTACCAGTAAAACAGGTTTTCCTTAAGTACAGACAAATGGCACATTGCTGGCTTATGTTCAACTTGGTGTTCTCCAGGACCCCCAGGTCCTCTTCTGCAATGCTGCTTTCCAGCTGGGCAGCCCCCAGCATACGCTGGTGCATGAGGTTGTTCCTCCCCAGGTGTAGGACTTTGCACTTCTCCTTCTTGAGCTTCATGAGGTTCCTGTCCACCCATTTCTCCTGTTGAGGTCCCTCTGGATGGCAGCACAACCCTCTGGCACATCAGTCACTCCTCCCAGATTTGTGTCATCAGCAAACTTGCTGATGGTACACTCTGCCCCATCATCCAGATCATTAATGACGATGTTGAACAGGACCGGGCCCAATATCGACCCCTGGGGTACGCTGCTAGTTACTGTCCTTCAGTTAGACTTTGTGTCTCAGCTCAGCCATTCAGCCAGTTTTCAGCCCACCTCACTGCTCACCCAGCCCACGCTTCATCAGCTTCTCTGTGAAGATGCTACTGGAGACAGTGTTGAAAGCCTTAATGAAATCAAGATAGGCAAGATACACTGCTCTCCCCTCACCTACCAGGCCAGTCATTTCATCGCAGGTGGTATCAGGTTGGTCAAACATGACTTCCCCTTGGTGAACCTATGCTAACTATTCCCAATGGCCGCCTTGATTATTTTAAATGCTTTTAAAACATTGGAAAACATCACATCTGTAATCAGGACTTTAGTAGATAAAAATTAACATAGTTAAATCTGCTTTAGTATAAATTTGCACCAACTGAGAATCTATCATTTCAGTCTACAGCATGTTTTCTCCCAATTTCAGGCATCCTGGTTTTTTTTTCCAAGTAACAAAGAAGTACAAGTCATGCAATTCACACACTTATTTTCTCCCAGAGGAATGGGCAAAAACGAGTGATTCAATAGATTCTATATATACTTTCTCTCAACATCTTAATTTTTCAAGGGATTTTCTATGAACCCTAACAAAATTCCCTCTTAAATCCTATCCCCAAATCTTTGGTCTCTAATTCTTAGAATCTTAGTGGGTAACCCCGAGTAGGCTAATCAAACAAGAAAAACTGCATTTCTTTCCAGCTGAGTATATAAATCCTGATCTCTAATGTTTTTCCTCCCAATTAAGCAGTTCATAAAATTGATAAAGCTTTTGGAAAAAAAAAATCCTATTAAAAATTCTAGAAACTCTTTGACTCTACATAAATTTTCAGGAAGAAACTTTATTACCTGAACTCTGGAATAAACATATCTAACAATATCCAAAAGCCCTGATAACCCCTCGGGAAACGCTTCAATGACCTGAATGTGTCAAAAAGAGGGAGAAGCAGATGACCATACTGAAAAAAACATGAATGAGAAAACAGTATATCCAACTATTTATTGTACCACTGCAAATAAAATATTTTTTACCACAATTCAGCATATACTCAATATTGATGAACTATTTTTAAAAAATCATTTGTGTCACACAATGTATGATTTTGCTATATATACTGTCAAAAAGCATCATTTCAAATACACTGGAAGACAAAAGCATAGATAGTTTTGCTTAGAAAGCCTGACACCACGATGAAGTCTGGTGGGAAACAAAGCTTTCTCTAATCAATAGCTTAATTTTCAGAAAAGGTCCCCAGAAATAATAGCTAAGTAAGTTTACATTGAAAAGAAAATACTATTCTCATTTTCAGAACATTATTCAACTTCCACATTCCAGATAAAACCTGAAAAAAATAGTTTAATAAGTCTTGATATCATTAGAATAAGCTACCAGAAAATAATGAAAAAATCAGTGTTTCTATGTTGTGACTGCAAAATTGCATGCAACTTTTAGTGTTCATTTGTTATGTAAGTCAAAAAAGGAAATTGTAATAGCGTGGAGATGAACACAAGACCAGCAAGTACACAGTGAAAACTAAAGGAAAAGCTAAGGAGAAAAAAAAAGTAGTATCTTTTTGTTCCTTTTTCTTCCTACCTCATTGAAGACAAGAAAAATACTACTTTCAGGATAGTCTGTTCCAAGGAAGCCTGGACTTATGTGGATAACGAAGCAGAGGCACAGCCAGTGCTCCTCACCAGTGCCAGGGCAGGAGCAAACTCCTTTTTGCAACTCTGTGCAGCAGCTACGCCACAACTGTACAAGGAGACGCTTCTGAACTACCATTATGCAGTTAAATTCTGCTGCTAACACTGATTCAACAGCTGCATAATGTAGCCTCAACCATTAGTAAACTGCTTTGTGCTTCTCTGTATTTTTTAACTTTTATTTGCAAGCAGTTAGTTGCAAGAGATAGTTACATCTTTTTCAAAATATATGATAATGTTAATCCTCTTTGCTGTGTTTTCAAGGACTAAAATGAAAAACAAGCACAACATTTTACTTGAACCTAAAAAAAACCCTCTGAAATTTTGATACTTCTGGAACAAAGAGATTAACATTCTTCAATTAAGACAGAAGAAAGCTTCCTTCAAACTGATCTGCAGGCAGTACATATTATTTCATCAGTTCAGAGATTAGATGTGCAGGTAAACTGGTTTCCAAGGCAACTGGACTAACCATGGGGAAGTCATCAGGGTGATAAGTAACTCAAAAAATTCAGAAGGTACCATGTGGAAATGGAAGAGAAGTTGCTGAACTGTAGCTATTGAGATAAGCCTAAGATTTACTTATTTTACACAGAGTAGAATAGGATTATTTAGAACAGTGTTTCTAATGTTTAGACTGTAAGGTCACGAACGGTGCCTGAAAACCTGACATGGGGCCAGAGGAGACGGTACTCCTCACTGAACACTGCAAGCACAAGCAGAAGATCAAGCCCTTCAGTGCTCGTGCAACCCAAATTGCCTCCCAAGTTTCTGCTGCATTGCTATCAGGTATAGTAAATGAGGGACACAGACCCCAGCAGCAAGAGAAATTCTGAGAAGTGTTTAAACAACAGAGATGGCTGAAGTGTGAGTTTTAGGCCTTCACAGGTCCCCAGTCAAGTTCCACTACAAACACCGCTGAAAATAGGTGAGCTCAACAACACTGAATTTCTGAAACCTGCTGAGTGTTTTCCAGGTTTTGGAGCTTTAGGCAGTGCAATCTCTAGAAATACAGTTAGGTAACAATGCAGGAAAATATTTTGCTTATTTATATTTAATTCGTATGTGCAGACTTAAGTATCACTAAATACAGTACTTGACATTTACAATTTTTTATTTGGATGCCATGATTCAGCAAATGTTTAAATTGACTGTGCAAACTAGAAGGCATGAGTGTCTCAGCCACAGAGAAACCCATCATTTGGAGCAAATTAAAACATAATAGAGAATAAAAATAGCTGGCCTTAGATAGTGCCTTCTAGGTGTTTGCTTCTTCCTCTTGCACAAATTGCACAACATACATCAATTTGCAATATCAATCCACACTGCAATTTGAATTCAAGGCAAAACACAAACAATATACATTTGCAGACAAGGTTTTTAACTGAAGGCACACATACATGCACAAAGGCAGTCTGAAAAAAAAAGATGATTTTGTATGCAAAACCAGAAAGTTCCTCCCAGCCTGCTGCCACCCGTAACACAGGGAGGAGAGGACCATTTTCTTCTGCAGAGGCGGAAGAGGGGCTTTCTGGAAAATGGGATGAGTTTCTGTCGAGCATCTGCTGTTTCCCACAGAATTCCAGAAACTCTGGAATGTTTGGGCAGAAACTCTGACATGCAGCAAGGTCCCAGGGCCACAACACGGGGGGCACGTGAGGGACAAAGTCTGTCTTTGTGTCAGTGCCTAAATTGGGTAGTTCATTTTATTTATTTTAAATAGAACACCATGGCATATTATATGCAATGGATTTACTTTTTTTACTCTATACTGTGGGAAACTATGTTTTGTTTTTCAGTGCTCCAAATGGCATTTCTGAAAGCTTTTAAAAAGACCTGGGAGAGAAAAGACCAGCTTGTAATATCTGAAATAATTCTCAGAGCTCAATCCTCTAAGCTGCTTCTCAACTAGAACCACCATCACCTACTGCAAAAATTCAGGGGGCTTCTCTAAGAATATAAACTGAAATAGCTTTGCACAGCTTTGCACTCAGTGCAAAGAGTCCTAAATCACATCAAATTCTCCTTTGCTGTTACATGCTTCTTGTGTACTAATTTCTTAATTTGCAGTACCAGAAGAAAGTTTGATACAGCAGCAAGATAACCCCACATAACAGCAAAAACATCTTGCGCAGATACAAACACAAAATCCTCCATGTTATATAACGACTCTGAAAACTACTTAAAGAACACAATAAGGAATACATTATCTTAAGATATCCACTGAGAGAAAAAAACAAACACCAACCCCCAAACTTTTAGTTTGGCTAAGAGGAATTCATCACACTGGGGGCAGGCGTTAATTTGCATCTCACTAACAGCAGGATTCTACTGTCCTTCTACAGCCCACAATTTAGCAAAACAGAAACAAAAAATCAAATCAAAGTCTGTGGCACACAGTAGTACCCTCCCTCCTCCCCCACCAGGTCTTATCATGCTGTAAGATACTTAAAAGACTGAAGTCCAGAGAGCTTGTCAATGGGATGGAATTATTTTGTTAGCTTAACATCTCTGCATCAAGCTTCCCAGCACCTTCAGTCATAGGTTAGCACAGGAAGAGTCACTGTACTTGCTGTGTAAGCATGCTTTAAACCACCACAGGAAAAAGAAAAAAAGGCCACCATCTGTAAAAGACATAAAGCAACATACAGCTGCCTCTACAGAATGACATAAAGATGAACCAGCCACCCCCTCCAACTGCAAGAGAAAAATCTCTGATTCTTCAAATGTTGCGTTCTGAAAAAAAACTTCGCAAGGAAGCCTGCACCCGCGTCCTCTGGTATATGGAAAAGAACAGACATTTATTTAGTTGCACGCAGGATCCTAGATGTTCAATTCAATCATGAAAGGAATTTTGTCTTCAAATTGGAAGCCTTCTAAACTACATCCTTGAATTACCATAAATAAAATTCTGTGAAACCATCAAATAAATTCACAGTCTCTTGTTGTGAGGAATATATACCATCCATCAGCAATTAGCATTTGGACAGGCAGGCTCCGTAAGGAGAATTTGCTTGGCTTATTTTACGTAACACATAAAATAAGACAAAGTATATGACTACATTCCAAAGTAAATTAGTCTTTTATTGAGCACCAAACAGCTACAACTACACTGCTTTTGGTACCAACCCATCTTGTTTAATTTTAATTCAGGTACACCTAATTTATACTGCTGCCTGGAGCAATACATACACATATTCCCCATGACAGTCCCCCCACTCTTAAATCTCTTTTGTTTCCTGAACATAGCTTGATACCGTTATATAAAGGAAAGGAGTACAGATTCTGGGAACTGTAATTTGTTTTCGACTTCTATTGGCCAAGCATATAATTACATCCATGACAGATAATATTTTCAAACAAGTATCAAGTCACATGGGACTGCTGCAAAGAAGAAAGTCAGTACTATCCTGAAAACACCAGGAATTCAAAGCACAGGCTGAAGCCACTTTCTTTTACTTCCTCTATATTAATTTCAGTTTAAGTTCTGCTGAAGATATGATTGACAACAAACCCACTCTCGTCAGCCAGAGTTACACGTGAGGTACAATTCTGTCAACAGTACATTACCCACCCTTTTTTAATTTCTGAAACCTGGCTTCACAGTTAGTAAAGAGCTATGGCAATGTGGGAGGTGTGTTTTGAAGATGTTGAAGACCTTGCAGAAGTTCTCTCAAATCAAAATGGTGAAGGACAGAGCAGCAGTGCAGGCAGGAGGCAAGCGCTCCAACATGGGTAGCTGCAGCTCCTGGCTCTTTCCCCAGATTTCACCTGTACCTCATCTACCTGTAGGTCAGTGAGTATGCATTGTAAAAGGCGAATAATATTTTCCTTCTAAACTGTAGTATTATGACATTGATTCATCACTATCGTAAGATTCCCCAAAAGCAGTTATCTAAATTTTACCATTTTTATTCTCCATTAAAATTTGAAGGTCTCGGTTCTCCTCCTCTCTCTTCCACTAATCCCAGTTGCATAACTAAGCATTATTTCATCTTCCTCTGACTGTTTCTCTCCCTACTATGTTATCTGTTGGGCTTATTTATATTCATTATGCAGAGAGACATTCTAGCCACAAAGTGAATACCTCGATAAGGGTCTGACTGTGTATCAAAACCAGGGCAGCTTCAAGACATGAATAAGAAAGCCTATCCTGGTTACCCTGCTTTTAAAATTATTCTAGCTTCTTTATTCATTGATGTTTTATTTATCTTTTCTTCCCCCTTGGGGAATGCTCCACATTCAAATTGCTTTAGAATAGTGAAGTTAAATGTTAGTCTTTGTCACCTCCCAGCCACCACTTTCAAATAGCATAATGGGAGAGACAACCTAAAAAAAAAGTCAGGTTTCAACTGATATGGCAACTGAAGAAAAGAGGATGGAAAAGCATCCAGAAGAGGAGTCTGGTCTGAGAAATAAATACTATTTATTATCACTAACTGGAGACTACAACCCGGTAAAGTATTTATGGTCTTATCAGTTGGTCAAAGGAAAACACAACATTTATATAATCACTAAATTAAAAATCTGGAGTCCATCACTTAAAACCCCCACAATATCTGAAGTGAAATTAAGTTGTGTTAGGGGTGGTGCTCCACAAAGTAAGCACAAACATCGATCGAGGCCCTGCCTAGAGTCAATAATCAATTTATGGAGTACTGCAGTCTCTCTGACTTCTTGCAGCTTACAGCCCTAGTAAGAGCTGCAAAGAGATGCCTCCCTTTACTCAGGGCTCAAAGACTACAACTGCCTCCCGAAGGCAGGTGACTGCTGCGTCTGATCACAAAAACAGGAAAGCTCTAACTCTCTTCATGAAAGCCTATCCAGGTGAGGAAGAGATAACAGTGGTGCACTTCATATAAAAGGCCAAGTGGTTGTAACGCTCATTCACTATGTGGGAGTTAAAATTCAATTCCTGTTAAGTCAAAGAATCTCTTTTTAAATCTAATAGCTCCTTATCTATTTCATTTTAACAAGTTTTTCAGCACATCACAGATCCCAAAGCTGCTCTCAGTGCCAAAGGGCAACAGTCTAAATATTAAGGTACACAATCGTACTTGCCCTTGTGTTCTTTCCAGTGCCGGGACCTGCAAATTCTTTCTGTATAGATGGTTCTTTTGGTCCCAGGTTCAACAGAAAGAGTGGAAGAACAAACAATGTAACCTGTAGTGTAATATCTAGGTAGATGCTTTCCTAGAAAATGATGGAGTGAGGGAGGTCTGAGTCCCCTTCATAGGCACATGTTCCAAAGATGGTTATCCTTTCTTCAAGCTCTTTTGTTAACCGCATGGAGAAGCCAAAGATTTTTATAAAATTTGATTATGGATTCACAACACACCTAAAAAAGCTACCAGCCTTCACGAGATAATGTACATGCGCTCCAAGATCAGTAAGTAAGAAACCCCGTTAAGCAGTAGCAAAGGTTTTCTGAGCACCTCCTTGATCAGCTTAAAGAGTTGTGATGTGATCACACAAAGGAGACTCACTGACTAGTAATTAAACTCAAGAACTGCTTCCAACTGAAGGCACTACACTCTCTTCTTGAAGCTGATGCTGTTTGTTATTAACTGCCACCCAAGAACGCAGGATTTTTTTTTAGGTATACGTCAAAAGTACTGAAAGTTTGGAACTTTAAGTCATTTGCTTTCTTTCAGAATAGCTGTGCATTTCTTTGAATACTACCAGATACTAAAACTGTTTCCAATAAAGCATCAGTTCATGGTTTCATTACGAGATCTACCTGAAGTAGACAGTTTCTGACATAATTCTTGTAACTGGATGAAGGGACCATCCCACCAGTACTTAGTATAATTAGACAGTGGACTACATGTTCAGCATACTGTTTTAGGCTCCTTGCAGAACAGACTGCAATTGCCAGGGCTGGTTGCTCTGGGAAGACAGTCAGAGCAAAGAGTAAAGGCCAGTACTCCCCACAATTCTCAGGCTTTGTTTTTTCATCACAGATAGTTTGCTGTAGCTTCCTTTTTTTTTTGGTTCACTGTCTTCTAGCTAATTAGCCGTTGAATCTTTCTCTTACAGCAGACTGTACACAAAGCTATACCTTTTTCCTTAACCATGATGCAAAATTAAGAAATGTCTTTGCAGTGCAGATAAGTGTATCAGTAAGGTGAGACTGGAAAATATTGCTAAGTCACTGAAGCGGTTCTGCAGGCACATTCACATTATACTTCAACAGTGCTGTGATAACACCAAAAAAAAACCCACTTGAAAACCCTCTATTCCATGACATCGCTGTTGTTATGATCTTAGCTAAAAAATGCCCTACAATCTCACTGCTAGGCTTTTAGCAGAGGAGGCAAGTGCACTGGCAATTCATGCAGAGGCTCTCCCTCAGCATTTATGGTCATAATTGTGCTTCCATGTTTAAGAAAAACTCCCCTAAGTCATCTCAATTTGACAAGCTGTTTCAGATTAAGTGCCACCTTATTTTGCTGTATTACACCACTCTCAGGTTTTGTATGTTACAAAACTTTCCCATTCATATTTGCTTCTTTCGAGTTTACTTGCTGCCACACACCCATGAGAAAAGGAAGCACTGCCTGTCAGTTTTGCAGCTCTCCTGATGCCCACTCTGTTCTGCACTGCCAAATGTAGCGTAAGAGCAGAAAAATTGGTATCTGTGCACTTCTTCAGGTCGTTGCCATCATCGCGTCTGTCCAGTTGCCCTGTTATCAGTGCATGCTGATACCTTATTTTCTATTCCCCATGTGCTAACTAAATGGTGCAGAAGACGACACGTGACTCAGTGGTGTTGTAATGATGGTTTCCAGCACTGTCGTCTGCCAATCTTATGCAGTATAATTTGCGTAGTATAGCACAGTATAGTTTGGTTTGATACCCCATCATGTGCTGTCAGGAATTCTTACATGCAAGCTCAGTGAACTGAATCAGAGGTGGTGGTGTAACTCCTGGAAATCTCCTATCAGTACTACTAAGCTAATTTACTGATCAAGCTCATGATGATAGCATGACAAAGGGCTGCACAATGTCAGAGAGTCCCCAAAATATCTTATTTCTGATGGTAACACTGATGTCTGCACCAAATATATGGATATGGATATTAGAGAAGCAGTTGATTCAGAGCAAGGTATTTAAAATGTAATTTATTCTACAATTGCATTTTTTTCACTTAAGGAACTTAATCAAATCTGAGGTCTGAAAGGGGCATGAGGGACAGTCGTCCTTTTCTTCTGCTGGTGGTTTTTTTCAGATAGTGAAACAAAAGATAAAATTTTGACCTTCATTTTCAAAGTAATCCAAGCCAGTCATTAAAAGACAACTATTATTCAGCAAGTCACCAAGTGATGTTGTATCTTCGAATTCCAGTGCTAATAAAAGACAAAGAATTTGATCTAGTATTTCATGATTATAGTACCACTCTTGTTTAAAAGAGAACAAAAAATACCTTATACCAGAAAGAAGTCACGCCATGCTTACCCTTAACAGACATTTTTGCTACACCCTCCTGGCAGGTTTACCTTGCACTGCAAAAATTCTTGCAGCTAAAGCAAGCTCCACACCCTTGGGAGCATTATATTTATCATATAAGAATATATTACAGAGTTTTTAAGACCAAAATTTCTCTATCAAAGCCTTTTGATGAATTACCACTACAATATTTTATTAGTTAAGTATCTGCATACACAAATAAGTTTGTTAATTCTTACTTTTCTAGGTGTGCAAGTGTAGCTTCTAAAAATGGGTGGCAGCAAATCCCTGTAAGTTGGCCAGGTGAAGCAGATACTCCATGCAACACAGCCCAGAGGAGATGCTTCCTCTCCTCTCAGGTGTCAGCCACAGTTTTAAGGAAAACTGCTATGGGACATATGGCACATCTAGATTTTGTTGTCTCATACAATAAAGAAGCAAGCTATCAAAAGCAAAGAGTGAGATCAGATAGAAAGATCTGTGGAGAAGACAACCAGAGAATGAACAGCATTTACAGAGCCTCTATGGATATGAAGCTCTACATTTCACACGTTATTTAGTTACTACAAATAATAAAAAACAATAAACAAAATCCACAGATAATGCTGTAACAAAATAAACTCAATGGAAAAAAAGCACCACAGTAAATTCTTCAGTCTTTTGAGTGATGAACATGCTCTATGTAAAACAGTGAGAAAAATTTATAAACTGACAATTAAAAGAGACTCTTTTTTTGAAATTATTTTTTAATGTAATGCAAAATGCCAACTATATCACCCAAGAAAACTAAGGTTAAAAAATGAAATTATGTCCTACACCATCAACAAAACTAACTACAGCCTGGGAAGTGTCCAGAAACAACACAGGGGGAAAAAAGAAGACAACCAGAAGCTACATTTTAAGGAAAAAAAAAAAAAAATCTACAAGGCAGACTACAATGCTCAGATAACATCAGGAAGTCAATTGAGGCAAAATGGCAAAGAGAGGGTTCAACTGCATATTTCGGATAATGCTATACTGCAGGACTACTATGCAGTGGTAAGCAGTTAGCTCTTTAAAAAAAGGCCACAAACCTGCCCTACGGCTTCTTGGAGTCCTAAATGCTGCGAGTGCAGCGCTACTGTGTACCACCTGCATTGGCTTACGAAAGCTGGGGCAGGACCCAGCCAGGGCAGGGTCCTCAGTGCTGATGAGGCTCCAACTCAGCCTGCACTCCCACCCCGTCACCTGGCTGGGGTAGGAGACCCCCACTGCTCCACCACCACCCTGGCCAAGCCCCCATGGTTTTCATTGCTGTGGATTAACTATATATGGACTAACTACAGGGGTTGTCCAGGATTTACGAGACACAAGCAACCCTGTGGACTAGAAAAATAAAATAAATAACATAGATCATACATAGCCATGAGCCTTGCTCTAACAGATCCACTTTTAAGCCAAAGGAGTGAAGAACAATTTACTTTAAACTTACTCACTATCTTTCAGTTCTAATCCTTTTATTCAAAGTGCTACTCAAAAAACTTCCCACTAATCTCTCTCACGTTTTATAAATTGCTGTCGGTCATCTTCAGCCATACACATCGGCCTCTCTTGTGGGAGTTCTTGAGCTTTACGAAATCAGCAAGATGCCTCTCTCCATCATTATCGGAAGGATTTCATAGATAAACTAGACAATGTTAGCAGCTCGGTACATTTTACAAAATGAGTAATTTTAAGATTGCACTGAAGGTGTACAGCAGAGTGTGGAATTATTTACCAGCCTGACCAGGGTTTTTGAGTATTTGGTCTCAACCGAGTGCTCGGCTCACGTTTCTGTTCCAACCAAGGCTTACCCAGCTGCAGGACAGCAACAGCCATACAGACTTCAGCTACTGCTATATGCAAAATGTTAGTGGGCTTTACCTCCACTGCAAATGAACACTACTCCTCAACAGTTTTATTTTTGTACAGGCTGTTTTTAATTTCTCCTCTTAAACATAAATATTTAACTAATAATATTTGTTTAAAAATTTCCACCAAATTTTTTTGTATTGTTAAATGTTACTTAGAAGGTTAGGTCAATCTGCTCATGCTGTTAACGCAACAAAACATGTCCAAAAAAACCCTTAAAATCCTTTCCTAGATAGCTATTTTGGTTGACAGTGGTGGGTCTAGGTTCTCATTAACAGGAAACATTAAAAGGCTGCTATCAATCCTTAAATTAAACTTAACTATCTGTAATTACAGGTAAAAATTTAAGCTGTATTCAATGAGTTCTTGTTAAAATATTCATATGTATTTAAACAACATTAACTATTACAATCAGGGAGAACCTACTGGGGCTGCTGCACCACCTTCGGATCTGCAAAACCTTTTGCACTCTTGCACCTCATGCACTCTTTTAATTTCATAAATAATAGGAGAAGTAATTTAGTATATTTTACAAATAATAAAATTAAAAGAATTCATCTTGGATGCAATTTAGCTGCTTGCTTTGCCAAAGTTCACTATCAGGAAAATATTTTTTTTCTGATTTAAATGAGCCCACAGAACCACAGGATGAGGTTGGAAGGGACTTGTGGAGGTCATCTGGTCCAACCCCCCTGCTCAAGCAAGGCCACCTAGAACTGGTTGCCCAGGACCATGTGCAGATGGTTTCTGAGTACCATCTCCAAGGATGGAGACTCCACAACCTCTCTGGGCAACCTGTGCCAGTGCTCAGTCACCCTCAGAGGGAAAAAGTGTTTCCTGATGTTCAGACAGAACCTCCTGTGTTTCAGTTCATGCCCATCACCTCTGATCCTGTCACTGGGCACCACTGAAAAGAGCCTGGCTCCATCTTCTTTGCACCCTCTCTTCAGGTATTTATGCACATTAATAAGATCCCCCCAAGCCTTCTCTTCTCTAGGCTAAACAGTCCCAGCTCTCTCAGCCTTTCCTCATAGGAGAGATGCTCCAGTCTTGTAATCATCTTCATGGACCTTTCATAGAACCATTTAGGTTGGAAAAGACCTTTAAGATCATCAAGCCCAACCATCAACCATGCCCACTAAACCATGTTCTGAAGTGCCTTGTCTACGTGCTTTTTGAATACCTCCAGGGATGGTGACTCAACCACTTCCCTGGGCAGCCTGTTCCAATGCCTGACAACCCTTGCAGTAAAGAAATTCTTCTTAATATCCAATCTAAATCCAATCTTTGTTGGACTCTCTCCAGTATGTCCATGTCTCTTGTACTGGGGAGCCCAGAACAGGAACCAGTACTCCAGGTGTGGCCTCACCAGTGCTGAATAGAGAGGAAGGATCACGTCCTTTAACCTGCTGGCAACACTCCTCCTAATGCAGCCCAGGATACCATTAGCCTTCCTTGCTACAAGGGCACATTGCTGGCTCATGTTCAACATAGTGTTTGCTCTCCAGGACCCCAGAACCTCTTCTGCAAAGCTGCTTTCCAGTCGGGTGGCCCCAGCATACACTGGTGCATGGGGCTTTTCCTCCCCAGGTGCAGGATTTTGCACTTCTCCTCGTCGAACTTCATGAGGTTCCTGTCTGCCCACTTCTCTGTTCAGTCAGTTTTCAGTCCACCTCACTGTCTGCTCATCCAGCTCATACTTCATCAGCTTCTCTGTGAGGATGTCAAGCCAAAAGCCTTACTGAAGTGAATGTAGACAAGACCCATTGCTCTTCCCTCATCTATCAAGCCAGTCACTTCATTGTAGAATGTTATGAGGTTGGTAAAGCGTAACTTCCCCTTTACAATGGTCAAGACTTACTGGTAATGACTGTGTCATGCACTTGTAAACCACAGTAAGTCTTAGCAGTTATTTTGGATCTACAGCTGTTAAGGTTGGAAATTGCTTTACTGGCCATACAGAGACAAGGGGAAAAAGAAAAAAAAACAAACAGAAAGAAAAAAATAACCCCTCCATTTAATGGTATTTCCCTCCCCTCATCTTAAATATCAACAAGAAAGAAATGTGCAAAACATCAAGGTGGCAATTTTTAGTCAACATGCCAGACTAATTAAGGGGAGGTAAAACTGAGCAACTACTTCAAAGAAAAAGGCTGGACAAAGAGGAGTAAAGAACTACGTGGACTGCTAGCCCCATGCTCCCAAACACCACACTGAAACATTCTCATTTGCATTAGTGCACTTTGCCACACTTCTAAATCACCAGCTTTTTCAAAAGTGCTCTAAATCTCTAGATTCATGGGTTCTCTCTGGTTTGCCCTTGCAAAAAAATACAGTATTAAAATATTCTGAGTATTCTGTTTAAGCAGTCCATGCACAATAAAATCTACTGGACAGTCACCCAAGTCAACACTAATGAACAGGTATCTTTGGGCTGCTAAGAAGGCAGAGCTAACAGGTAAATATTTTAATATGTCAGAATCTACATATCTACAGAGTCTAAATATGTCAGTATCTAAATATGCCGGAGTCCATCTTAAAGATGACTGCAAGCTTATAAAGATGTAAAGACGATTACAAGCTGGATAAAACCTTGGGATTTTTTTTTATCATAAAGGCCATGATCTAGATGAATTAGGAGTTTGATAGCATGACTTTTAAAAGCCTCTATAGCTTATTGCTTTTAAACAAATAATGTGAATTGTAAATTTGAAATACAGTATTTTATCAAATAAAAGGCCCTAGGTCTACATGCAGCATAGTCTGAATATTAAGATATCCCTCCAGTGTCAACCAGCACCTTATGCCCTTGAGATTATGCACTGAATACTAAGGCAGATGGAAACTGCAGAGAGGAACATAAAAAGTTACAGATGTGCATAGACTAAGAAGTGCATCTGTATGCATAATAACGCAAGGCAAACGGGTTTCAGAGATAAATTCTGTATTCACACCTTCCACTGACTTTATCATACAGAAATATCTGAGTGATCTGACAGGTCTCTTGAATCAACTCTAGTGAGTAAAATTAGCTTCTGCTCTCACTAGAATACTTTCTATATAAAAAAAGGACATCACAGAATAACAGCTATCGCTTTGTACCATTTAATTACAGGAGTGTCAGATACTTTTTTTAATAGATTATTTGTGCACAAATTCAACAGTCCTGAAGGAAATTCTAACCCTTAACAGAATTAATAGACACTGTTAGACAATACAGTAGTCTATTTGGAACACAGTAAAAGAGTGCCTGCTATTACAGTTCTTTAATCTTAGTCGGAAAATGCTCAATTCCACCTTAAAAGTGGAATGCTGCCCCTTAGCCTTCAGGTGCTTTTCCTTTCTGGATATACCAGAGAAGCAATTATGCTCTTTTTCAGGCTTTGTCATCCCTCACTGAGCAAGATAAATTTCTTAAGCTCCCTGTTTTATGATAGAATTAACCAAGAAAAAGACAGATAAGAGCAGCAAGTTGCTGCAACTCTTCCTGCAAGCTCATTCGCCTTGAGCAGAATCCACCAGACACATTCCAGATGAAGTCTCCTTAGCCAGCTATAAAATGACACTCACTACCACTACCAAAATATTTTGCTTCATGTATCTAGAATGCCATTTTCCTTCCACACAGCTGCATCGCACCACAGGTTACTGCTGTCATTCTGTGCAAGCGAGACCCAGAGTGGCTTTCTCCTTAGCTGTCATCCCTACAAATGAATCACTAGTTTACTATAAAACTTCTTAGCTCATAAATCCATCCCTACTACTGAAGTCCTCCCAGTCATCCATATTTTACTGTAATCCTATGCAATGATAAGGCTTCCCCACTTTCCATCAAAAGCAACTGTCATTAGCACACTCCAACTTTCTGAGACAGAACTACTGAAATTCTTAACAGTCTTCTATCTTATCAAAGGCAGACATTATATGCTACCTCTCATAAATCCATTTACATGTATGACACTTTTCCATTTGCCTCCCTGCCTTGATTCTTTTTAGGTTTTTTTCTATTGCTTTGCTACAGGAAAAAAAAAAAAATTTCAAGCTGCCAGAACCACCTCTTCTCTACGTTCTGAAAAATAGCTTCTGCATTTGCTGTTCCGCAGTTAAATACCATCTCTATTTTGATAGTGTTCTGTTTGTTTTGAAATGTTTGCCACAAGACTTTCTAAAATACAGCTTCTTTCACCAAGCCCCGTACAAACCTCAGCACTATGAACTTTTAGGTTTCATCTTCATTTCCCTGTAAGAATTTCCACTGTAAGAGTTTCCACCTGTATGCTTTTATTTCACTCTTAATCCCGATTTCATGTTCGACACAACCAACTGCACCAAAAATGAAGGCAAAATATTAATACAAGCTGGGGATGATAGCTCTGATCATAACCTCATGCTCACTGTGTAATGCCCAGCTTCCTTTCTTTTTTCATTTTTAATGGATAAATAGCTTTTAACTACTTGGATTATTTTCCTTTACAAGGTCAAACTCAGCTTGACTTTCGGCAACATCTTAATCACACTTTAGACTTCTGAACTCTATGACAGTCTTCATTTTTTTAAACAACTACTTTTGCCACTCCTTGCAAGTTCTTGGCTAGCTTCTGATATTCTCTTTGGCTGGCTTTTCTTCTGATTAGGTCTGCAATTATTCTGCTCGTGTATTCTGCTTTTTCTTGGGACGCAAATCCTACATACCTTTTCTAATTCTGAATCAAAGAGGTTCCAAGAACCCCACCATTAGCTACCTTTGCTCTGGTTCATCTAATGTCAAACCATTTCCCTACAGTTTCTCAGTCTGCATTTTTGAAATTCAAAACCTTTAACTAGAAACCCCTTTCAATCTAAACCACATAAACCTCTGATGCCAATTATTCAATCCAAACTCGTTTTCTACAAACGGCTCTTCTAGAATGTCCTCAATGCTTATAAAACCCAGTTTAAAGCAACATTATTTCTTTTTAGTTCAGTAAGGGTGTGTGAACATTGCATCCAGGAATAACTGGTCCCTAGAACTAGTAGTGAAATTATGACCTATACAAGAGTTAAAGTCTCCACAGCATATAGTGGTAGGCAAGTAACTTTATTCCATCTACTGTATTCCAATAATTCCATGTATACCTAATACAAGAAAATTCTTTTGCACTTGAAATTACTGTGTGTGAAAGACTCATCCAGTGAAAGTATACAATTCCAACTCAGCAATACACTTCATGCACGTGATAACCACATAGAGCAAACTGACCCTTTAATAACCAAAATAGCAACTTGTTCTGGAATGCTTTATCCTGTCACTACTGTTCTTTATCTGAGAGCATCCAGTCTTTGAATCCTTAATATTTACTTCTCATTCCTTTCCCTGACAAATATATATAAAAGTTTGTGCCTTTTGTAACAAATGCAACTGAAATAAAAGACCAGGTCCCAGAAACGCTCTATATATCCTACCACCAGAACAAAGAACCTGGTTTTACATTAACTTTTACAAATAATGAAAGTTAGCATCACAATCCTTGCAGTACAACACATATTATTACTACTTAAGCCTGCAGAATTTCCCATACTTCACAATACCTGAAAAAAGTATAAGGTCATTTTATGTAGCAGAATACATGTTGCAAGCTACCCAAGCAATAGCTCAGTATGTGAAACTACTTCACAAGTCAAGATTAATGGAATTAATTACCAACTTGCTGCCCATTTTACAGAATCCAAATACCAGCACAAAGGTTCAGTGATTTATTCAACATTACAGGAGACATAGCCTAAGCCTACTTAACGCCTAGTTTCATGCTTCAGCCAGAACTACCATCCACTCCTAATGTTGTAAACAAAGCATGGACACAGGAGCTAGAGTAGAGAAACAAATCTAAGGAAAGCAAAATATTCTTTCAGTGATTTCAGAAGGAAGCTACACATCTTTCACATCTTTCTTCATCTGTAAAGTTTCTTAATCAGCCCATTCAAATGTGAATGAATTTCTCAGATTCTGTAATAATTTTAAATCCGATATAGCCTGAGGATCTTTCTGCAAGTCCTGTCTTCCACATCTGCCTTCAACCAATGTCCTAACACCCACTGGGACTACTTTATTTATAGAATCATAGGCTCACTGAGATTGGAAGGGAGATCTGGAGGTCATCTAAATCCAACTCCATATTCACTTAAGTAAAACACGCATAGAAGCAGTGGCAAGTTTGGAGCCCAGGACTGTACAGCGCTTGTGGATGGGTAACCTTCACTTATGACTTCTATGATGCAAAATAGTTCATCAACATTTTGACAACAACACATAAATACCATACTAAACACTGAATCAGGCAAAGAAACACTTTCTTTTTCAACAAATTTCAAAACTTGAAAATGTTTCCAGCATACTTTATTTTGAAGCTTATCAAACGAAGAATAATATTTTAGAGAGTAAAAAATTTCCAAAGTAATTAGTGTCAGATTGTTTCAGATTCCTTCTTTGCCACTATTTACATTCCCAAATACATTTTAGTGAGAGAAATGAGGAATAACTAAAATAAAGACTTGCTCCTTGAACTGATGTTTAATAAGAAAAGTCACCATCTAGTTCATAAGAAATTTCAAAACAACGGTTAAAGACAAATGTCATTTATATTTTACACTAAACTACAGTCACAGCACTTGTAAAACCTCTTTAAAGGCTCACTTCAAAAAAAAGAGAGGGAAGCACAAATTTGGATTCCTGAAGACCATTTGAACAAAACACGGTCTGCAAAACTGAAGTGTTGAAGGATATAAGATTCAGTCATACTGCCCAACAAAAGAGAGGAAGAACATATGAGGCACAGGCACTAGTGATCATAATCCCTTCATTTGGAATTAGCTGAAGCATGGAAGAGCCGTTTGCTATATCCCTTCCATTCCTGTTACCTTCTCTCACACCTACCCCAAAACTCAGAGAAGTCTGCAGAGAGGTCCCTTCACCACCACTGCACCCTACCGAACCCTGAAAACTGCAGCAGCAGCTTGGGCTAAAACCCCTCACTGCACCCCAAGTTACCAGCTGTCTGCCATCCAGTCTGATCACATACTACCCAACCCTCTCCAACCTCTTCGCCAGGGAGGGCCAAGTCAGCAGAGCAGAAGGCTCCAAAAGGAGGCTCAGCAAGAGACACCGATTGCTGCCAGCAGCTTTAAATGGTTTAACGTATACCTGGTGCCAGAAATAGGGCACTAATTGAAGATGCAGCCATCAGCTATCAAGATACCAGACATTCTGGACTTGGAGAGAGGAGAAGAGGTGAACGTTGCTCTTCCATCCTAATTCTATCCAGGATGAATGAAGCATGGCTCAAAAAGGACTATGATTTGGACAATCAATACATTTCCATTTGCTAGAGTGTAGAAAGCCATGAGCTAATGAATTTTGCACTACTGGCAAACCTTGTCCAATTAGCCCACAATGTTTGGGAAGCAGCATATAACCCAACCCCCAGGAAACCCTGCAAAACTCAACAAAAGGCCAATAAATTACAGAGTTTCTGCTTTTTTGTGTAGAAAAGTATCCCTGGCAAGACCAGGGTATTTTTTTCCTCATTACATTTACTTAACTTTTTCAGCTGTTACACTTGCCTTGGAAAGTTTCAGTTCTATCCCTGAGCAGAAACACAATACCCCAACACAAGAACAGGCCAGTGCTGATGAAGGCCTCTATATTCCTATATAAACACTCATATCAACTGCTATTATCAATGTGCACATCCCTTGTTTAGCAACACACTCATGCCCACTGTCACTAACAGCACCAACTCTTGGGCCCTTTTAGGCTACTTTTTTATTGAACAGCCTCAAGCTGACTTAACCTCCCACAGACACGCACAACTGCTCACGTCAGCGATGCCACACTCCAAATACCTAGAAACTCTCCAAGCCTGCAATGGCCCCTGGGCAGCCACCTACTCCTAAAGGGACTTTCAACAGAGATGAGATCAGCAAACATATCCCATAATCCTAGAGGACAGTAAATGACCCATGGAGCATGGGATCTCTGATAGCAAAATTACAGACTGTAACACAGTAGAATTTCCTGCATTTCCTTTGACTTGAGTATTTATAGCAAGTTTCTCAATAACTGGGTTTTTTGTCCTGCTTGGGAGATGAGCAGAATTCGGTCTTCATCAGTTTGATGAGTAAGATTTTATTTATTCATCAATCTGCCTATACTTCATTACTTCTCACAGTCCACAGCATTTCCCCTAAAGGGACAGAAAGGATTCCCCTTGGTGGTAACTGAAATCTCTTTGCCCTTCAGCCTCAGCACTCTTCTCATTTACTTCTTAACAAGTCTACCTGAAAAATCCCTTGGTAAAATAGTTCAAAGATGTTTATGTAAACCTGTTGAGACCTTCAAGTAACAACTTTATGGCAATAACGACTCACTCATTTCACAGGTTACACATTCAAATGCCAATTTTGTTAATTATTTCAGAGCTCACCTATAGGAGAAGAATGGCAGTACGATACTGTGAAATCAATGCTAAACAGCCAGAGTTTGGGTTGGACTTTTCACACCATTATCTAGCAGAGTAGTCAAGTACAAATTGATTTGTTTTAATAAAGACAAATCAGTTTTCAACAGTTCAGAAAATACTCCTACATTGCTTTGTATTTTCCTCTCTCTCAGTTATGCTATGCATGAGACGATGCTCAGGAAAGTATTAATGAAACCAGTTATGCCCACTAACACACAAAATCACCTAGAAAAGAAGCATTCTTAAATAGTTGCTGTCTGTTCAGCTAGCAAGCATCATCCCCACGTAACGGATGGGTACGGGGAGCAATCGGTTAAGTTCACCCATTAGCACTGTGCGAGGGGACAGAACTCGAAGTCCCCCTTGCCCTCTGCACTGCTCGTTGGTACCTATCTGCTGGGCAGAAACTGCTTGCCAGAGCCAGTTCATAACCTCCTAGCAGCGTGCCAAATTGGCAGCGCTGTCCGAGAGGCAGCACAAGAGCCCAGAGACTCAAGAGCCTCCAAGGACCCACCGGGGGATTCTCCAGCTGCCCTTCTCAGGTCCCTGCCCGCAGAGGCATGGCCGGGCAGTGACCTGAGGCCACTGGCAGCCTGCCTGGGCTTACGCTGCTTGACTCTGTCAAAGGAACTACAGAGTGCTGCAGAGAAAACGGAGGAAGGCTCGAGAAGCAGTTTTTAATTTTCCACAACTTCCGCTGCACTTCTTTCTCATAGTGCAAGCCTTCCACATAGTCTCACTTCTGTTTCCCCACATGACTAACAGATTGCATGCACTGGAGGCACCTGGGACAAAAAGTAGGGGATCTCCCAAACTTCCCAATCCCTCCTACACTGTTCTCTCTCAATGCAGCTTTTATTCTGTTTTCTTCCTATCTACAATAAAGATGCTAAAATAATTAAAGCAATGATTCTTTCACTTTGGATAAGCTTGTTAAGAGTGCATTACGCTTAAAACCGTGACAAATGTACTCTTTTATTATTTACACAAATGACTTTCAGAGCATTTTCCTGATGGACTGTTATTATTACTTGATAATATGTAATCTGAAATGAATATAGCATGAAAAACTTGAGAAGAAAAGAAAAATTTTATAACTAAATAATTGAGAGAATACTCTTTTAGCACTCGGCATGACAGCATGATTCAGATCACAGCAATATACTCAAGTATGGATGTCACTGTTAGCTCTTTCAGAACAGTGGAGTCACTTTCAGGATTCTTATCTGATAGAACCATAATAAATATGATAAAACAAACCTCTGCACATAATTGGTAGATCTTTCAGAAGAGAGAACATCATCTTGTCTATTAGTACAGCGTGAGGGGGAAGGAGGTGGGGAGGGGACAACTTACATAATCCTTTGTAATAAAAGTTTTCTCTACTTCATCTCCCCAAAAAATATTAAAGAAAACCAGCTAGTTTAATTATGGGAATAATCTAGAGGGAGCACAAACACCATTAGAATTTTTGGTCCATGACACAAGCCTGAATAAAATACTAACACAACAAAATAAAAAAAATCCATTATCTCAGCTTGGAATATTTTGTTTCAGTGTAAAAAATGATCTCTTTGAAGCATGAAGAACACAAGGCAGTTCCCCTCCCTCCACCCCCCCAATAAACAGATACGAAAACCTGGTTGCTTCATTCAGTTGAAAATTTCCTAATACAAATACACATCTTACCCTAACTTAAACCACAGGTGGCATAAATGCAGATTTCGTAAATCACATACTTCAGGTTTGATAGTGAAACTTCTGTTTGTTGGTTTAGTAATTTTCCTTGCTAAACTCACACAATTAATGTCAATACAGTCAATTTTAATTACATATTTTTAATCTTAAAACGTTTAGATTTCAACTTCTCCATGATATATGGCTGTTTCAAGAGCCATTTCTGGAAAAATGGCTATGTTTTTGAATGGTCCATTTGAGACCACGTGCACTATAAACAACTTGGAAGTAAAATACTTTTATACTTAACCTGAGACTCAGCAGCAAAAAGCTGATACAACAAAACATGACTAGTTATTCCTTCCTGAACTGAAAGTACTGAAACAACATTCTTAGCTGTAATTTCAAGGTACTTGAAAACAAACCAAAAAAGCTCTCCAAGAAACCCACCCTTCATTAAGTATTTTAATCAACTGCCTTCTGCCTTTCTGTAGCACTGAGATATACTAGATATACATATATTAATGTTTCAAAGTTTTTAAAAAGTGACAATATTACTAGAAAAGATGATGCTAATTCAGACACAGAATATTAATAGTCCTCTACTAATGAGACAGAATCACACTGTTATTTCCTGGCACAGTGTTTAAACACAGGGACTTTAAAGAACATCTGGTGAGAGCTGAAGAAAAGCCATTCAATCTAAAGAAGCTGTGATTTCAAATGAAACAAAACAAAACAAAAAAACCCAAGCAGCACAACGGCCACCAAATACCCACTTCTACATTTCATCATGTGATTACAGTTCAGTCATGTAAGTCAAAACATGCATGTTGAAATTCTCAAACTTCAGAAACCCAGCTGTCATTCTCAATTTTTGCTGGCTTAATCAGCCGTCAAGTAGTCTAGGAAATGACACAAGCTCATCAGAGCTCAACTTCCTTACTCCACTTAAGACTATGCTCATTGGCTGACTGTAATAAGAATATGTATCGAAAGATCCTCTGCAATCTTTTCAGAGGCAAGATAGGATGTCGAAATCTACTTCAAATAAAGTTGCATTTGAAAAAGAACCAAAGTGCAGAAAAAGAAAGTAGGAAACTTTACCTTAATTGGAGCACGGCTAAACTGTATTTTTCTGTTGGCTGGGATTTCATCCTCATCTGGCAATCCATTAATTTCAGAATATTCCATATCAGGTTCGTAACAGTTATTTTCATCACTGTCATCCTGATCATCCTGTTCTGTACCTGTCTCTCCCCAGTCAGAATTGTATCTCGATCGTACCCGATATACGCTGTAGTCAGAGTGCATATACACATGGGAACTCTGAAAATTATTCACATCTTCATGCACTTCTTTTTCACTTGCCTCATCATAATGGGACTCGGTAGCATCTGAAACAGCATCTGTGGCAAAATCACCACCTGATGCTACATTTCTTGGTAATTCTGCAGCTTCGGGTCTATCAAAGATACCCTCTGCATGTTCTGACCGTTCCTTTTGCAACAAAACTTCTGTCTCTGTTTTTGATTTACTCCTAGCACAGCTGTCCACAGATCTTTCGCTGTCAAGCACGTTGACCAAATCCTGTTGACTCGCTGCAGAGCTCTCAACAGAATCAGCACTTGGCTCTGTACTCTTCTTTATTTGTTCAGTTGTTTTTGAACCTGCCGAAGTGCCTGTGGATGTCTTCTGTCTCGGTGCTGAAGGCGTGCTATTCTGCTGAGAGTTCTCAACAGACATCACGCCTGTACTCTGTTTGGCTGGGGGAGACCACGTGCTAGCATCTTTCAAAGGACTGAAACCCTCAAGGTTTGCAACTGGGGAAGAGATATTTGCGACAGTAGATGAGAGGTTTAGCGGATAGTGACCAGTTACAGAGTACTCTTCATTGTTTTCTGACTTTTCTACAACGATGACATTGTGCGAGTCAGTGTTTTCAAAAACTGCACTGAGCTGACTCACAGTTGGAGAGACAGTCTCTGTCCTTGGGCTAAGACTGTCCAGTGAATCAGTGCTGCCTCTGTGAGACTTAGAGCTGCACCACTCATCTGGAAGCTCATTGGAAACAACTTTCTCTTTCTTTGGGGAGTAGCGATTGGAATGTCCCATTTCATGAGCATTTCGCTCAAACATCTTCCGAGTTTCAGTAAACTTGGAATAGGAAGGACCGTCATGGATAGTGTCAAATCTACTAATCCTTTCCGAGACAGATGATTCCAGTTTTACAATTGAACCATCTGCTTTCTCTACAAATTCTTTGGGCCTAATTCGTCTTTGAGGTGATGGAGGGCCAC
The DNA here is from genome assembly GCF_964188355.1 of Buteo buteo. Lineage (NCBI taxonomy): Eukaryota > Metazoa > Chordata > Aves > Accipitriformes > Accipitridae > Buteo > Buteo buteo. The sequence continues at coordinate 27,834,940 of NC_134172.1, read as the reverse complement.
CCTTCCCCCTGGTTTTAGAGGTAACTCCAGCACTTTCAGTGGGCTCCATGCCCATTTGCATAAATAAGTTCTTAATCCTATTGACATTTGAGCCATATTTCCTTCCCCTGCTTTGCGAGGCCTCTCCTTCCTCTTTCGCTTTTTGGTCGCCATCTGATTTCGGTTTGTCAAAGGTGCTTTTCAGCGCCTGGAACTCAGTTCTGTAAGCATTCCTGTGAGGAGAGGCACTTCGGAGGGTCGATCTTTCTCCTGAAGACTCCGTTTTCATCATGTTTACTCCAGAAGCACAGAACCAGCTTACATAGTTTCTGTGGTACTGCTCTTGGTAGTTTGTCACAGCCAAGATTCTGCTTGAGGACTGTTTTTCTCAGGGGGCACTGCCCTTCAGCAGGGCCATACTGGACAGAAGATCTGGAGGCAAATATCTAAACACATGTGGTCAATTCTGACAAAGCAGTGCAATTGAAGACTCTCAAGAACAACGGCTGATTTAACCTGTAATAGAAAGAAGGGTTTTCTGAATCACGCCGGGTACTTGTACTTCTTGAAATATAAGCCACAATTTCCATTTACCTTTATTTGATGTGTTTACAAAAAAATAGTAAAAAAATACAACCTAACACTGCACAGACACAAGAAAACTTGTCATTACAAACTTTTTCAAATTGATTGTTGCATAATTTGCAATCTATAATATCATTCTGTAGTGAAAGAACAGCTTATCGCATCCTACCATTCACAAAGTATCACATCATGCCACAAACGTGCATGCAAAGGAAAGGCAATATGACAAGGGAAGTAACACTAGTTCTGTGTTATTGAACTTTTCTAAAAAAATAAAAATTAAAAGAAAAATATCCCCAAACCAAACCTCTGAGTTACTTACATCTAACTATAAAGTAATTCATGCAAACATGATGGTTCTGCTTCCCTGAGGCACTGCAAGACAACCCTTGCTCTCTCAGAGAAACATAATGGTAGAAATACCATCAAACATAATACACTTAGAAAGGCAAATTAAACCGCAGCTCGAAGGAATAAGGAAAACTGCACCCAAAGTTAACATCCTCAGCCGACATGGTAAAGAAAGTGAAAACCAGTCAGAGAAAGTTGCCCCTCGTCACGGGCAGCGGTTTCAGCACCTGGAGGGGCCTGGAGGCGCCCAAGGAGGAGCTGCAGAAACCGAGCCAGGGGCTGGATCCGCTCCCACCCCCCGGCCCGAGGGGGCGCGCAGGGGTCCGCCGTGCCGGAGCCGCGGAGCTCCCCGGCCTCGGCCGCCGCCGCGCCCGGCCCCCGCACGCCCGCGAAGGGCAGCGCCGGGCTCCCCGAGACCCAGACCCCTCTGCCTTCCCCTCCGTTCCTCCTCCCCGGCCCCGGCTCCGCGAGCCCGCGCCCGGCCGCGCCGCCGCCGCTCCCGCCGCGACGGGGACGCCTCGTTTCGGGCGCCGCAACGCACGGCGCTCGTTCCACGGCAGGGAACCCCGCCGCCGCCGCCGCCGCCGCGGGAGAGGCGCGCCCCTTCCCGCGCCGCCCCGCGCTCCGGTCCCGCCGCCCCTGCCCGAGCGGGGGGCGCCGATCGCCACGGGCGATCGGAAAGGCCACTCGCCGGCGGCTGCCGCCGGTCTCGCAGGAGGCGATAAACTTAACCCGAGAGGACAGCGCCGGAGCCCCTGCGGCGACGGCGACGGCGACGGCTCCCCCTCGGGCGGCCGCGCCGCGCCGCGCCGTGCCGGCGGGCTGGCGGCGCGGGGCCCCGGGCGGCAGCACCTTGCGGCGGGGCAGAGCCCGGGCAGCCGCCCGCCGCCCCCGCGCGGCCGGGCCCCGGGAAACAAAAGCCCGGTGACAGGGCTGCTCCCCGGCGGAGCCCGGCGCGTCTCCCGCCGAGCGCGCACGCCGCCTTACCCAGCCGAGAGCCGCGGCGGGCTTCCCCCAGCCTCCCGCCTCAGCGCTGCCCCCGCTCCTCCTCCGGCCCGCGGCGGCTCGGCGCCTCTGTGGAGAACGGCCGCTGCCGCCGCCCGCCTGACAGGAGGCAGCAACCGCCGCGGCGCCTCAACGCCATTGCAGGCGACGGCAACGGCGGCGGCGGCTGGGGCACCGTTACGGCTCCGCGCGCACACCCGCGGCGGCAGCGCGGGGGAGGAGAGCCGCCGCGCCCCGCCGCAGCCGCGCTCCCGCCCGCCGCCCGCCCCTCCGCCGCGGCGCGGCCGCCGCGCCCCCGCCGCGGGAGGCGCCCCGAGCCGCCGCCGCCGCCGCCCGCCGCGGGGCCGCCCGCCGCCGCCGCCGGCGGGTGACAGGTGCCTCACCTCTCCGGCGAGCCGCAGTGGTTCGCTCCGCCGGGGGCGGGCGGGCGGGGGGGGGGGGTTGGGGCGGCGGGGGAGGCGGCCAGCCGCGCTCCCGCTGCAGTCCGGCCCCGGGCGGTTACCGCCGAGCGGCGGAGGCCGGGCCCGGCCGCGGCCACGCCGCCTCCGCGCCCCGGGCGGCGGGCTCGCCGGCGCCCAGCCCCGCCGGCTGCCGCCCCGCCGCGGCCCGCCTCCTTCCTCCTCCCGGGAACGCTCGTTTCCCGCCCGACCCGCGGGGACCGGGCCGGTTCGGTGCCCGCCTCCGCGCGGGAGGGCGCAGGGTCCCGAGTCCCGCCGGCGGCCCGCCGCAGGGAAACCCCCGCTTCTCGCCGCTGCGGGAGACCTGCGGGGCGCGCCCAGCACCAGCTCGCTACCGGTCACGACGCAGCGAACCCCCTCCCTGGCCATTACGGTCTTTACCCCAGCCTGCACGGAAGAGTAACGTGCTGGTAACGAACCCGGGCAAACCCCTGACCGGCTCGGTGAACGCTGCTCGTTCCGGCAGCCGCTGGCTGGGGCGGCGGATGGCGGTGGATTACCCGCGAGAGTACAACCACAACCAGCACGCCCTTATTGTTGTGTTAGGTGGGTGAGTTCGCCGCAAAAATGTTCTGGCTTTATGCAGCGAATACGAAAACTTAATTGTGGAACGCGAGGTATCTAGGTAATTTGTAAAATCGGCAATCCGAGGAGGTAATGACTGTTAATCACGTAGCAACTCCTAAGCAAAGTTCGTTAAACTAATTGAATAAAGATCCAGAAAATGGCCTGGGGATGTACGCTGCAAATTCTGAAAACTAATTATTATGCATACATAATTAAGACAGCAGAGACTGAAAATAGAGACGTTCGGTATATAGGTTCACAAACTTAATTCATTAGTTTTAATGAGACTGAAGCATGGGTATTATAGACTATTCCAAGTGTTCACAGGTGTCAATCTCTAGTTAATCTCGTTTGCACCAAGGGTATGCCGCTCAGAATGTTTGCCTCAACAAAGTCTAAATAACCAGCGCATTAAGACTGACAGGCAAACCACAAATCTCATAAAACAGACTGAAAAACAGCATTTTGACACATACACACGCAAGGGGCCAGGAACAGAAGCGAGGACGTTTCAGTAGTGGTTTTCCCACTGCCAGCAATAAGCCCATCCTGGTGCGTTGCGTGGCCTCCACTCTGGCTTTTGCTGCCTGAGGACAGAGGCACAGGAGGGGACAAGGGGGATTCTGGATGCCCTGCGGGCTGCTGAGCATTGCCGTGCCAGAGAACGCTAGCACAGCAGGGAGAGTAAGAGCTCCGGTGAGGTGTGTGAGGAGTGAGGATACAGGCAGCACCTGAGCTTCAAAAGCAGCTACAGAAAGCTCCCCTTCTGAGGCGGTTTCCCAAAGCAGAAGAATGAGGGAACAACTGTTTCACAGCTGCTTGCGGTGGCGAGGAGTCCTGCGGGTGATAACCTGCACGAGGACTAAAAATATTGCCACTAACCAGGACGTTCCCTATTAAATTCTAAACATCAGATAACACACCAGATCTGAGGCCCAGCCTCTCTGGCAGTGCCTTTCTATCGGTATGATTTTGTAGACATGAAGCTGTAAGAACACTTAGAGAGCTGCTTGACTTTTGAAGATAAAAATACATTAACAGAGCTTCAAGTGTCATTGAAGAAGCATAGAGACATAAAGCAGAAATTTAAACATTTTATTTCCTTCGTGAATTTAGGCTAAGCATGCAGAGTGGTTGGAGAGCGTAGCATGTACCAGATATGTATCTGGAAGAGTTTTATAATGCACATACACAGGCAAAAAAAGGGACACAAGCAAACATTAAACAATCTATGAAATGACTGATGCAATTTTAAAGATGCTAATTCACATCTAATTATGTAAAGATAATTAGGAGAGTATCCACTACTATATCTACATAACCAGAGCCATAAATGTTATTAAATCCTTTTTCTAACAGAAGTTTTGCAAACAAAATGGCCACTTCTGACCTGTAATATATATTTTAAACAATGTACCCAAGGACACGTGTATTATTTCATGGCAGAATAATACAAACTATCTCTATATTATACTTTAGTAGAAAGTAAGGAAACGAGATGACTCACTGATGCTGACAGAAGCAGCACACAAGAAATCTCAAGTTTTTCGCAATAATATATTACATTTATGTTCTCCTTAAATGTGTCATAAGTAGACAGCATAGATGTTCAAGCAGACAATACCCAACTTTGACACAGAATCTAATGCAAAATTATTTTAAGTAATTTCAGGTTCCTTTGATACCACCTCAGGTTCAGAACAGCCAAGATTTGTAGAAACTACTGGCAATTTTGGCTGCTCAATCGGAGACAATTTGGACCTTATTTTAGGGGATCAACTTTGGTCACTGACACCTAAGATACTCAAACTTACTAATCACTTCACAAATAATTTTCAATCTACATCCTTATTTACACAGTGCTTATGTTAAAGAACATTATTGTAGTCTTTAAGATAATAAATTTTATTTTGTTTCCATTGGTAGGTCACTTTTCAAGACAGACTCTTCATATATGAGCATGGCCATGCAGCAAACTATAAAAAACAGAATTGTGTGTCCTTTTACGTTTTCAGTATTTCTGTGACAATCCATTTGACTAGGAGGTATTTTTAGGCTCTGCTAAAGCATGATTGACATTTCTGTTAATTCCTGAGCAACACTAAAATGCCGCATACCATACTTTAGGGAAGATAAGAGACCAAGGGCCTCCTTATTATGTTAGTATAAATTCAGAGTAACTTCACTGAAGTTACGGAATTACTCTGCTTCCTAACCAATGGGAATTTAAAATCAGTTCAGCTTAATATTTACATATGATAGAGCATGACTGTCATTTTACTTGCAACGGAGTAGCAACTCCACTCAAATGATTCTGAATTCACACATATGACAGGGAGAGAGACCCAAGTTGTTTAACCTGACAGCATCACTTTAAATTATGCTCAGTACCTTTTAAACCCAGTTTTGATGCAGTCCTCCAACACTGAAAATAATTTATCTTCTGTTTATTCTAGATGTGTGAATTATATTTACTTACAAACATGACTATTTGGATGTCACTGATGGGTTGTTTTGAGTCACTTCCGTGTTTCTAAGGCACTCAGGTTTTGAGATAGTGATTTATTTGCGCAGCAGAGCAGCAATGCAAGTTTTTCCACATGGCTCAGGCAAAAGAAGAAAGTCATTCCATCATCTGTCTCCTGTCAGTGTCTTTCAAGTCTTGCAAGATAATATCTGTATGTACACACACAAGTGGAAAGTATGGATCTTTGGCTAAGAAAGCCTCTGTTTGCTATCCTGCCAAACCTCTGGCGGGGAGGAGGTTTTTCTTCCTTATACATACCACAGCATAAACAGAATTGACTTCTATTTTTTAACACTCAGTCATGAATTCTTATTACATAATCCATTTTAAAGAAAAAGATCATGTCTGAACAAGATACATACATTTTGGCAGATGAGGAATGTTCAAGTTCGGTTTCCCCTGTACCAGGGGAGCAGGAGACTAAACGGCAAACAACTGTAATAATGAGTTGATAACCTTTAGTTTCAAACATTAGCAATCTGTGATTGCAGTTAGGTGTAAAATTCTTTTATACAGGAAGCCAGTAATAGTTAAAAAAGGGAGCTCATTAATATCACTAATTTGGCAACTTCAGCAGATTGTGCTGTTTTTACATAGAACATGTCAAACTGCTTGAAAGCTCAAGAGTAGTGTCAAAAAAAGAACTTTGTCCTGAAAGCTCTAAAGAAAACCTCCACTAATGATAACAAACCTGTATGTTCTAGCAGTTTATCAGAAAGGCAAATATTAGCATTATGAAGGCCTAAACTCAGACTAGTAATAGCCTTTTCTCAGTTACAGTGAGGAGACTATCACATCCATTCTTAAACATTCTGCTTTTAAATTATTCAAGAAAGGCACAGTTATGGCTAGAATAAACTGGATTTTTCAAAAGTGAAATACATGAATTATACACTGCATACAACTACTTACACTGAAATAGTGGTTTTGCCTATCTTAAAAGCTAGAAATCTTAAGAATGGTCAAAAGAGCTGTATTTCACACAGCTTTCTCTCATGGGCCCTCAACACTGAACTCTGAATTTATAGCACAACACAGACAACTATTAGTTACCAGCCTTGCTAGAATGATGCCAGCTAGTTGCAGAAAATACATGATCTCATGGGAAAGGAGAAAACTAAACGTTCAGTCTGTTAGGAATTCACTAAGAATCAAACCCTGGCAAAACTCTTATTTCATGCTGTTCAGGTGGGGGAATTATTAGAAAATATAGTTGACAAAATGAGTAAGATACTCCAAGGTGAATGGTACCTGTCACATACTTTGATTCATCACTTATGTATCATATGTAGATATATGGTATAGAAAACTCTCCTTTCCACCATCAGTGAGAAAGATTCAGATTTGGAAATGTTAGTAATTCAACTATTCCAAACCAGAAAAGCTAAAATTTGCACCTGATGTATGCTTTGTTTACTAATATGGAAGCTGTACTCTTCATAGTTGTCACAATTGATTAATCCAAAGCAGAAATAAGAGATAGTTGGAAGCCTCATAATAATATAATAATTCATATTATTTCTTAATGGAAAGACTTTCTTATTATAATAAAATTAATTTTCTATTGAAAATTTTTCTTAACAGTCAGAATCTAGAATATAGAAAATAATGGGGTTTGCCAGTCTGTGCAAAAGCACTGTCAGAGTATTTCTTGTGCAGTAAATATCCATTATTATGCTTAAAGAAGACTTAGTGAGCCAGAGGAAATCTGGGAGAAGAGGGACAAGTCTACTTGATGCTCAGAGCTTACGAGCATACTTGATGCTGTCAGTATATAACACACAAGCAAATCTGATTACCGAGTTCAGTAACCATTACCTTGCCAAATCAGGTAATGTTTCATGCCACGAAGAAGAGAAGACGGCAAGTTCAGCTTTTATCTTTTCCAACTGACTGACTATTTGAATTCAGTGGCACTTTGGAGCCTATACTCCCATTCTGGAAACAGCAACAGATGACTTCTCGGAGAGAGAAACAGAGACCAGAGTTCACAAAATACAGCACAGTACTGCTGCCTTGCAGTGTGCAATCTATTGGCAAGTGGGAAAAATATTTGTCTGGATTGCTCCACCCTGAAGCTGATGCATCTGACTCTATTTGAACTCGCATCGCAGTAGTCCGTGTACCAAGCCCTCCTGGTAACATGAACATGGGCTGGTTACGGTTGCATTAGTGGAATTTGTTTCTCCTTTTTCCTTTAAAAAAATCTAGTAATTAGAATGAATACAAATGAGAAAACAGCTGTTTAGCTTGAAACAGTAATCTGTCACTTATAGAACCAAACATGGTTTCTCATACCCTGGCTACCTGCTGTGTGATTTGATTACATTTCCCCCTACCTTACAGGTACTGTCTTGCTAATACACCCTCAGCGAAAATTCTCTCTTAAAGCTAGATTTGGTAGTCAGTTTAATTTAGTGCACAAGAGCACTAAATACTTAATTACTGTGTTCTGTATGGCATCAGATGACGAAGATAGGCCAGCTAAAAATATTGTTATTTTGGAAAAGCTGTGGTCTTTGCCAAAGCACAGAAACCGTATCACTGTGCCGCAGTCACTGTAGAAATACAAGTTACCAGCTAGAGGTGTCTATAAATAAGAGTTCTGTGCTAACAATAAAGCACTTGTGTAAAGAGAAGGAGAAATCAAGGAGGGTGACTGCTTCATTACACCATTAAAAAGAAAAATGAGAACACTGCCATCATGTTGAAACCCAAAACATAAGAATGAATCAAAGTCCACAAATTTACAATGACATCTTTAAGAAAGGGAAGGAACACTCACATTAATCAGTATAGAATTATAGAGGAAAAGGATTACATCAATATTTACATAAAACAGAACAAGCAATGTCACGAGGCAGAAGAGACAAGCTTTTGAAGGATCTAGGCCATTGCCCAAGACAAAAATACCCAGGAATAGCTGCTAAAGGTAGCCAGCCTTGCACGAGCAAAACCATCAAGCCACCAGGAAAACAGAGAAAAGAAAGATCACAACTCTACATGCCGAATAACGGGTCTAATATTAAACTTTCAGGTGTGTAATAGAAAAAAAATAAAATAAAATGCAACCGTTAAGGCCAGTGAAGAGAAGCTCTTTGGCTCTCCCTATTGGATGCAAGGGGCAATGCCTCGCTTGTGGCAGATGCGTTTCAACGAGTGGAAAACAAATACTGAGTTTCTTTATTGCTCTGAAGAGTTATGTTCTGTTAGCTCTGTAAGTACAAATGAAAAGGTGCATTGTTAGACACCTCTTGTCATTTCACTGTTAAGTCAGCAGCTAAATCAAAAAGCGATTTTTGTCAATGATAAAAGGACTTTGCTTCTTTAATAAAAATTCAGTTGACGTGCTGAATAGGTGCAAGCAAGCAGGAACAGAAGACAGCTGGAAAATGAAAACTTCCTTTATTTGGAAGCTCCACTTCCTGTCCTTCAAGAAAAGGGTTGCATTCTGGAAAGCGGCATTACATTACGATTACTCTGATACAATACATATTTCTGGCAAGAACAAAGTAGATGCACGCCCTCTCAGCGGGGAAGTGACCCATCTCTAGAAGAACTTGAGAAGCTATAACTTGTACTAGCAAGTGTTGGAATAGGCCTGCACAACGGGTTTAGGCACTGGATCCTTGGTTCTGCAGGAGGAGAAGTTTCTGTCTAAACCAGAGGCAAACAGGACTCTTGCTACCAAGGAAAGGTATATTTACACACAACTGGCCCATCCGTTTTCACCAAACAAGTTATGTCTGATTTGGTCGTTTGTAACTCTACTGTGAAATGACAAAGAGACTGAAGAGCTCCGGGATGCATCTGATGAATGGCACTCAGGTCTGAGAGGGCCATTGATTATTGAAGTGCCCCCTGTTAAGGGTGACCATTTCCATTCATTCAGAATTGGAGTCATGCACACTTTAGCACAATACCAAGATCACTTAGTAAATAAGATGATAGTAGGGCTTGAACCTAAATATTTGTATGTGCTAGCGTCTGGGCAGCAAAAGCAGGTACTGCAAGCAGGCTGCCTGATAGCCTAATAGAAGCGAACGTACCAAGATCAAGAGTCTACAGGTGAACAGGAGGGCATGCAGAACCAAGAAGAAATAGGATGCAGAACTTTAACTGTTTTACCAATGGCTTTGCATAAATTCAACAGTTACAGTAAAATTCTTTATAATGAGGTCATATGAGTAGTTTTTCCTCCATATTGTGTTGGCATTGCTCTATGTAATACACCTCTTAAAAATGACCAACCTCTCTTCCAAGCACGATCTTGTCATCTAAGAAAAATGGCTGTAAAGAAAGGGGGGAGAGAGGGCTGCACTGAAGAGTGAAGGAACGAAAGTGAGATTACAGGGGTCTAAGATAGTTTAGACCTACTACCCAGCAGTCTGCATTAGTTTCATGCTGTGCTGCGTGAAGAACAGTGTTTAGGAATAGATGGTGAGGAGGTGGAGGCAGAAGAGAAATACAGATGGGTACAAAACTGCCAACAACCTGTCAGATCTGAGAAGAGGGAAGTTGTAAGAAGTGCATGAGGAGCAAAAGAACTTGACCTTTTTTATTTATCTATTTTGGATGTAGTGGAATTTTCAGATAGGGAATAAAATGACTGAAACAAAAGAAGATAAGGTAGCTGCATGTGTCCATGCCTCTCTACAGGCAGCTTCAAGAGTCCCACCAATGCCTTGACTAGGACAATGAAAACCAGGCTAGCAAGCAATGGCACATGAACAATAAAATATTGGAATGCATCGTGTACTAGCTGGTAAGTGTCTTGATATTATGTAGATCCCAATAAAAAGAAAGAATAAAGTTACATATATTTATATCTCTACAGAAGCTCTGTCTAGAACAGTGTCTTACTTTCCTAACAGGCATGAAATCACCAGCTCTGGTTGGGGTAGGTTGTATGGTAGAGACACTATCTAATCAGTCCCAGAAGATCCCACCTGTAGGTAAACAGTTCTGCTTTGTACTTCAGGAGCTCCAGCTTGTCTCATAATGGGAACAGGGAAAGAAGTTTTTAAAAAGGAAAAGGAAGGAAACGGCTCAGGCAGAGCAATGAGGGAATGATTAGCCTGCATGGCAGTGCTTCTCCCAGGTTGCACAGAGGACTGACTAAGGGCAAAACCCCACAAACAACAGGCAAGTAACTGGGTTGGGAGAGGAGGAGGAGAAAAGAGCATTTTCCTGGCCTCTTGTATTTAGGAGCCTCCTCTATCAGCTTTGCACAACTACTCTGCAAGAGCATATACAGGCAGTGAAGAGACTAACCTCATCAGGTAAAGAAATTCTTTCGTTATTTCACTGCAAGGAAAAAAGTAAATGGATATTTAATATAGTATGAGGTAGTAGTAACTCATGGTGCTACTACTAGTAATGCACAGCGCCATTCAGAGAAGGAAAAAGAACACAGTGCACCAAGTCTTCAGAAACAGCTGAGAGAGTGGGAGGTTAGATCAAACCTAAATTCACTACCACTACAGTTCGCCCATGCATGATGTTCTAAGCAGTTTGTAAGTGCTTTGGTGGGGCCATCTAAAGCTATACATAGATGCATGCCTGCAAACGAGTACCACGTTACTATTTTACTATCTTTGTAAAAAATAAGAGAATGCTAGGCATAAGTTTAACTACGATGATTTTTCACTTCCTACAACTGCAAATCTTCCAAGTCCCTGCCAGATGCCTGAGTAAGATTTGTGGATTGCAGGAGGGAGTCTGCACCAAGTAAGGGAGTTTGAGATTTTGCTTTTTCTGGTTTTCATTGCTCTCCCTCCTCCCTGGACAGCAGATGGTGGCATTCTCGTGGATGGATTATTTGTTAACAAGGATCTTCTCACGACTTCTCAACATAAAAATCACCTAAGTGTCAGAACACAGGGCACACCAGGCTGGCCTGGTCTATTAACTGTTTTAAGTTTTAAAGGACAACTGAGACAACTTACTAGAAAAAAATCATGGAAAGAAATCTTTTCCATTGCAAAGAGAAACCACTGAATTAAATTCTGCTGTCTTAACTATTGTAAATTTACAGTGTACCAAGGCACCAAATTCTGTTTTTTATCAGGATAAAGATTATTAAGTCATCAAATTATTCTACAGCTTCCTTGAATTCATTATGTTTAAAAATTATGGGAACTTCAGTAACATTGTGGACAGGTAAACTGAATGGGGAATGTCTTTCTGACTATATTGAACCATTCTGATCACTAGAAAAGGAAATGTCCGTAAACCTCCCAAACTGCAGAGACCACTGGATTGTTTGAAAGTTTTTAGAACTCTGAACCTATACAGTAAAGGCAGAAATAGGGACAATAAATCCATAAGGCTAAACTACTTATTTTCAGGCAGGCTTTCTGATTGCTGCCCAGAGCATTTCCTATTGCACTTAAATGCCCCAAACACTTCTAATTTTTCTTTTAAATAGATTTTCTGAAGCTCACATTACAAGCTGCTGTAATAGCAAACTCATTAAATAGCCAGCAGAACTATCTGTTGGCGATAGAACAAAAAATTACAAAGAATGTTTAATAGCAGGGGGGCAAAGCAGAACAAGGAAGAGGTATTTTAAAGAAATAAAAATGTATATATTACCACTTGGACACTTCTTTTAATATGCTGAGTAAAACTGGTGTTCAGCAGTAGTACAAAAGAGTAAGTTAAGCATCCTTCAAAGGACAGTGTGCATTTCAATGTTACTATGAAGCAAAAAAAAGAAAAAAAAAATATGATCAAAAGACAAGATGGACAAGTCCCTTTAGGATCTCTAAGTGCAAGTAATCCTATTCCTCACACCCCGCCCCCCCCTTAATTTCTATGGGTCTGTTCATACAGATATGTTTTAGAAAAATTACCCAGTCTGAGCACAAAAAAGCTTACAGTGTTTTCCACAACACTTATACATGGCACTTATCCTTTCTGCCCTTGTAGTCTGCAGTCTGGCAACCAATGCTAGCAGGAATTTTAGGTATTCAGAATCTCAGGACTGAGGCCTTTTTTTTTTTCTGCCTTCTTTCACTAAAACCTTTGCTCTGTCAAAGCATCTTACTGCAAGGAATGACTGCTGCTACGTTGCACTTTGAGAAGATCAGCCTTCTGCCCACCTCCATTCTTTCCCCTTCCCCCTCAAACTGCCTTGGTATATGTAAACCGCTTGATTCAGCACTGAATGGAAATCACTGACCGTGTAGCGTTGTTTAACTTTTGCCTTCTCCATTTCATTTGTAGTGAGCTTGAAAAGCATAAACCTGAAATTAAATATCCAACCATCTGCAATTAATACCATTACTGAGATACACACTATTTCTCAGATTAAAACTACCTGTAATACTTTGTACCACAGACTATGTGATTACCCATGATACATACCAGCCGTCCTTGCTGTCAGAGACTGTAACGCTAGACATCTTGAGTTTGATCATGCCTTCCATTTCAGCAATAAGTCAATAACAATGTCTTCATGGATGCAATATCAAAAAGAGAATGAAGAACTTCTTGCTGAAGAAAAGAGAAAGTTCACTAGGAGATAAGTCAGTAGGGGTATGATCCTCAGGCCACATAGGTGGGGAAGTTCAAGAAATTTTTTTGTAGGAATGAGTCATGAATTCTTCACTAACTGATTCATCCGTAACACAAGAAATTTTAAAGAGGACACATACAGAGCAGTCTGTGTTTTTCAAGGAAAGCTCAAAATTGGAGAAGAAAAATAGACACTACAGAGGAGAATTAGATTTTTTTAATTAGTGTGCTAATCTTGGGCATGATTAAGAGAATGTTTTTTTAACTTTTTGACTTCTGAGAGCAGACATCATCACAAAACAGAGACTGTTTTTTAGAGTAAGAGTAATTGTTGCAGACTATACTGCCTTAAAATGTTCTAAAAGTAGAGATTCATGTTAATTTGAAAACTGTTCATGTCTCAAGCCCTACTGCTTGTTCTGTGTTGCTTTTGGAGAAGGGAATTGATTTTGTATTTATTTATTTATTTTACATACCTTATTTAGTTGTAATTTATTCTGTTATTTCAAACCTGTGCAAAATTAAATGTATAAAGTAACAAGGTGAAGGAAGCTAGTATTTTCTAAAAAAGCAGAAGTCTTAAATATTGGGCTATGCCATAATTACTTCTATATGCACTTTGAAAGCTGATTTTGTATATTTAACTAATGGCAAGCAGTAGGAAATGACAGAGATGGCGCTAATTTTTATGTGCTTATTTCTTTGTTTAACTAAGCCTGTACAAATTCAGTGAAGTCCACACCAGAATCCTACGTGAATTTTTAAGTCTTTTCAGACTTACTGAATGGAAAAGGATATAGGCCAAAATCAGGAGTTCTGCTGGAGGGCTGTGCCCACATAGATAGCTGCAGTAGAGTGGCAAAAAAACCCTCAACAACAAAAAAACAAACAAACAAAAGACATAAACTTCTTCACAGTAGGTAGGTGTAGGAATTCTCCTTTTTCTCTGATACTCCTTAGTTGAGCTACTCACAGGTCATAGTAAACCCAGAGGGGAGCTAACTACTAAGCACCTCCTGTGGCATAATCTTATCCTGCCACACACGCAGTGGTCTTGCTCTACACGGTTACAGAGCGGAGAGCAGCACGAGAAAAGCTTCTACACCTCCCACATTGGGATGCCATGTTTATACAGGGAAAACAAGGAGGAGGTCATCTCCGTGCCCCTTGACGACAGAGCCTATAGGTTTGCTTGCCTATACAAGGGGGAGCAGAGCTCCCAGTATTGTTTCTTCTCTTTACCCGTGCACACAGACAAGGGTTAGGTACATAGGGCCACTGAGGGATAAGCAGCCGAGGAGGGGAAGCAAGCAGAGCATTTTTCCCTGGGGCCTTGTTTTGAGAGGTCAACGTGGACTGACACATAGTGGTACAAGTCTCCCAAAACAGTCATGGGTACACTCAGTCTTCCTCGAGCTCGTGTGGGAGTGCTTGTGGCAACATTTTGCCCCTTGAAAAGAGCACAGTATAAATCCCTGCTGCTTAAGTCACAGCCATGTTATTTACCAAGGACAAAAATGTAACCCCACTTATTAGGCTAGATCCTCTTTTAGCCTAAGTCAGCATTGCCTGAGTTACTCTGCAACAGCTTAACTAGCGTATCACCGGTGCATCTGCTGAGTTCCTGTTAGCCTAACTCCTCTGCTACAAACCCCGAACAGAAGACAGCCTCTGATTTCAGTGAAATCAGGAACAGATCAGCCCTGGGGAAGGTTATGCTTCCAGCATACCAAATCACAGTTGTTTCTTGGGTGCTGCTTTTACTTGGTCCTGAACAAATTCCTTGCCAGTTGCTCTAGGATCTTCTGGTCTAGCAGTCCTTTCTTTCCTTAAGAAAAGAGACTTCAGTAAGTTTAACTCAAGAAGTGGTATGGTAAAGGGAGGACCTGGTATTTTTTCAGATACAAACAGTATGATGTGTATGTAGTAAAAATAATCTGGTATATGTCATACACCTTGTAATAGCTACCTAAGATACAAAAATAGGAATATAGCAGTTCAAGCAGTAGCTGGAATAATGATAGATGGGTTGTAATTCTTGAGCTGCTTCCCACCGTTGTAAAAGTTGAAGTCAAACTATTTCAATACTGTCTACTTTTTTCCCCCTCTTACCTAACCTTACTTACACTTTTAGGTTTACATTACATAGGTTTAACAACTTCCAGACATAGAGACTTCTCCTGTGAAGGACTACTTAGTCGTCATCAAGTTACTTCTTGACAAATTCTCGAATAGTCGCCTCAAAGGTTTCTGTGAGGTATAATATATTTGGCATGCATAATTGGAAGAGACAACATAAAACATACATTGCATCCTTTAAATAAACAATTAAAATATTATTGTTCTACACAAGACTACATAAACAAGTATGGAAGACTTTGCTGGCAGACCTGGCTAGCTGGCTCATTAAAATAATTCTACTTTCATGCTTCTACCTTTCACTGGGAATCATACTTTTTTTTTTCTTTTTTTTTTTAATTTAAAATGTCTACTGTTGCAGATAAAAACCTGCCCCAGCGTATTGATATTAAACATGAATGTCACAGTAACAAGCTTCTTTTAAACGACTCTTGCAACATTCTGTACAGTCCCTTTTCTAACCTAGTTTACATTTTAAAAGCTCCTTCAAGGTTTTCATCTCATAATGAAGTTCAAACAATAAAACACAGGAAAACAAAGATGACTGACATTCAAGCGTGATAGCAGAGAGTAAGCACACAGTAAACAGATTTTTTAGTGATTCTAAATTAGTTGATGCTTGTATTTCTTCAAAGAATCTTAGATCATAGTTTGTTTACTGACAAAATATTCCTTCCTTGGATGGATAAGAAAAAAATTTATATCTGATAGTTTAGCCTTCCGCTGGGACAGTACACTTTCCAAAAGAGTGAATTTTCTATTGGTATTGTTCTACCAAGATTTCAGCAATAAAGAGAGCCGTGTAATTAACTCTGACTTGTACGGTATCAAAGTAAGATGAATTCCCGCAGTGGGGTTTACCACATGCAGTTCAAGAAGAGTGTGGCTGTACCTTCAGCAGCTAGGAGTGCACAAGTCCTTCTCTAACCTAGTAGAAATATAGGCTCTCTTTGGGGGGAAAAGATGCCTGCTGCTTCAATGAAAGCTTTTCTAAAGCACCTACATTTGTATAATAAATAGTGGGAACTACGGGTCCAGCGTAAAGAAGACCACAGCATATAACCATAGCTACTAGAGAAAGTCAGTGTAAATTCCAGATGTGATTTCAGACCAATTTAGTTAGCAGCACACTAATCTGCACAGAACATTTATTTCGGTGAGCGTGACAGCAACATTTACAAAAAAGAGTGTCTCATGCAGGTCTGTAGATTAGTCTAATTAAAATTAATTAACCAACTTAAGGTTTGATTCTGAGTACAATTTTCTCATGAAGACAAGCCCATTTTCTTGGAGCATTGCCCACATTTATCACACTTGGACATTTTGTTCAGAGCAGACATAACATTTTTGATAATATACAGCATGTAGGATAAAGCCGCAGCAGTTTGTCATGGGTGGGCTGATCCTCGCCCACTTGAGTTAGACAGGTTTTGGAGGACTTGTAAGAACAGCAGAGAGCTTCTCTCATGATTAATAAGCACGCAGCATTGTTCGATCTCCCAGGAAACGATGCTGTTTGATTTGGGCACACTGTGATGAAATGGCAGTTGTATCAGCCCTGTCCTTTGTTCCACTGTCTCCTATCAGATGTTTAGGAACCACCACCATTTCTGCTGTTCTTATACGATAATCATTACATTCTTTCTCACTGCACTACAAGACCTTCAAGATAAGAAGCAGCAGTTCTGATGCTGCCTTCTCCAAAAGAAAAAGTGCTTGAGATTTATGATTCATCAGTGGTAACAGTCTTCAGTTTCTTCTCTAATAGTCATCTTGCCTAGCGTCTGTGGTCAGCAATTAGGGATCTAGCTCAGGGAACAGTAGGGAACACAGTGTTAAGCAGCCTACCAATATTAGCATTTGGTGGCTTGTTATATTCCACATCCACAACGAGCCTGTTTTACAGACTGTAGGAAAGAGAAGGAGCAGTCTCTTTCCTAGCATAACTTCAGTTAGGTCAACTGGTCACGGGAATGAAGAATTTTGGTGATGTCCTTCACTCCTGGAAGTTGAAGCGAGCATACTGTATAGGGCTAGTAGCAAATTTAAGAACTGGGTAAACACTTGTCTCAGTCAAGCAGCAAGAAGTGAATACACTCTTCTAGGCATTAAAAACACGGAAATATTCTTCACTTGTGTTTTCCTTTGGTCACCAGATCTGTACAGGGCAGTAACTTAACATGAAGACATTTTAAAACTTACAGTAGGAAATCGAATATTAGAATTCAGGAACAAAATGGGCACTACTTCACACTTTTAAACTGCACACCTCCTGCTTGCAGGGTCTCTTTGCACATGGCTAAGGGTGCCTAAATAAAATGACCCAAAGACGGTGCGTAACAGTTCACCAACCCTATGTATTCCCTAACTGCACTTCATCTGCCAACTCATCCTCCTCCCATATTAGGTATTCCTTGACATTGTTAGTAATACAGATGGGTTTTTATCTCATAAGCCCACCAAAATACTTCTTTAGTGTGGAAAAATCCTTTCTACAATTTTTTTTAATGCAAGCATCTCATTGTATTTTAGCTTCACCCACAAGCTAAGAAAAAATATTTTAAGATTCGAATTCCAACTTTTAAATGCAGTAATCGCCTTCAGTGTTTATAACATCCTAATTACTGGTAGGAGACAGAAATAGGATTTCTTGATTTAATCACTGGATTAAATCATTAAGCACATCTATGATTGATATATTATACAACGCAGAAATAACAATAGCTATTCTCTCTCAGGAGCTATTATTTCAACTAATTGGGGGGGGGTCAAAACACTGTAATAATGCTCTATGTATGCACTTTTCTTTTTTCTCTCTTTATGTTTATGAAATAGAGATCAAAATCATTACACAAAAGGTGTATATTAAATACTTAAGCTCAAAACCACTGGAAAAATCAGGTGAAAGAAATATAAAGAATAAGAATATAAAGAATATAAAAATGAGTTTAAGAGAAAATTTATTTATTTTTAAAACATATCTTGCCAATTACCCTCCTATAATTCAAATTTGAATTGTGCTACATTAAAACTACAAGGTATTGGTCGAATAAGTTTCTGTAAGAAATACAGTCCTAGTCTTTTCTATGTATTGGCATTTACAGAGAACTGGAACTTTGCTGCAGGATTCGTGGAACCTGCTTTCTTCTCCTTTTGGAGGTCATCTTCCATAACTGATACCACAGATCTATAAAAGGGCAGACATTTCTCTATCCTTTCTATACTTTTTCTCTACAAGAGTGAAACACAGTGTTCCCATCTCTGTGGTCCTTCATGGGTATTCTCAGTATTTCAGAAAAATAACCCCAATGACTATGAAGATGGCCAACTTAGCAGAGTATCTCATTGGACTTCCATGTGACTTTATTCATTACCTAATGTAACTCTTGAGGGAGACTGCTCCCTCCCATGGAATCACAATAAACAACCCTCACTGTAGCTAATACTCAATCATGGTAAGCTGCACTCAAACATTGGGCAAAAACCTAGACAGTTCACTTCTGGGGACAAGTCAGTGCTAGCACCTGAAAAGCCATCCCCAGGACTGTCTTCTGCAGGATCATTCAATAGCCGTTAAAAAGTTGCATACGTGAGGTGGCTCTGTACCTCCACCACACATGTAATCAACTCATCTAGTGACCACTGCTCCCTCCTCATCTTCCCTGGACTACGAATGTTTGGATTTAACTGAGAGTTTCCCTTCCTATCATTCAGGAAGTCTAAAAGCACAGGAGAATATAGTGGTTTTCCCTTTTAATATAGGTAGTATGAACCCTACAGGTATACAAAGTAGACTTGGCCTCCTTCCAGATGTCTTTTTTTTTTCCCTTCTTCAAAACATAATAAGCTCTAGTGCCTTCCATTAAACACTGGAGAAGTAAATCTTTGCCCACTGGTGAAAAGCAAGATTATTATTTGACTGTTTCAAGACTCATCAGTTCTCATTCTCTGGTTCCCATGGAAACTATCCCCAGTGAAGTTTGAGAGGGGCTATGTGTGCAGCAGAAATGCTGATAATAATGGAGAGAATTAAGTTTCTGCAGGGGAAAATCTTAAGTCGTTTTCAAATTTTGTCCAGACCTTGGATGGCAAATCATCTGCTAGTTTCATTTCTGCTAAATAAAAAAGTAGAAATTAGTATTTTGCCATGCTGATTTTCAGTTCATAAATTTTTAGGGAAAAAAGGTACTGGAATAAGGAAATGTATTTTCTCTGAACAGAGACCAATGTAATCAGCATGAAATAAAAAGTACACTATTAGGCTGACATTAGTCCAGTAATAGACAATATTTTCTGAGAGATTTTGTATCTAAATTTGTGGATAAAATTCTGTCAGCAGAGATACATCTACAGTCTCTCTTGAAACAGTGAGACTATTTCACTGAACCTGTACTATAAATTAATTTAATGGAGCAAGAAGTAATACATCACTGTCAGAACTGGCCCAGCATCCTCAACAGAAAAACACAGAGGTAAGGACATAGAGTAAAAAAATGAGAGGAGAAAAAGTGTTCACTTAATACAGGATTTTGTAAAATGGATGAGAGCTCTACTAAATTCTGATCCTTGATGAATGAAAAGCAGTAGGTTCAATAATGACAGTACTTTATAAAAAAATCCTATGCTTAAAATTAAATCTAATTATCTTCTGTAGAAAGAAGTTATGCAGATTTAAAACAAGCTGGATGATTGAAAGAAGTGGTTATAATGATGAGCAATATTACAGAGACATGACTATCAGGTAAAGTATTACAGAAATTATGATTAGTAACTATTTAATATCCTTTTTTTTTCAGATTTGGAAATCGAATAGGCAAAGAGACAGGAAAAGGAGCAAGGGCACTAACATGGGCTCCTACTCACTTAAGGCTACACATTCAACAGAGAACTTAAAACACCCACATTACTGTATAGCAATTCCAAAACCATAAACCAGGTAGCTGCAAGTGTCTGCTCCAGGGGGACCTCCCACTTAAACCTGCAAGTTTTCTAAAAATTCTGCTTCTGTTCAAGCAGAAAATGAGGCATCTTGACAGCTGCGTCACTTGCCTTTTCTAACTGAAGACCCCAAACCCCCAGGTGTCACTCTGGCCCCCGAGGAGCCCAATACCTGTCCTCAGAACGCGCCCAGCTTACAGCGGGAGCCTAGAGTACTTCACAGAATGAAGAGGTCAACCTTTTCTTTTAAAACACAGCCAGAGAGGAAGAAATTGTTGCAAGTGTTCATTTTCACATAGTATCCTGCTGGTTAGAACACTCACTGGAAAAAACAGGAGACACTTGGGTTACAGGTCTTTTCAGCTAGACGAGGTTCCTCTCCTGCCTCCTCTGTCTGTCTCCTGCCTCAAAAACATGCTGAAATACCAGGCTGGAAGGTAGACTGAGCAGGGGGAAGGGAGCAGAAGACATGAAGGACAGTATGTTTACCCCTGAGTAGTTAGGGCTGTCACCTCAATGACAAAAATACAGACTGCACCCCTTGGGCTAGTTTTGGAGTTGAGTTTAAAATGCAAGAACCAATCTGGAGGCTGTGAGCAGAGTCCAGAAGTTACCCCTCCCTGCCGAAGAGCCAGGCCAGGAGTCATTCTCCGGCCAGCCCCAGGACTCCCACACTCCTCCCAGCCTACTCACACAGCCTCGGCAGCACGGCTCCCCCCCAGCTCCAGCCGCCCGGGCAGCCCGCTCGGTTGGGCACTCCGCTGGCACCTGGGAGGTGGAAATTCCGCATGGCCAAGTGAGGAGCAAGCCCTCATGAACCTCTCAGGTTAATGCTCAAACCACTGATTCGGGTATAAGGGGTGCAGGGATGAGGGAAACCACCATGGGTTTGGTGGTGTGGTTTGGGTTTGGTTTTTAATTTAATAAAAGACAAAGAAGAATAAAAGCATGGACCAGAGCTCAGAGAACGAGCCTTGCATGCACTGGCAGGAGAGGCGGTATGCCAAGGGAAGGAGGTGCCTATTGCCCACACAAAGCTAAATGCCAAAGCTGCAGAAGGAGGCAGGATTTCAGAGACATCCCCGATCTCGTTAATTGGCTCAGAAGGGCTTCCTGCTCAGAGTGCCGACTCCTTCAGATCACCCTTCCCCATATGCAACATCCATCACCCCAACTGTTTAACAAAGGTAATTAGGGTGCCAAACACCTGAAAGTTATGCATGGGAGCCCGTTTTCCATTTCTTCACTCTATTTCATCTAGCCTTCAGCCTCTATGGACCACTGCTTTCCCTTTGTTAAAAGCAGACAGAAAATAAGCTTTCTATTCCACAGGGGTGGCAGGGATAAACACACTGAAGATTGAGATGCTCAGACACTACAGTAATGAGGGTTGTGGCACAGGATAAACCTCACAGAGATAAGATCCCTGCCTGAAATCTTACCTATGCAGACAACAAACCTAACCTAGAAAAGAGTAATACGAAGTGATATCAAACAATTAGAATATAGAGTTGGTTAAAAAAGACTGACCAACCAACACTGTGGGAGGAAAATATCCCTACAGGCTATGCTAAAATCACAAGCTTTCTGCACAAAAGCAAAAAGCAGCAAAACCGCCCTCGAAATTCTCTCCCAGTTCTGCTGCCTATGTGAAGGAAAGACAGTAACAGCCTAGGCCAGTACTTATCCCTCCACAGCGGTGCACCACAAGTAAGGAAGGGGAAATCATAAGGAACTGGCACAACTATAATGAGATATAAATTTTTATCCTTGGATTGGGGAGGGGAAGAAGCAGATGAACAATTGCAGAAGTGAAAAGCTTTGGCATAAACCAGAGTGGGTCTCAGACTTTGACCCTGCTGCTAGGGCTGCCTGGAAAGACATTTCTGCTTCACAAAAGCTGAGATTTCAAAATATGGCTTTAAGCCAAACCAAGATGGAATTTTCCAAGCTAATGGTTTCCAAACATGACTTTTAGAAAATAAGCAAGATGCCTGATTTTCCATCAAGTAATGATCCTGTAATACAAAAGCAGCATTTGTTATAAAAACAGAGAATTTAGACTTTAGCATCAGAATTATCTATTTCTGTCAATGCAACTTGAGTCAAATCTACATGATTTGATAAAACATTCTAAAATCCCTGCATTTTTAAATGAAATGGTCTGTGACATTTCTGTCCTTACCTACTCACAAGAAAAATTCGTGACAAAAACAAAACCACAAAAAAAGCAGGAACTGGACACAAAGATCAAATCAGAAAATGAGTACTAACCAAGAAAAAAGATGGATTTTTGAAGACATGAGAATTAATGTGGTATGAAGAGGCAATGTACATTAACATGTCTCAAGTGAAAGAGTATATCTATCCAGAGTTACACAGGGTTTCAAAATGGTAGTTAGTGCTATTTAAAGTACACTGATATGAACAAGATTAGTGGACTGTGTATATAAAGCCTTAATAATTCAGTAAAACAAGACCAAATACACTACAGTTCATCAAACTAAATAGTTTCTTTCTCATACTTTTGCTGAAATGTCTCTGCTTTATCACTGTGCCACAGAAGCATCATTTCAGCACAGATTGATAGCAGAGCCTCACTGCTGTGGATAACAGAAGTCACAGACTGAAACCTCAAGATAGGAAGCCTTAGATCTACTATCTTCCCCTTCCTTCAGGCACAGAAATACATTTGGGAAGTTGCCCATTTTTTAACTGAGTCACATAAATTGTTTTATATGTAGAAAAATATGGAAAATAGGATAGATGGATAAAAATAAGCTCAGTCTGGGATAACCCAGAATTTTCTAACATTCACCACTGTGAGCTGTTAAGAGCTGCAGAGCTGTTCAGCAGAGGCCCTAGTTGGGAAGCCTAAGGTTGCCATCTTTTGGAATTGCATGTGAAGCGTGTAGCTACCACACAGTGCCATTTCATGAGGTCAGGAAACAGCATTAGCTTAGTGAAAGAAATTTTGGATCAGATGAATTGTGTATACTGCTAAAAAGTCTTTACCTCAAAGTGTCTTAATCAGTAGTAGTATCAGATTTCAGAAGAAATTTCCATGCTTTTCTTGTCACCAGTACTTACATCACCTAGGTAAGTTCAATAATGGTTCTACAGGTCAGTGTGAAGGACCCCGAATCAGCCTGTGCCTTACGTGGAAATGCCACATCATCTACTTTTTGAAGGGAGCATACGGAAAGGCTTTCCATTTTAACCTTCACCCAGTTCGCCCACCTTGTCGGCATGCAGGTTGAGAGGTGATCCTTCCCCTCTACTCAGCACTGGTGAGACACATCTGGAGTGCTGGGTCAAGTTCTGGGCTCCCCCGTGCAAGATTAACATGGACAAACTGGAGCAATTCCAGCGAAGGGCCACAAAGGTTATTGAGGGATTGGAGCATCTGTCATATGAGGAGAGGCTGGGAGACGTGAGGCTGTTCAGCCTGAAAAGAGAAAGCTCAGAGCGATCTTGTCAGTGTGCATAAATATTGGATAGAAGGGTATAAAGAAGATGGAGCCAGGCTCTTTTCAGTGGTACCCAGTAACAGGATAGAAAGCAATGGGCACAAATTGAAATACAAGAAAATCCACTTAAACGGAGGAAAACACTTTTTGGCTGTGAGGGTGGTCAAACATTGGAAGAGGTTGTGAGAGACTGAAAGAGTTAATGTCTCAAACATTGTGGTGGGGCAAGTTCTGCTTAAAGACAAACCCTGCACAGCAAGGAGCCAAGGTGAAAAGCCCATCAGCTCAGACATCAGCAACAGGAGGGGGAGGGCGTGCTGGAGGGTGCGCAGCTCCCTGTTCTGATAAGCTGTTCTGATACAAGATCAAACAGTGGCCCTGTCTGCAGGGAAGGAGAAGTTACTCCACAAACAACCCCCAAGCCCAAAGGCTCACAAACTGTTCATTAGCCAGAGGAGTTCGGGTGCCCACCCAAAGGAGGGGCAAGGATGATAAAAGGACACCAACTGAAGCCCTGGGTGTGCAAGCCCACCGGGACTGGACCCCTCGGCTGACTGGACCAACGCTGGACCCAGGACCAGTGAAATCTTTCTCTCTTCCTTTCTCTCTCTGTCTTCTTCTCTCTTTCCTTTTCCTTTTCCACAATCCCTACACCTCATCCATTTCAAGATGTAAACCGTTGACCAAGTCTGAGACTAAGAGTGGATCCAGCCGCCCCTAGACCCTTCTCTGAGGAGGAGTCTGGAAAGCAAGGGGGTCTGCTCTGAACGTCCCGACTCAACGGGAGGGATCTCCTTGCTCCCTGAATTGATGTATATGGTTACCCTGGGTTACACGGTTTACAGAAGTAGTCTTATGCCAGTTCCTGTTGTGAGAAACCCTGCCACCTACTACCACGCCTCCCCACTTCAGTTTGCTTCTGTCATGAATAAAATCTTTAACTGATCGCTTGGTGTCGTTTCACCTTTATTTAGCCCAAGGGAATTTCGAATTAAACACAACTCCCTGGTCTGTCCAGTGTGGGTCATGACAGAGGTTGACCCAGAGGCTGAAGTCTCCATCATTTCAGATACTTGAAACAGAACTGGACACGGCCTAAGCATGCTGCTCTAGATGACCCTGCTCTAAATCAGGGTCTAAACTTCCCATCAGTTTACAGTGGTCACATACTTGCTTTCCAAACATATATTTCCATGCATCTTTCCCCTCAGTGGCAGTCCTCTGAAACACCCTCAAAGTTACAATCCTATCTATCTAACCTCCAGTTCACTCTGTAAAGCTCTTTTGCTGTGATGTCTGCAAAACTTGATCATGATTATTGGGTTGTTGTTGGGTTGTGACTACTACTGACCCAGGCACTCTCACTGCTCCTTTTAATCCTTCTGTGTTTCTGCGTTCTTCTGTCATCTTCTGTTATACTTAGGGTGTAAACTTCTCGAGTTAGGACTGGCATTTTGTTCTGTGATTATACAGCCTCAAGCACCTTATGCATACCTAGAGTTCCCAGATACCATGGTAAAAGCAAACAGTAGTAAAACTGATCTGTTGATATAAATTTAAGAAAGTATATTACCTATTACTTCTATTTTTAGATACTTGTTCAAGAAGGTTTTCATTGTGGAAGACATTAATTTCACTGAAGTTTAGCCATTTAACT
Source organism: Buteo buteo (assembly GCF_964188355.1). NCBI lineage: Eukaryota > Metazoa > Chordata > Aves > Accipitriformes > Accipitridae > Buteo > Buteo buteo. Next base: position 27,809,743 of record NC_134172.1, on the reverse strand, counting down.
GCCAGAGACCTCATGGAAAGACAGATAAGCATCATCAGCAAGGCATTCATCTCACTTATCTCAAGAGACCTATCTCAGCCTGGTATGATCTGCCTCTCTCTCTTCATTTATTAGAAAAGGAGCATAGAGACATAAAATCTAGCCAGCTGAGATTATGCAAAAAGACAACCTTTTGACTAGACATGAATCTACATACTCATCAGTAAGCATCTAACTTTGAAAATTTTTATTTAGATGGCCTGGACAAAATCCCATCTTTTTTTTTTCCCCCGAGTAACGGCAGAGAGAAATAAAAGATCTCTTATAACATCACTCATGCGATTTAGTTACAAGATTATGCTTTACTACTTGCAGTCTGTCTTTACAGAAGCTGAGAGGAGATTCCAGTGTGCATCTACTTCTTGTTGTGCACTGACCCTGCTTTTTGAGAAAACAACCATTTTTCTCATCACAGATTGTAAAGCTTCTATGAAACACAAAAAGCCACTCAACCAAGCTGTTCAAGTTTCAGTTAAACATGCTTAAGATCTGTCTTAGGCATTCCTAAAAGATGCTTAAATGCTTATTAACTTAGACAATACTGGAGTGGCACCAATAGCCTAAAATTTTGTTGAGGACTAACGCAAATAGTTCTGGTAATTAAGTGCTCCTGTAAATGGTATTCAGTATTCTGACATTTATGTTTGGGTAAGGAAATGGCCTGTTAGAAGTAATAATGGATGACTGTTATAATATAGAAAATACTTAACACCAACAGTCTGTTATTAATGATTTGTACAGCCCCGCAATTAATATCCTGCCATTTCAATATAACTTAAGTTACACAATGACAGTGAGAAAAATGAGTTTTTTTCCCCAACAAGCTGACCAAGGCTGTACAGTGTCCTACAGAATTTGCAGCTAATACTGAGTAAAAGAGATTGAGAGAGAGAACTTTTTGTTTCTTTGTTGTGAAATTCAGTCATGCAGAGAGAGAACAAGTGTTTACTATTCTTTCAGAAAAAAGAAGCATCTGTGATGATTGCCAAAGACTCAGTTGCTCACTTAATGATGTGCAAAATCTTGGTCAAGGGCTGGAAATATTTTAAGTTGCATTTGAATTTCAGTAGGAACAGTGCAAAAACCCCTTTGTGGATATATAGTGGTCATCTACAGGGCTACTCAAAGGAGACAAAATTAACTTTCGAGCTTGCTAGGCTTTGTAAGTTTATAATAATGTAACTGCACCATTGACAAAGATTGGACCTCTTCATTATTTTTTGAATGGGTGGAGGAGGGGAAAAGGGGCAGGCAGGATTTAGGTTCAGTTTCAGCAGCTTTAATTCATATCTAAGCATGATTTTACTCACTAAATGGTCTTAGTGATCCTAACATTTAAGTAGTCACAAAAGAATATAATTCCTTATAAACAAATGTAGAGAAAAAAAAAACCAGTAAACAGGCTTTCAAACAAATATCAATTCAGTATTTTGTGGCATCTTAAAATCAAAGGACAACTTTGCTGGCAGCAGACTGCTCAAGATTATTCTAAAGAATCTCATTTTGGAATACAATTTAAGTTCTTCTTGATACGAACTCATAAAGCCAAAGCTTTGCTAAACTGTTTTGGGACAGAGTTCAAGTTACAGACATTAAAAAGGAGGTCATGATACAAAGTCTTTTGTCTCTGGCAAAAATACTAAATATCTCATGAATAATGGCTACTTCAAAGTAGGCAGTGGAAGTAAAACCAAACATATCTTCCTTGATTTTGTTTCTTTAGTCATTATAAAAGTCTGTGAATCAGTGAGATCTTTTAAAGAGAGAATCCACTGTATTCTGTGAATGTTCCCATCCCAATATTTAAAGCTTTAAGACACAGCTCAGACATACTGTGGCAGTCACACTACCAACACTTGAAGTCAGGCGTTACTATTACTGAATAGTAATTTGATCATGTGAGCTCTTACTGCAAGCTAGGGCCTGTCTTATCACACTTACGCAAATTTGCTATACTTTCCGCTTGCACAAAAACTATGCACTTGGCCTATACAAGCCAAACACTTTTGTTACATGTTCATTAAAGGTTCTTTGTACCTAGGTCCAAAGCATAAACAAGAGAGAAAGGCACAGAAATGCCAATTAAGAGCCATAATTTGCTATGTCACACCTACTTAAATATCAGGGGCTTCAGTCTGGCAATTCTAATGGGAATATTCAGCTCTGTTCAACTATACTTACCACCTGACTACGTTTATAATCTCACAGCAGTTGTCCCCATTCAAAAGCACTTTTCTGTGCTTTTACAGCTCCAACATCCTCCTGTTTGTCAGAACAACACATCTACCATTTTGTAGTCATTCTTCTCTCCCACCACTCTGAGTATTTTGCCAAGTCCTGTTGATTGCCCCTTTACAATACGTCCTTGAAAAATGAGCAAGTCCTTTCTCTCACTCCCTGTGGCTGAAACCTTTACTGAGCTCTGATCATCTTTTTTCTGAAGTTCCTAAGCTACTGCTACCTCCTCTGTTGCTTTTTCTAATTCCTACTTGGTACTCGCACAGTTGCTACAAACCCTTTCCACAAAAGCATTCCCTCTTACAAACCATGAATTACCTCACTAGCTTCCTCCATCCTAGCAACCAAGCATCTCCAGTTTTGCTTATCCTATTCTTTCTGGTAATTCTGATTTTTCTTTTGATCCTATGTTCAATTGTATTGGCACTTCCAATCTAACTCCATTCTGGCATTCGTAATGCAAAGTCACTTCCTGCCCCCTGCAGCAAACTTCCACTGTCTCTTTCCCAAAACATATCACTACCACACATATTATTCTACATACATCCTTCTAGGAATACTTTTTTTCCCAAGAAAAGTTGGTTTTGAGTATTCCTGAGCCAAACAACAAGAACTTCTGGACAGAGCTTTCTACACAGCCTGTGTGACAGGCTCACATTAGAACTTCACAGTGAATTAAATACTGTAATTTCTAGCTTAATGCAGCTGATCTGCTACATAAAGGTCCTCCTACACAGTAAGCTCTCTCATGCAGAGGTTTTGTCTTTGTTCTGACACTTTGCTGAGAACACATATGTCTTTAGTTCGTGTAATATAGGATATTTATTCCTTGTAGAAGCAAAATAACTCCCTGCCTTTCTCTTCCTTTCAAAAATACAAACTATCCTCCCTCTCCCCCCCTCAAAAAAAACCTGATCAACAAACCTCTAATTAAACTAAAGGGCTTGAATTGTTAGTTTGCCTGGTGGCAATAATTTTACAACTCAGGGAATGGTACATGCTTAAAATGTAATGTTACTTTTACAGGGAAAACATTCAAATTTGTTCTTCAGATAGACAATTTGAAGTGGGCTAGCCTTTATAAAATTGTGTATTCAGAATAAAATAAAAAATTATCTTCTTGTATTCTAACTAAGTTTGTAGTTTTAAATTAAGCTCTTGTGTCTTATCGGAAAAAAACTCACCAAAAATCTTCTGTATGACACTGCCCCAAAACCCCCATGATTGGGAGGGCCGGCAAGGATCCAACAACTTTAAAAAAAACAAGGAGGACAGGAGTGTTCCCCGGCCCTATGGCAAAAAAAAATATTCAGTGTACAAAGTCACTTCTTTGTAACTGGATTGGAGTTTAAAATACTTCAGTTCTAGTCTCTGTCTGGACCTTTACAACATAGTGCAACTTCATACATGTCACATCATTGAATACCTCCCTGCTGTATCTTCATATACTGTGTGTGGACTCTTCTCTGTAGTTTTTAACATACATGGTTACTACAACCAATAGGTAGCAAAATCCTGGGTTGCAGAAGTAACTGATCCACTTCAGAGTATCTGCTCTCTTTACACTTACTTTAGGATTCTGTTTACTAACTTGTAAGACACAACCAAAAGAAACAGTTTTCCAATCACTGCTATCCTTGAGTTCCAGAATATTCCACAGGTTGTGTACAGCTCATTATTTTATTGGCAAAGTTATTGTCCATCTGCTGCTTAAAACCTTTTAGCCTAAAGATAAACAGAACTGTCACCTTCAGTACTGTAAATAAACACTTTTGTCTTGGCATATACAAAGTGCCTGAGACTTTTCTTCACTTAGTTCACTCCCTTAGGCCTAAACAACCAGAGTGATGGTGTGCATTCACAAGAATATACAGAAAGGGAGTGTATCATAGAAAGGATGAAAAAAACAAATAAGTCAGGCTAACCTTCAAAACTTGGGTACTAAACCCTCCTGCCATCATTCTGGGCACACAACTCCCTCTTCCCGGCACCCAAACTACACTATCTTAAGAGTGCCCCTCCCCATAAAAGGTTGCCCTGTGCATAGTTACAAAGCAAATATATTTATGGAAATGCTGTTCTTGTACAGAAGTTTAAAAGCTGAATTTGTAACGTGGTCAGTTTTCCTCACTCATTTTTTTATCTTCTCCCCTCTATGCATTCCCACCTGCCTTCCCCTACCTAGCATGTACTGCTTCCAGCTTGGTAGTCTGACACCTGTAATCCTTCCTCACATGCTAGATAGTCGTATTTTGTCTCACCTCAGGAGTCCTCCCCTTTTTGTTTATGCAATATTAGAGGGTACGATCTAACTTGAAGAATATTCAGTTCCCTCTGCAACTCAGTAGGAACAATTCAGTTCCCTCATCTATCACTTCTAAGAAAAATACTTAGCTTTTCTTGGTGTCAGGAAATAAACAGCTCAGGGTACAGTACTTCCTGTCACACAGCAGAGGCTGGCAGTCACTGCCATGCGATATACATCAGTAGTCACTGAAGAAAAATAGAAAACGTCCTCTAATTTTTGGTGATGAATTATCAAGTAGGACATTTCCAGTAAACCAGAGTTAATCCCTACTATGACTAGACAGACTCCTGTAAGGTAGAGAAAAGCTGTTGACAGTGAGCTATTGCCTTTTAAACACAAACACTAAGGACCCCTTGAGAGTTCGCGTTGCAGATCTGGACACGCGTCACGCATCACATCCTTCACTTGCACAGATGGCAACTGTAACTTCCCTGACATAGCTCTTCTATTCTGAACAGCATCCCATTTCTCTGCAACGCGCTCCCTGCAAAGAACCATGCAGGGCCAGCCTGTTGTATTGCTTGCCAGAATCTGAGCAATTGCATACTTGCTGCGGGCATTCATTAAAAGGTCAGAGCTAGCACAGTGCTGACAAAAGGTCTCTCCTCTTCTCCAGATGACAGCACAATGACAAGCCCGAGAGACTCCAACCTGACTGTGAAATCTTGATGTGGCAAGATGGTTTGGCTACCTCTAAAAGAAGGAGGAAGAGGGAGGAGGACCAAGAGCAAGGGAAAAAAACCACCAAGCTTTTAACAACAGCCTGGAGGGAACAGTCACTCACAGATAGGAAAGCAGGCTGGGGTGTCAGACTGTGGTCTGGGAAACATATTACAGAGCAATAAAAGCAGCTCCTGCTTTTCTTCTCTGCCTTTGGGTTTTTGCAAACCAGAGGCAGGTATGCTATTGCCAGTTCAAAAGTCATCTGCACTGGCCTCTGAAGCATGGTGAGGAGACACACCGAATTGTGTCCTGACTATGACCAAGTAACTGTGAAGGGTCAAACACTACCAGGTATGTGCATGTCTGTAACGCTGACTTGTAGGGCGTATTGAAGATGGTCAGCATGGTCCAGCACAGACTCTACACTGAGGTGCTTATTATGTAGACTCTGGTTGCATTGCCTGCCCTAGGATGGGTACTCGGCCAGTAACAGAGAAGCAAGATTTAAATGCAGAAACATTGTAAGAATTCATCACACAGTAAAATGTAGCTAGAATGGATTAAGTTTTATAGCACTGTATTGATTTTCCTCCAGTGGACAGCATTACCATACCACAAATCAGAGAAACACTCAGACAAAATTAAAGACATTCCTTTAAAATGAAAGCAGAGTAGTGGCAAGAAAGAGCATGAGAGACTGCACCCAGACAAGCAGAGAGGTCTAAATATTGTTCTGTATTTTTTGTAAATCTGTACACAAAACAGCAAAACCATTTCTGCAGGAACGTGTTGAAAAGAGTATGGTACATATAATACATTTAAGGAAAAATAGTACATACACTATCTTGCAGAGTTAAAGAAGGAAGAGATTGACAAGGAACCCATTATTAAAAATTGGAATATTATTTTGAACCTTTCTGTACTAAAATTTTATGCATAAATTAAGGTTGAGTTTTAAATCTTTGAAGACAAGCAACTGAGAGATTTAAAGGTAAAAGTTCAAATCAGATGGGAGAGGAAGATACGCATGTTCTAAACAAAGATTTAAAACAAATCTTCAAATTAATTCAGAGTTGCTGTGGGAAATGGAGGTCTTACTCTACAGCTAAAACATTCAAAACATTCAGAATGTCAGCAAAAACAATCTGTAATATTAAATGAAGAAGCTTTATATCTATGGTCTGTGTTTCACAGAGAATTTGTTTTGCAGAAGAAAATGGCACAGATCAAGATTTTCATTGTGCAAAACAACACTTCAGAACAATGAAACTCAACCTCATTTAAAATCCAGATTTGTTAACAATGCAAAAGCTATGGAAATGACAGATCACAACCACAATTTGACTTAAAAATCTGTAATAATGCTGTGCTTAAGTTCAACCTCTTGTGAATTACTTCAAATCAAAAGACAGCTAGGGTCTATTGGAAAATAATATGAAAATGCTTAAAAAAATTCTTATAAAAACCTGAGGAATAGATCTTATTTGGAACTACTACATGACAACACTTGTGAAACCAGGACTGTCAGGTACGAATGATGTTTAGTGGTTAGATTTATTAACCTGATGTTGTTTTAAGAATTTACAATAATCAGCTTTTTGCAAAAATAATCTAGAAAGATGATGTATAATAATATGAGTTCGCATAATCAAAACCTTTGCATGTGTATGAAGGCAAAAACAGTGGGCTGCCAGGAAGCTGTAGCTTATTTCCATGTGACAATTATAGGAGCAAACCTAGAAGAGTCAGAAAACACCTTCCTTCTCCTGTTGCAGAAGAAGATGAAAAGATGAATTTTGAGTCCTACAGATCTGAAGCAGAACATGCCAGCAGTATGGAAGGGACTAGATCCAGAAATCTGGCTATTAAGAAAAGCTTTGCCAAATTTTCAGTCCTGCACAAAACCCTTCTAAATATGAGGATCACAGGACTTCCGACCTCTGTATCACTCCTTCCTTCTACTCCTCACTATTATTACAGGCCTAGATTTAACAGCATTCCCAGTTCATGGTGGTCATGCCCACCTTCTTTCACTAGATAAAAGCATTATTTGCAGTCCACTGCAATAACTATATCCTTCATCTACCTTGGATACTTTAGCATTCACGTGATTTACTATCATCAGATATGAAAACCTTGCCCAGAGAAAGCAAACAACCTGTCCAAGACTGGTAAGTGAAAATCTTGTAACATGAATGCCCAGAAAAAGACTAATGCATTAACTCTTTGGGCCTCCAAATTTGAAATGATCTAATTTTCCAGGCTGCTAAATTCTCAATTCCTACTGAAGTCAATGAGAGTAGTAAAGGATAAGACCCTGTGTAGGCTGTTCCTTCCCAGATTCATTTCTAGCTTCTCTGATCATCTGCCTTTAGCTGGCTGGTCCTCCACCTCTCAAGATGAGACCCTGCATTTCAATAGCTCTTTATGTTACATTTTTCCCCTCATGATCTGTGATATTTCATAAGCTCAGAAGTTTGGCAACTGCTAGTTATTTACTTTGCCAGTCAGACAAGACCACAACACAGTGATACAGGATTAGCTTCTCCTAAACAAAATATGGCTTACTTGCCAAAAGACATAAGCACTCCATGTGTGAAGACATGGCAGTTAAACAACAGAGTCACCTGAGCACAATCTTGTTTACATGTGGCATTTCTCCTGAAAACTAAACACATCTGGCTTCCTTGGTACTTATTCTTTGGGAAACAAATTTTAATGTTTGCTGCTCTCAGTCAATATACCTCTCACAAAACCACACATATACAAGACACAAAACTAGCCGAAGATCCTGGATGTGAACTCAACACTACTCAAAACTAGTTCAGATATGTTTAGATAAGGCACGCCTTTGGACCTCAGTTTAGACAGAACCACATCCAACAATCCTGAAACTACAGCTGCATTCCACCCTTCCAGCCTCCATGTTCTCCTTGCAGCAAACCTGATTATCGTACTCTGTGGCATGCTCTTTATTTTTTCAGTCTTTCTTAACTGCTACCCTTAAACAGCCACTTTTGACCTGGCTCTCTCCTCATAAGGTAATACCTCGCACAGACACACTGGAGAGCACATGATACTTATTTAAAAGAAAACAGAGGTATTCCACTGTTCCTCCAAGAAAAGCTTTTTCTGGAACAGAAAGCAAACTTGTTCTTTGTTCTGTGAAAACCTTGGCCCTTCTTCCTAGCATCACTTTCAAATTTCATGCCTTCAGGCTGAAAACATTCCATTTTTCATCAAACCATTTTCTTAAATCTGCACATAACACTCACATCTGTCACAAGCTTTTGCTCTGCTCCTTTGAGGTGTTTCTGCAACTCCCACACTCTTGGCAAGAACTGACTCCAGGTACAAATCCAACACCCTCCTTTATTCATCATCTAGTATGTATGATTAACTTGCTTTTTTCAAAGTTGTTGCCTTAAGCTCTGGGTGTTGACTATCCCAATATGAGGAACTACACCTTGTTCAGTGTTAGCCCATGTTTCCACTTCGTTGGGCTGAGAATTCATAATGAAGCTGGATCTGTATGTTGCATAACCTGGCCAACACAACACTGACATTCAAGGTTTGGCACCTGCTAGGTGTGTTCCATCCCCCAATTTATTCATAGACTCCATCTTGACATGGAAACTACTTCTCCAAAGCAACACTGATTTATTGCATCAAACATAATAAAGGCTTTAAGTTCATGGACATATGCAGTCTCACTTATGTATGACAATGCACATGAAACCCCTAAACAGAATGTGCAACATTCAGTGTAGATCACATTTCACAGGTGCTAAGTTACATTTGCTACAAATCCTGGTTGTAGGATAATGTCAGTCCTTTCCAGTAAATTTTGTAATGAATTATTTGGTTAAGGGAGAAGAGATGGACATTAATGCACAGAAAAAAAATAAATAGAAATCTTGTTGCCAGGCATGAGGATTTACTCATTCAGCTTGCATTTGCCAATATGCTCATCTAGCCCATTGTTTTCTCTAATAATTCCTTTTGAGCTCCTTCTACATCCAGGGAGTGTATCATCATGCAGCTGCACTCCAGGGCCTATGCTCTGCTAAAAAGAAAAAAAAAAAAGTTAATTTGAAGTATAAATATTCTCTTGTTTCCACAAGCAGGACCTCTGAAGTACAGAGGACCTTACTTAGTTACTTTATCCACAAAAGGTGATAGCTTTGGGCAGCCACATGTTAGCAGAATTTAGAAGTTCTCATTTTTCAGCCATTAACTGTGATAACTGTATTTCACATATGCTTTTGAACAAACACCCACTCTTACCTTCCCAGGTGGGGGAGGTTTGCCTTGATGTGGATTACAAAAAAAGCTGAAGCAAGGAATTTTTGTAGGTAACTTAAGAATTGATGAACAATGAAGACACAAGAATTAATTCAGAATTTTTAACTAATTTAGTCATCAGACTAACTTATCTATGCAGAATTTACAAGAAATTAAGCCAAATTAAACCCTAGAGATTTAGGAATGGCAGAGCTCACAGAAAGATGAGGAAAATATTAATTTAGTGATACTTATACTGGACTAAGTAGCCTACTAATCTGAGTACTACAGACAGACATTTTAAGAGATTCAGATAATAGTTTTGGTACTATTTTTTCCCTCATGATAAATCAGTATATGTACAGTATTTATTCTCTATGCCATTCTACAAGATGCAGCTTTTCCCAATACAGACCAAGGAAAGAAAAATGAAACTTACCACTGTCTAGTTATTTTTGTATCTTCCTAGAATAGCAGTTAGAAACACAGATAGAAATATTAATTCCTTGAACCAACATGTTCCTTAAAAGCTTTGACCACAGGAAAAATTGTGTGATGGAAATCAGTCAATAGTTTTTTCTTTTAAACTAAGGTATGAGCCATAAGTGAGCACCCAGCAGCAAGTATGTTTGAAATGGAAGTCTCTCATAAAAGAAAAGCACACCTCAATATTGTTTCACTCACTGCTGCCCACAGTCCCCTAAAGAGGGAGAGAGGGGCAAACATGGGCCATCTGTACATATAGAGAGAGTGAAAGCTCTCCTGTGATGCTGACAAGAACCAGTATTTCAGGTGCAGTAGTGCATGTCTGAAAAGGCACAAGAACTACTCAGACACATGAAACTATAAGCTCTATACTAAGGCCAAAGTCACTGACACAGAGGGCTACTGGCTATACAAGTGCTGGTTCAGCAAAGTGAAGTTGCCTAAGGGCTGTTTTAATTTACAGTGCACTTCCTATTTCTTCCAAGTTCTTTTTTTTATTTGTTCTCGTTTATCACTTCCGTATTTGGACATAGATAACCTTTCTCCAAACACATGGTATTTTCTGAAATACATGCCAAATTCTAGCGAAAACTACTACATTACATAACTCAATCTTTTGAGATCCTCTTAACCACTTAAAATTCCAGGAAAAGATAAAATACATGGGCTAAATCAGCTAAAAACACAGCTTGTAAAAATCTATTTCTGTTCAAGTCTGGAAGTTAATTTTGAATAATGTGCTTTGTTTCAATAAGCATCTGTTGGGTGCATTTCACATAACATTAAAATTCTTAAAACCCTAATTTTTGAAGAATTTTTTGTTGTATATAGCGTCCTGTAGCACTGCTGCATATAAAACACGTAGTTAAACACTGCATAAAAACTAGTAGTATACTGCAGTCACAAATTACTACATAAATACGCCAAAAGGCTTCCCGTAAACATTAGAAAGACAGCAGTAGAAAAGAAATAAGAATCCTTGGAATGTAACAAAACTCCTCAGGACTTGCAAACCAGAACAAGAACTGTAGTCGTTCCTTTTATGCCTTACATAATAACTTGGTATACTAGTTGCCAACCTCACTAAAAGCTATATACGGATATACAAATATTTTCCCCACAAGAGTGCCTAAAAAAAAAAGGGGGGAAGAAAAAAAAACCCAAAAGACTACAATTTACACTTCCTTCTTTTTTTTAGGTGGGCTGATCTTCAGAAGCACTGAACACTTGCAAGCATTCCGTATCTATAAAGATGAAGCTGGAAGCACCTGTGCTCCAAAGGACAAAGAGGCAAATGGATTAGGTTGTATTCGTTCCACATGAAGTTGATTGCCAAATGTATCTGAAGAACAAAATAAACCTTCAAACCAAGTCTGCGGGATGCATGGGGAAACAGTAACTGTCACTACTGCATCCCTAAAAAATGAGGTTCTAATACTCTGAAATTAAACACTTTTACCTAAAAACTATTGTAGTAAGTGTTAGAAGACAGCTCTTCTACTCACCAAAGCAAATACACTATATATGGAATACAGAACAATTTCTGTAAAAATGTCTCATTACTACATCCCTTTCCATTCATTTCTGTTACGGACAGTCTGTTAAATTACAGTACAAGCAGAAAGAAATACTTACAGAGGGAGTATTTCTAACCAGTATCAAGTAATTGGTGGCAGATTTAAACAAGTTTTTTTGTCCATATCACTTCTTTTTATGAATGTAAGGGTAGAATTCTTAAGAAGTGTGCAGCATTACCCAATGTTTCTCAAGCAAGTCAAGGTCTGTCTTGCAGGGCTGGGTCAGTGCTGTATGCTTTGGAATCCCATCCTCAAGATACGACTAACAAAAAAAGATGTAGATACCCACACGCAAGGGCTGCTACGAAGGAAGCAGTGGGACAAGGCAGGCCCTTGCGGCAGTTCTTTATGTATCAATGACACATAACCATTTCTTCTCAGGCAGTGTATCTCACAAACACATTTTAGATAAAAGTAGCCTTCTTTCTATGCAGAGGTGGCAGAGCACTGAACACTACTACACTGCTGCTGCTACTACATAAAAAAAATTGATGTTGACAGTTTTATAGTGTCTATAGGAATAACATCTCAACGTGATACTACTTGGAAAGAAACTGGTAATTAATAAGCTGATGACAGTACAGATGTTTACAAAAATCGGACACTCCGCTAGCAGAAAAATTATTGTTGGAAAGCTACCAGTATTCTCACTCATTAGTCTAAACATTACTATCACAGGATGAGCTAGCTGAGATCGTTATGGCACAGCTGCACCTGCATGGCTTTGTATGCTTCCATAAGGGAATGAATCAAAAAATCACATATAACTTCAGAGTGGAAGTAGGCCTACTCAAAATCATGAAGTGCCATGAAACAGAAGACTTACTCCTAGATAGAGGAAAATGAAGGAGTGTGATTTCTGCTCTTAAATACCTATGTAGTCAAACTAAAAACGTGAATATATTCTGAAAGAAAGTCTCAGTGGAAAGAGAATAAAAAATCCTTTAACTGGGATATATTGAGCTGGCTGACTAAAACATCAGAGTATTTTGCACCTTAATGTCAGGCAGAACTTCTATATTGAAGAGCCTCTTACTATGTAAAGTTCCCCTTCATGAGATGGATTAATGGAAATTTAGAGCCATAACGAGACTAAAGCCAGATAGGGTAAAGTCTTCTACAGTTGTCTTTTTTTCCTCTGCTTATAAAGAGTTCAATAGGGTCAATACAATTTGAATAAGCCAGATTATATTTCTGCCTTCCAAACCTCAAAAGCACACAATTATTTTTCGCAAATGTATTTGGCTCGCAAGAGTGGAAATGCTTATGAAATTTAATGAGAGATCAAAATTCTGTATGCAGAACAAGGGAAGGAAGGTCATTTCCATGGATAATGGAAGACTTACTGCAATTTGCAAATATCAAACATGACACTCCACCAGAAGGAGAAAATAAAAGTAGAAGCAGATCTGTTTGTGGAGCTGGGGCTTTAGTTGTGGAAGGCAAAAATAAAATCTTTAATGGCAATTCTATGCAATTCCAAGCCAATATTTAACAGAAACTCTCCATCCAAGTCTTGTCCCTATTTAAATGTACTTCTATACTAACCTATACAGCAAAACGTTTACAAAGTATTTGTCAAAAAATCTATCCTCCCATGCATAACCGCCCTAAGATATTGCAAGTTTAAATAATGAGTTAATCAAACCTACTAACTAATACATAAAAACAGGCATGGCTCTAGATGTGGTTCTACATGTAGTTCTAGTACAGGGACTACTCATATATATCACATAGAAAGCTGAGAGAGTGTAGCTCCCTAAAAGAAAATGCTATATTTACATAGCACTGTGTCTTAAGTGGTTATCTATGACATACACATACACCCACCTACCAAATACATCACCATTGCCAAGAACTGTATTTGACAATATTCTTCCTTCCTACACAGGGGGATTTGCTTCCACAGTGGAGCAAGCACTGTGATAGCTTTTGGGCTATGCCACAGACATTAAATGGCATTCAAAGATCAGTAATTAGTCCAGAAAGCATAATGTAGCCAGCATGGAGTGAGATAGCACAGAATGATCCGACCTGACTTAGGAAATTGGGTACAACCTTTAATGGAGGCCATAAAGCTGCAGGAGAGCAATGAGAGAGGAGTAACAAGTCTCCATGCTCACCGGAGCCTGGAGCTTGCGCTCCTTACCATACCCTCCAGGCACCCCACTCACAACTCCGCTAATTGCAGGTGCAGCTGCTGAACGTTGGAAAAAACCCACTTTGGATTTACGTGTATAATACGGATATAGACTTATAAAGGGGTAAGAAGTTCAGAAAACTGGTGTTGCAAGGACTTCAGCCACGACGTCCTCCAAGAGCACACCGCACCGGAGTGCGCCAGGCAAGCTTGGGAGGCGTCCTGCCCTGCCCTACTGCTTGTGTCCGGGCCCCAACGGAGGGAGCGGGGCTGCAAGAGGCAAGCAGCAAGGTGCCACGGCCGCTGCCTTCCCTTCCGCACCCGGCGCATCCACCGCGCCTCGCTTCCCCGCCGCTTCGTTCCCGCCACATTTGCACCGCTGGCCTGAGGCGAGAGCGGCCGAGCCCTGCCGCAGGCTGCGCCCGCCTCTCCACTAAGATAGCGCCGAGCCCCGGCAGGGCAGCGCAGGGTAGGGCAGCGCAGGCAACCTGCCAGCGCCCCACAAGCCAGCCTGCCCCCGCCTTCAGGGGAAACGGGCTCTGCGGACCCCGCACCGGGCAGCTCACCTCCCCCGCGCTCCCCCCAACATGGCCGCCGCCGTCGGGGTGCGACGGGCGGCTCCTCCCAGCATGCCCCGCGGGGCAGCCGCGCTGCCTGGAGACCGCCGCCGGGGCGGGGCGGGGTGGGGCGGGGAGGATGCTGCGGCCGCCGCGGGGCGAGGCGGTGGCAACGGCGCGGCGCGGAGGATGCGGCAGCAGCGGCGGCAGCAGCAGGCGGAGGAGCGGGGAGCGATGCGATACTGCGCGGCGGGGCCCTGGCCGCACAGCGGGGGCGCCCTCACCACCCTCCTGCTGACAGGTCGGTCACGGCGCCGTTTCACCGCGGCAAGCGGGCACGGGCCCTGCCGGCAGCCGCCGGCCTGCGCCGCGGCGTGCCCCCCGCCACCCCCCCGTCCTGCGGCCTTCCTGTCCCCTCCCGGCGGCGCCGCTTCCTCCCCGCCTTGCCCTCAGGCTGCGGCTCGCTGTGCCCCCTTTCCCCCCGCTCCGTGTACCCCCCCCCCCGTCGGTGCGGGGTCCGAGCTGCCCCAGCATCCCCCCCCCCCCCGCGGCTCCAGCGGCTTCCCGGCGCGGCGGAGCACAGCCCGACGGCGGCGCAGGGCTGGCGGCCTGCCCGCCCCTCGCCTCTCCCCCTGCGGAGAGAACGGCCGCAGCCCGCCCCTCCTCAGCGCGGCGCCTGGCGGGGAGCGCCCCGGGTCCGGCGGGGCCCCGCGCTGAGGGAGCCCGGCTGCGGCGGGGGCGGCCCCGCCGGGGCGCGGGACGAGGCCTCGCGGCGCGGGAGCGGGTTTGCCGGCAGGGCGGGGGAGCGAGGCCTGGCCGAGAGGCGCCGGGCGGCGGGGGCCGGGCCGGGCCGGGCCGGGCGGCAGCGCCCGCTGCTCTCCTCCCTCGACCTGGCAGGGCTGGTGCCTGTCCCCGAGGGCTGAGCGGTTGTGAGTACAGGGGTATCTTTCGTGTTCCACCCCCCACCCGCAAATTATTTCCCAGCTTGACCAGTTAATCCGACTGTGTCAGAATTAGGACGGCAGAAAAAGCCTTAATTCTGCTCCCTGTTGCGTGTAAATAATAGCCGTCCCGCAGTAGGTGGGTTTCACACCCACAAGGTTCTTCACAGTGAAATACTTCAAACGGGTAACACTAAATAGCCTTTGTCAGGCCATTGCTACCCCAAGAGCAAGTTAACAGCAAGAAGTCTATTAGGTTTTTTAGTGGTCTGAGAAGGTGGTGGTGTGTCACCTGAAAGCTAACAGTCTGCTCAGTATCTTCTCAAATAATATCTAGGTACACTAGGGTACTGACAGCAGAAGTGGCATGAGGCATTGGCTATATTAAAGATGCAGTTAGCACCTAAGTGTTAAGTTGTTCAACGTGAGGATAAAACTTAGCATTTGTTAGATGCAAGATACTGCTTTCTCCTTATGTGGAAATTCTTACTGCCCTCCCTCTCCCAAGACCAGTTGTGGGATAGCAACCAAGAAAGAGCTAGGACGGTCTTAGGATAAGTTTTCAGTATCAGCTAAGATACTAAGTTTAAAAAGGTTCAACCGAAATGAGCTTCTAGAAGCTGAGTTGTGAGCTTAGTCAACAAGTCCCTTCCAGGCTACATAGTATGGGAAGAGGCCTTAAGGTTTTTTACCTTAAAAGGTATTAACTTTTCCACTTCAAATTCAGACCTTCTAAAGCTTGGTTCAGTTGGATCTCATTAGTTAAAACAGCAGAATATACAGTTTGAGACTGAGGTAAAAAAAGAAGCATGAACTTAAGTTCAGTTAAGTTCTTTTAAGAGATATCTATATAAAATTTATTCTTCATCAGGGTGGAGTTTCATTGCATGTTCCTGGTCTGAATTCAGGTACAATACAAGACAGCTTTTAGAAGCTGAATGATGCAAACTGTGCCAGGAGCTCACCTGAGTGTCCCCCCCCCCCCCCCCTTTATATTTCTACACTTAAAGAATTAGTTATAAATGCCTGTGTTGTCCCTGGAACCCGCGTTTTATCCCAGGAATAGGGAGTCATATTCCCCCTTCCCTATAAAGGGGTCAAAATGGGGAAGGAGCTCATTAGTTCTCACTTTGGAAGCTGTGATTATGTGGTCACATTAATTTGTCATAAAGCTGCATTGCTGCCAGAAAACATTCCCCTGCCCTTCCACAGCTAGGTATTTTTCACTGCTTCCCATGTGGGCGCTGAATAACTTGTACAGTGATACTGTGAATTAGGTCATCGGCTGAAAACTAGTCCACCCACAAGCAAAAATTGTTCACAGAAATCAATTTACTGACCAGGACTGGTACAGGATCATTTAGACTGGTGTGTGCTAGGTGGCCAAAAATGTGCTGGGAATCCCCCCTTTCAGCAGCATTGCAAACACATTAGTTTAAAACAACTGTGAAATCATGGGCTAGGATGGCTATTCAGGAGACTGAACTAGATCCCTGCACTTGTCCCGCTGTTCACAGCAGAAGTGCCATTGGCAACACTCTGCTTCTCAGCTGCACCCCGCAGAGGGAGGCAGAACATTTCACGGATGATCTAGTGTTTTCAAACTGATACCATGGCATACCTGCCCTTTCTTCTTTTGTGGCTGCAACTATAAGGGCAAAGAAACAGGTTTTCTTCATACGGGGCTCCAAATCTCTGCCTGTGAAGATGCTGCCTGTCAAGTCTTTGTACTAATCTGACCCAGATCAATAAATAAAATCTATTGTCAATGAAGTTGCTTGAATAAGTAATTATAGGAGGGGAAAGCTAGCCATTCCGTTAGTACACTTTTCATTACAGAAGCACATTATTTATAGGTGGTATAAATTACATGGAGATATCTTGCAGGTCCTCAAGCCAGACAATAAGAAGTCAGCTTTATAGCAGGAATTCATCTTCTAGATGTAACTTCTAGTGTGTAAAGAGAGGCTTGGTTTTGCTCCTTAATGTTTTTAGATTTGGTTAGAAGTTCATTAAAGTACTTCAGAAGTTACATTCACCAAAGTAAAACCCTTTCTTTAGAAGAAAGATTGTTTCCAATCAAACTAAGGAGAAAGAATTTCAAACCTACTAGACAAGAATATCTATTTCGGTACAGCTTTCGGGCTCTTCTTATATAGATGTTGATAAATTTACAGCAGACACTATCAGTGCAGAGTGCCGCCTTTTGGCAGAGCAAAGAGGAAAGGAGGGAGTTGCTAGTTTTGATTACTTCCATAGGAATTTGAAAGAAGCAGAAGAGCCAAGAAACCAGAGAACACCTATTAGTTTCCCTCCTAATCAGTTGAACTGCTCTTTAAGCAAGAAGTAGTAGAACCAAGAAGTGCTCTAATCTGAGAAGAGTTTTTACATGACTCTCTTGCTGAAATGTTTTCAATGCAAAACAGGGTGCTACAGATTGAGAGCTGAAGGTACGCGTTTCAGTATTCACTGATAAGTATTGCTGTGTTGGAATTAGCATGAACATGTTACATAGGTCAAAAGTATACATTGTTTTGTTGACAGCATAGCTATGGCACTCATGTAATACCAAAAAAATCCATTTACATAAACATAGACTGTGTCTAAATGTTGTTACAATTGCAACACAAACCACCAAAATGCCTTTTCAATGTAGATTATTTTTAGTGGCAGTCCAAGCCGTGAAGATAAGAAGTTAGAAAGAACGATCTAGTGATCAGACAGAAATCTCATCTTGAAATCTATGACTTTTCTGAATTCCTTTAGACTTTTAAATCAATTGCCACCTCAAAAATTTGGAATGTAATTGCAGAGATGCTCTGATAATTCATATAAAGAGATAATAGAAATGTAGGGGGCATCCTGGAATAGCAGGTTTACAGGGTGACCTGGCCATACCCCTTGGTTACACTGTGAGCCTGGGGCAGGGCCGCAGGAACTACCAATGTTTTCCTCACCTTCATGGAAAAGCTAACCTAATTTGGTTCTCTTCAGGCCTGCAGGAGGGAGACTGGTGGTGGGTAAGTGTTACTATAAATAAAGCATGAGGATTTTGTTCTCCCAGTACTTAATTTGCAGCATTCCCAAGAATGCAAATGCTGAAGTTTCACAGTGAGACTGACAAAATGCCCGATTCAGTTACTTTTCTCAAATGATCTTGCTGAAATATTCAGATGTTACAGTAATCAATGGATAGCACAGAAACAGGTAGAAAACCATTCCTTACTGAACAATGATGAACAAATGTAGAGCTTAGAAACATTTCTGGGTTTGATTTGAACTTTTACACAGTTACAGTAAATGGAGTACAGAGACACCTGAGCAATCCATAATGGAGAACTAACACAAATTAATTCCCATTTCATATGTAGTAGCTGTCATTGAAGAGGATCTTGTCTGTTAGAAAATATCCCATCTGAGTGTGAATTTCCACTGAGAGAATCCACTTTAATTCACAGTAAATTTCTACAGTGATGGTTGCTTATGTACTGCATATTAGGTAAGAGGAAGGGGTGCAGAGGTTGGAAGAGGAGGGAGAGTAGGTGGTAGTGCAGCTTCTGCCTCCGCTGGTGGACGACGTGACCCACAGGGCAAATATCTATGTGCAGATGTCAGTGGGTCCGCAGTGACTCGCTGGGTGCAAGCTCTGTTTTGAGCTGCGGGCTAAGCACCTTGATGCAAGCGGTTGCTTGACGGGTGTTGTGTTGTAACTTGATGGTGTCGGTTTCTGCTTGTTCTGCTGCACGGTTCTCGGCGGCCTGTCAGAAACCTGTGCCGTGTACGGACCTGTGCTTCCAGCTCAGGATGCAGGAAGGGCTCCGAGCCAGATGGGATATGTGGTGGAGGAGTGCGAGGGTAGTTTTTTGGAGCAGGGTTGTATGGTAAGAGAGTAAGGGGTAGTGAAAGCATGGCCCGAGGTCCTGGTCTGTGACATGAGGGTAATGAGCACATGCTTAGGTCAGGGTCCCAGGTGGAGGTGTGGGGGAGAGGGGAAATGCTGGGTTTTGAGAGGTGGAGCTGTGTGCTGCATTAGTTGTGGGACAGATGGGCTCGAGATCCTACTTCAAAGAAGCAGTAAGGAGGATAGGTAAGGGCTTAGGATGGTTTGTGGATGTTAGACTGTAGTAAAGGAATGGGGAAGGTGAAGTTGGTCCATGATAATTTAGGTCCTTTTCGGATTGCGAGGTGGGCAGAAATTGTTGTGGATATCTTCTCTGTTAAATCTTGTCCTGTTAAATATTAATATTTAAAACCTTTACATAAAACCTATACAAATATAATTAATGGAAAAACAGTGTAAAAATGATAGAAATGTAATTTATATTTATAAAATAATACAAATATCATTAACGAAAAATATTAAAGAAAAATAAAAAAGATTAAGGAAAAGAAAATTAAAATATTAAAGAAAAATATAATTAAAGAAAACAGAAAACACTGTAGGTGCACTTCACCTGGGCATGTTCAAGTCCCAGGCACAGAGCTGTGAGTTGCTCCTGCTGCTGTAAGCACTGGTGGGTGCTCCTGCCACTGTGGCAACATGTGTATCAAACTGAAGAGCTTGACACTATTAACATTTTTTTCAGCATGACTACAAGGCTGATTAAATTAATTCTAAACTGTCTCTTTGATAAAATGCATAGTTTGGATCCCTGCATTCTGTAGTATAAGGCCTCTTTTGTCATCCTTTAATCATATTCACAGATCTTCCCCGAGCTTTCTTCATGTTGTCGCTATGCTGCTTGAAAGCTCTATGTGAGTACTAGACACAGCATTTGAACAGCAATCATATCTGTGTCAAGGACAAAAATAAAATCTCCCTGCTTCTCCTTGATGTTGCTGTTTACGTATCAGCCGTTCTAACCAGTCTTCTGCTGAAAGCTTCTGTTCAACTAGTTATTACCTGACGTATGTCCTTCAGTTTTTTATCAAAGTTAGCATCCCTGAAGTGCATGCTCTATAGCGTGCGTATGGCATGCCACCTTTGCTCCTGGGTGTGCATTTACGTTTTATTCTATTGAAGTGCACATCACTGATCACCTTTTTACCAAACAACGCAGACTGTTCTGTGTTAGTGGCATGTAATCTCCATTATTTATCAATCTCCCTGCCTTTGTTTATACCAGCAAATTTTATCAGTAAATATTGTACATCCAGGTCATTTTAAATATATATAAAGTCAAATTGCATAAGGCCAGTGCCAGAACCTTGTGAGGCCCACTAGAAATCTAACAAATTAACTACTCAGCAGCTCTATTCTCTTGCTTGAGACTGCCAGTCCTGTGGTGAAAGCTGTTGAATGGGCAGTGTGCTCCTGAATTGTTTCATTTCACACCTGTCATTTGAAATCAAATAGATGGTGATATATATTTCTATTAAAACATCATACTGTAAACTCTATGATCCAAAAACAGGCACACTGGGTGCTTTTCCAGTTCCCCTGTGAAATGCAGTGTAGGGTGGAGAGGTGGACAGGTAACCTCTTTAATCCCCACAGCTAAACCTAGCACAATTTGCAAATCCAAATCAAAGACACTTACTGATCATTTATGTTTAAAAATGCATCTTGGAACCTGTCTTTCTTTTTTTATTCCATTTAAATATGCTAGAATGATTTTGTATCTAGTTTTTCAGAGTGCTAGGTGATATGCTGTATATCTAAGGGTAACATCATTATTTCTATCTTTATCAGAAAAAACTCATGGGCTCATCAAAAGTGTCAGAAAAGATGCATTAAATCCTTGTTGACTGTGATAAGTATAATACTCTTCTCCATTTAATAATTCAGTAATCAAATCTTGTATTAATTTTTTCGCATGGTGCTGGTTTGTAGCTGAAAAGCCTCTGATTGCCCAGTTCATCCTGTTGAAATATTGGAACAACTTTATTTTACCTTTCTGGAATTTATGGAGTGTTCCAAGAATTACAGAAAATTCACCCTAAAGGTCGTATGCAGTACTGAGCTGGATAATCCCTAGGACAGTATTATATTAAGACTTGCAATGTATGCAGATCAATTCAGCAGGGAGAAAGTTGTCCATCTTGCAAGACAGATGTAAAACAGTGGATGTGAATAATACCTTTTTGTTCGATCAGCTCCTTTGTGTATATTGAAAATCTAAAGAAACTTAACAGAAATTCATAATTTAGAAACATTATTTTGTTGATATGTTAATTTGAGCATGTAATTCTTTTGTTATTTTTCATCCTCAATTCAATTTCAGGTGTTTTGAGTAAATTATCATTAATAAATGCCTCACTCACATGCATAGATTGAGTATTTGTGTATCATGACTACTGCTTAAGCCAGATCTGTTCAGCCTCCTAAATTCTGTTTGGAGAATGCGATACCAGTAATATAATAGCTGACTGGAGTAGCTGTGTCAGCAGAAGTTTCTGCAGATGTTTAAGCTTCTAATGTAAATGATACATGTATACTTTGAGTGTTTGCCAGTAAGTGTTCTTCTTCCTGCATACTGGTGTATCTGAATGCAAATGCTGCTACTTGTTTTTTTCTGATGCTGCTGTTTTTACAAGGAAATTAAGACACTAATCCAATAACATCTTCTAACTGAGGTTTGACATGAGTTCTCACTCCCAAACTACTTCAAAAGAAAGACCACTTTCCCATTTGGAGTATCTGACTCCAATTCCTTCCCTCTACACTTTCAGCTGGTATGTAACTATACAAACAGCTGATATATCTACTATTCATCACAGAAGAAAGGGAACAAAAGAACAAAAAGTGGGAGGTGAGGATGGAGTGTTCTCAGGCACTGGTGAAATGGAGTCTTTCTGTCAGCTCCACAGTTGCTTTCTGTCTTCTATAATCATTTGCTCCTCAGAACATTTAAACCTTCTTGCACCTTCAGCTGCACTGATCCAGCTGTTTTCAGGCAGTGTTCTAGCTGCTTGGGGTGAAGAAACCCCTTTTTAACTGGTTCTTTTTTCAAAATTGATTATTGGTTATGGCTGCAAGGCAAGGCGATCAGCCCCATGTGTCTTTATATCAGCAAAGCATCTTTAAATCAGCAAAGCTGTGCTCTTGGTTACATTACTTTCCCTAGTTTGGCCAAAATATACTATGCCAGTGGAAGTAACTTTAGGTATGTCTTTGCTGGTATGTGAGGTTTTGTCTGTGCAAATATATTTATCAGAGAATGCTCTTCATCATCTTTATTATCAGTATAATTACATCAGCAGAAGTGTCTGCAGAGGTTTAAGCATTTAGTGTAAGTTTAGCTGTCGCAGTTTAACCCCAGCTAGTAACTAAGCACCACACAGCCACTCGCTCACTCCCCTCACAGTGGGATAGGGGGGAGAATCGGAAGGGTAAAAGTGAGAAAACTTGTGGGTTGAGATAAAGACAGTCATAGGTAAAGCAAAAGCCGCATGCACAAGCAAAGCAAAACAAGGAATTCATTCACCACTTCCCATGGGCAGGCAGGTGTCCAGCCATCTCCAGGAAAGCAGGGCTCCATCACGCATAACGGTTACTTGGGAGGAGAAAGGTCATCACTCTGAACATCCCCCCTTCCTCCTTCTTTCCCCGGCTTTATAAGCTGAGCATGACATCGTATGGTCTGGAATACCCCTTGGGTCAGTTGGGGTCAGCTGTCCCGGCTGTGTCCCCTCCCAACTTCTTGTGCCCCCCCAGCCCACTCGCTGGTGGGGTGGGTGAGGAGCAGAAAAGGCCTTGGCTCTGTGTAAGCACTGCTCAGCAACAGCTAAAACATCTGTTATCAACACTGTTTTCAGCACAAATCCAAAACATAGCCCCATACCAGCTACTATGAAGAAATGAACACTTCCCCAGCCAAAACCAGCACATTACCTTATTTAGAAAAATGAGTGTCAAAAAGGTTACTATCAGATTATTATATGATTATATATTCAAATCAAACACCACCATTTTTTTTGACCTGAGGTTCCTAAACTCTGACTTAAACCAAAACCTGGTTTAGAAGGCATCTGATCCCATCTGATACTTTGTGGGAGTCTGTTGATCTGACTAATTTTTTTGCATTTGTTTTATTCTGAAAAGCTTTTTTGTTAAGCTCTGCTGATGGCAATAATGGAACAGTTAACTGGACGACTAAGCAAGCCCACAGTTATATTATCAGCAGAATAAAGGCTGTTGAGAAGAATGGTGAGTTTAGGTTGTAAATTTAAATCCCATGTTAGTTCAGTCAAATCTGCTTTTAATATTACTCTTGCTTTTTCAGTCATGTCCTTGTTTTAGGAATAAGGTGCTATTTCAAGGTAAGTAATTTGGAAAATTTCACATTTCTTCAATCTTTTAAACATTCACAGACCTGCGTGTCTTTGTGAGTCTTCCCCAACTTTCCTGTTCCTACGGCTTTGCTTGAAATAATGGCTGTGTGTATACCTAATATTGCACATTTTCTTATCATGGCTGGTTGCTTGGAGGTACCTTTGCAGTATGCTTAATACAATAACTTGTCTGTAACAATTAAAAAAAATTTTTCATATACATATTGTAAAAAGACTATTTTACTGTCATTTATGCAAGTATACATAGACTATTTTAGCTAGTGTACACTAGCTGAGAAAAGGCTTTACACTGATTGCCCATCCAGGCAGGCAATCTGGATTGGCCCCCAAATCAAGTTATTTCTGGGGTTGTGCTTCATCTGCTAAAAATTTGTGGGGAGAGAACCCATTGAAATTCCCAGAAGAAATTTCCAGGTGGTTTTTTTTCTGAAGATCATCGACAAAGAGGCTTCAACCAACATGGTAAATCTTCTGAAATTTCTGGAGATGGGGGTCACCTGTGTCTGTTAACGGGCTCTGGGCTGGGGGCTGATACAATCCTAGCTGAATTCCTGGCGGTGCCCATGTTTGAGACCCACAAGAAGAACAACTGGGACAGTTTCTGTACATGTTTCAAAAAGTGGTGCGTGTTTTCCAACCTTCAGTTTCCAGTTAATCTACTTCTTTGCCAATCTCCAGAACTTCTAACCTTTCTGTACAGATATATGTTGGGATCTACAGAAAGTCCTCCATGGGATCTGGAAACAAGAAAGAAGAGAACAGTGCTGTTGAGGTAGCTGATACTGTCTGTTTTTCTAGCGGGGATCTGTTGTGATCCTATGTAGTGAAGATTTTTAATTTCCTGTGGTTAGTTTTACAGAAGCCTTTCACAGTCCCCAAGATTTTTATTTACCACAGGGAATTTACCCAGGCAATTAACATCTGGCAGTATGCTGTATTAGATTAGTATCTAGAAGTTGGTAAGTGTATTCAGTTTCATCCCTAGATAACCTAAGATGATTACACATTCATCTCCAGTCTCAGGAAGTCTTATGAAAATAATTGTGCATTTTAAAAGCTTCTGAAGAAAACAGCGTTTCACTTGTTTCGTTGTTGAAAAGCAGTTATTGCTGTAGTGGGCTGAAGACTCACCATTTTCCTCCTGATTTTGAAGGAACTTGACAGGGGAAGAAGAAGAGAGCTTCTCTGACAAGGGGGGCGAGAACTTTCAAATTCTTAATCTCCATACTCGTGTCATTACAATGTGATTGTCATTATAAGATAAAATAAATTTGTGGGATTTTTCCTTCTGAGAGGCATTTTTAGACTTCCACCAAGATCACTGTTTTATATATGCATGAAATCCTTATTGGTATGCTTACTTTAGCAACAGAGAACGTCTCATTACTAAGAATGGGCAGGCATTTAGTGGTGGCAATAGATTTCCTCTAACAGGCAAAAGAAATAGGTTTTTTTCAATAACTGCTGATTCTATTATCCTTCTTGCTTTCAAAAACTATTGCTTATGGAGAAAATATACATTACTTTTTCACTGTTCTTCCTGTTTGATATGGATTTTCATTGTAGAGTCAAAGCATCAGAAATGGAAAAATTGATTTTTTCCAGATATTTGATGCATTTTCAGCCAGCCACCGTATTTTTGTCAGCTTTTCTGCTGTATTAATGTTAGAAATTACTTTTTCAGCTTTTATTGAAAAAATTTTAAAGGAAATTAGTTTCCTTGCTCTATTTATAGCTCATTCACAGAAGTGAGTACAAAAGTTTTTTGGGTCATCAATTTACTAATTTTAATTATGCAAATCAAACAGTTATGTTACTG
The DNA here is from genome assembly GCF_964188355.1 of Buteo buteo. Classification (NCBI taxonomy): domain Eukaryota; kingdom Metazoa; phylum Chordata; class Aves; order Accipitriformes; family Accipitridae; genus Buteo; species Buteo buteo. The sequence continues at coordinate 27,784,396 of NC_134172.1, read as the reverse complement.
TATTTAAATCAAGTCTACATAATTAAAATTACAGTAACTGGTTTAATAACCACACAAAGTTGTAATAAACTATTTAAATTTCAGAATCCATTTTAATTTTGTGTCTAAGGTAAAATTATTAGAAAGATGTTCTGTTTCGTACTATGTTAAAAGTGGTTTCCAAAAGTGGGAAAAAGCAACTGCTGGGGAATTTGATCAATAGCATATCCAGAGCTTGAGACTATTAATTCTGCAATATCAGGCTTGAAGTGTGGGAAGTATGTAATTAAATGTAGAGGTCTACTTTACAGATGTCTGCATCTCCTCTCCACTGCCTCTGCAGTCACTGGAGATCTAGTCAGTGTAGTCAGGAATCTAGGGCATGATTCATCTCATTTTACAGGAGAAATCAAATTAATCAACCCCTAGAAGCATCTGTTTCTTCTCCACTGACTATAAAAGGAGCCTGACTAACTCAGTGGTGGCTGTTGTTTCTGTAGGCATCTAAAATTGGGTGAGATAGATTCCACACGGAGTACGTGGTGCGAAGGACGGAATGTCTGTCGTTAATGCCTAATTAGCAGTGGCTTTTTAAGCAGATCTCAAGTAAGAAGGTTGGTGTAATGATAAGGCCAGAGAAATTATACCAGGACTAGGAAATCACATGATCTTGATCCACATTTGAAATGTACTTTACTTATTGATCCAAGTGTTAAAATTAACCCTTTTATCTTCTAGGAGGTACAAGTTTGTTTCTATGAGTTTGTTGTGATGACTCTGAAGTCTCTTTCGGAGTCCCTCTTCCCTATCATAGTACCCCATGCTGTAAGACCTATAGTCTTTGTTTGGAGATGTGACTTCTCATAAAGTTTCTTTCAGTTTAGCAAGCAAGGCAGGTAGTGGTGTGTGTCTGTTTCTGTACTTATCTTTATTTACCACTTGTGTAATCCTCATCTCATGGACAAAAATCATCAGCAATGATAGATTCTTTCAGGGCATTGACTTAAAATTGAATAGTAGTATGTAATAGTAATATGACCTACAGTGTACCCCGTTAAGACACCATGAGAAACACCTATTAGATCAGTATTCTCCATTTATACTTAAATTCTTAAACTAGTCTATAAAGTGGTTTCTTATCCATTTATGTATCATTATGATTTCTGTATTCTTCTAATTCATTAAAATGTGTATATAATACTGTGTCAAATGTGTTATACCTAAATAAGATTTGCTTTTATCAACTAAATTTGTAATTACATAAAAAATAGCATATTGCTTTTACTTATGCTGGTTGTTCTGAATTAAGTTTCCTTTAGGCTTTTAATTCTGAGTCCTGTAAAATATGGCTTCATTTTTTTTTGTTTGGAATCGGTGACACCTTAATGGCCTGTAATTGCCCATGTCCTTCTGTTTTATCCTTCAATACAAGCACATCTCCTTCAATAATGAGGTCTCTAACCAGATTTTTGGGTGTACGTTTTCTGAATTTGCTGGTCTAAGAAAGTCTAGCTTTAAGAAATCAGAAATCCTCAGCTGAAATGAATTGCTTTGTCCTTTTCCACACAAGAACTGAAAAATCCATCACTTCCATTCAGTGAGGAGTCAGTACCATTGATTGGTAAGGTTCCTCTGTATTTCTCGTGTTCCTTTTTTTAATGAAAAATATCAAGAAAACACAATTGTGTCATTCATTTAATGTATTTTTATTCATGTAATATTACAAATAAACCAAGTATAAAATTACAATAGCCTCCCTCATGTTTGTTTGTGGTTTTTTTTTTAATTGTAATAAAAATAAAGAGCTCATGCAACTTCTGAAATCCTAACATAGCCCGTTTTGTTTATTGCAGTGTTGGAAAGGATCCTGTTAGGCAAAGAGAGGGTTTGCTCTGTGTTCTGTTCTTAAATCTGTGCAACCTTTTAAAAACCTTATTAACAGATATCTAATATTCGTTGCATTCCTTCTCCCAGATTGCCCACATTGCTGTTGAAATGCATGCTGTATTATCTAGAGCATGTCTCATTTTTGCTTTTTTTCTGTCTCTTATCTTTCCTTCTGCTTTTCAGTGTACACGATTCTGTCTAAGGTGCACTCTGATCGGAATGTATACCCTTCTGCTGGAGTTCTTTTTGTTCATGTTTTGGAGAGAGAGTACTTTAAGGGGGAATTTCCTCCTTATCCAAAGCCTGGTATGGGATGCTAAGATCTTCCATATTATATAAAAACATGGGGGGGGGAAGTTTAAAAAAATTCAGGTCTATTTAGCATACCTTACAGTTCACTATATAACATACAAAGGACAGTTTTTAGTTCCTGTTGAAATATCTTCAAATGAAATAAAATATGTGGTCCTACAAGTTTAAAATGTTCTGGTTTGTGGTCATCATTTGTGAAAAGATGCATATAATTGTGTATTGTGAAAAATGTACTTAATAACTTGGGAAGGCATAATAACACGCTGTGTCTGAGATTAGGAAATATACCTTTTCTTCACTTCTGCATTAAATATGAAATCATGGAAGTTTAATAATTACGTCTGTTAAAAATGCCATTTATCTGATCAGTGCTCCAGACTATCAGGCTATATGAAGGAACATTTTGAAAGCATATAGTAAACTTGAGACAAAATAGAAGATTAAATCAGATTTGAGACTATGTAATCATGTTTTGTTTCATTTGAAACAAATGCTCCTTTGGATTCAGCCTTCTTCCTGTACTTAGGAACAGTTTAATGTTAGTAAGCAGTTTGGTTTTGGAGAAAGCTGTGATGTCCTAAGTATGGTGTTTTGATGTACACCTAAGGCAAACCTAAAGGATTGATCACTGTCAAGTTAGAATATGTATAAGCAAGCTGGGGGGGGGGGGGGGGGGGAGAGAAAGAGACAATGTGCTGCCCCACATGCTTATCGACAATGCAAAGGAATAATAAATATATAAATATATCCTATTTATATAAATATAACTGTCCTGTTTTCCTATAAAAATAGGAAAAACGCATAATAAATGTACTGCGCACATAATCAAAATCTCTTTCATTAATAAGCTTTTGAATTGATTTGAGAGTACTATTTTCAAAACTCATGGAAAAAATAAGCTTCTGTTAGCATTGGTTAAATTTTGTCATGAATAAAACCAAATATTCTAAAAAATTCCTTTCCTTGATGCATATTTTTCCTGACATATACCAGAGTCTTCAGTTCATGTAACAGTGACTGGCAGAGTGAGGTTTGCCTCTGTCCCAGTTTTCTCCCAATTTTGGCACATAGATGGAAGGAACCTGGAAATTTTACTAAAGATGGATTGTTTTTTGAATCCTTACAGCCCCAGCCTGTCTTGACATTCATATGATTCAAAGGCAGTGTGAATCTGATTTCAGATACTGCTGAAATTGTTGTACCCATAGATGATTGTGATCATACCAGAAATTCACTGTAAGGCCAGATGTTGGCATGGTCCTTTTTTTTTTTTTTTTTTTGTCTGCTGTGCTGGATCATTAGCATAGCCTACCTTGACAGAGGGCAAACCGGAATGTATCACAGGTGGCTCTCAGATTTTTCCCCAAATCATTTGTGATGCTGGGAATTTTATTATGAATGCAATAGGTGAGATTACTGGGACATCCCGAGAGAATAGCGAGGAAAGTTGTGTTACACCCTGGTGCTGGTTTGGTGTGGGTTTGGTCCCTTTTACCCACATCCAGATGTGTAAATGCATACATGACAATTAGTTACCCTTTGGCAACAGGTCTCAGTCTCTTTATTCTTCTCAGAGCAGCTGTCATCTCCATTCTTCGCTGGGCTCGGTTTCTGCCTTCTGTGCCAGCCTGCCTGTCGTCTTCTCTTGTCACTTGCCCTACAATGGCTGCTGTTGCCATTTCAAAGCCAGGTTGGAGGAATGCGGTGCAGAGGGGTCTGCACAGGCTCAGAGCAGATTTGCCCGAGTTCTGTGCCTCAGCTGTAAGGTGCCCATGCCTTAATGGTGCGGATCTGGTAGTGCTTACAGAAGCAAAAATAAACAGAAGTCAGATCCGGCCATTTGTAAGAGTATCAGTAAGAACCATGAGAACTGTTGTAGTGGTTTAACTTTAGGGGCTTTTAGAGATTGCAGCTGGACCATGGTATTTGTAGCCATCAGTGGATCCATTTTGCTGGAATGTCTGGTCCTTTTTTGAATTAATTTGTTCTCTAAAGAACAACTACTGCCAGGCTGTTGGTGCTGCAGACCTGTATGTATATCCTGATGCTAAGAGAAGCTTTCAGACATTGATGATCACATGGCCACTCTTTACAGAAAGGCCCTCCAGGTACATTGGGTCTCCAGAGCCATTATTAAAAAAATAAATAAAAACAAGTGGTTTTGGGAATTAAAGGACTGAGACCTTTGTGCTTTTGTCAGTAAGGAGGTTAGATGCTTCAGTTCTCGGTGGAACTCAGGTCTAAAATTCAGACCGACTAGTTAACGAGTGCAAGCACACAGAGTTAGCCAGGACTCTAAGAAGTACAAGCACATTCATCTATGCAGTTGGTTACACTTTTCAGATACGAATTTCTTAATACTTAAAAGTGCTGAGTAGGAGTTCACATATTTCTGATATGGTGAAGGTTAGCAATTTTTTTCTTTTTAAATGCTTAGAAGACAACCGGAAGACAATAAGATTTTTTAACGGAAATATCAAAATCAAAGTGTATAGTATTTTTTTGTAAATACTCTAATACAATTTTTCTTATCTAGGTGAAATAAGTAATGATCCTATAACATTTAATACCAACTTAATGGGTTACCCTGACAGACCTGGATGGCTACGCTATATACAAAGGACACCATATAGTGATGGAGTGCTGTATGGCTCACCAACTGTAGAAAATGTGGGCAAACCAACCATCATTGAGGTATTTTCTTTTAAAGGTTCAAAAAGACTTATTTTGGTTTAGAGTATAAGATTCAGAATTGTCAAGAAGCATTGCCTGTTTTTTTAAAAAGTTAATTACAGTTAAAAACAAGAAAGATTATAAGGCAGGGACAAGGACTTGTGACATTAACATTTTCTCTTAGTTACCATTGTATCCTCTTTTGAGAGAAAGCCAAATTGTATGACATTTCATATTTTACTTTTAAGGGACAACTAGTAAATAGCAATAACCATTTAAGCTTAATATTCCTTGATGAAATACCTTTAGATTCTTGCCATTCATCTTTCTAAGAGGCATTTCATTTCAGTAAACTATGGATATATGAAAGCTGTATTCAGAATATAGGGGGGAAAAAACTTTGTAAACAACTGTACTTGAAGAATATCTGAATTCAGAGATTTGTAGCATTCTACCCTAAATGTGGGCCAGACTTCCCCACTGGAAAATAAAGTGTTCAGCGAATAAACAGGTTTTGGGTTTGTTTGTTGGTTTTTTTAAAATTAAATTATTTTTCATCAACTATTATCTGGTTCATTACTCATGTTTATTGATAGAGTTAATTTTAATTAGCACTTACATGTGTTTAATTCTATTCTTGTAAGTGTAACAATGACAAAACCCACTACTTTATTTTTGACAATTAGCTATCCAAATGTTTAAAAGCACCAATTATTCTTTGAGCAGCAATTGAAAGGGAAGAAGGACTATATTTTCTGCTATGCATATTGTAGCAGACTGAATCAGACACAGTGGTTCACAGTGTTCAGGAAAATCTGCTCATTAACTTGCTCCAGCCATTTTGCTGCTTCAGCAGTATATTTGTCTTAAATCCTTGATGAGTTTCTTTTTTCTAAATTGCATTTAATATAGTTGTTCTTCCTCAAGAATGACATCTCTAAATGTTAAGTTATACTGTAGAAAATTTCACCCATGCTTAATTCTATATACATGATTCAGTTTTGATTTCAGCAGGACTAATCACATCTGTGAAATTACATGTGTAGAAGTACTTGCTGACTCCGCTTAGCTTTCTGTAGAGGAAACTGTTATTTAAAATTGCCTTTTTTTTAAAATGGCGTGTGCTTTTAGATTCTTGGATCTATAGCAAGACCTCCATTATAAGCTTGACCCCAAACCTATATTTGAACTAAAACTTGCCTAGCATACAAATTAATTCATTGCAATCCCTTCTCAGATGTGGCTTTTAAATTAATTCTGTAGTACGTGAGGAGGGCAGATTGCATTTGACCCGCTTCCTCGTGTCATCTGGGAGCAGTGGTTGCATATTGCTGGCCTGAATATAACTTTCATAGTGTCGTAATTCCTTAGATGATGTCATGGATAGGTCAGTTAATTGGAGGAGACCTCATGATTAGAAGAGCCTGACTTTTTGCATAGCACTGCAATAGAGTGGGTAATATTCTTGAGCTCAAGCTCCTTTAAAAGCTGTGCAAAGACAGTTTGTGTTTGAATGAATATTCAGTACAAAGGCAATCTCCGCCGCTGTCACTATTACTCGGTACAGGTGCATGTTCCATGCTGGCAACTCTCACTGCTGGAGTGCAGACTCAAAGTGGGTACTGTTGTGTTTCTGTATAGAGCTTGTATAACCAGAGTGTTTGGCTTCCTAAGTGTTAATGTTTAAGCTACTGTTGAAACAACCCTTTGAAAAATTAACAGAATCGAGGATTTGAAAAATCTCGGGAATTTATTTTCTATTAATTTTATAATGAAGTTGTTACTTTACATAAGATGTAATTGTGTCAGGTAAGCTTTTCCTTCTACACTTAAATGACCCCGCAGAAGATATCGCGGAGCGTTTTTCATTTAAATCCCTTAAAGAAATTGCAACATCTGTTACTTTTGTTTGTTTAATAATCAGTGTCACTATGCTTTTTAGCTCTGTTTGCTGAGAAGCAATATAGTTCTGTCACTATTGCCACTCCTCTGCGTCTCATTTGTCCCTGAAATGAATGAACTAAAGTCTAAAATTAGGAGGAAAGTTAGTCTTTTTCAATTTGTTTCATGAAAGATCACCTTTCAGGAACAAAAAAAGTAGAGAAAATAATACATAATTATACTGATATCCAGCCTCATTCTGTATTTTTTATGAGTGAGCACTTAATCATAGTACAACTTCGGAGTACAGTCACCACTGAGGAGTAACCATTTGCAAGCATTTCAGGCATCCCACATACATTTAAACTGTAAGATTGGTATCCTTATGTAATTTGACCGTGAAGGCATAGGTTTCCAAAAATAAGAGTCACAAATGTTGCATCTGCCTACTAGTTTTCAATTCCCCTACAGTTACAGACTCCAGGATTTTTTAAAAAAACCTTTAAATATCTCCATCTAGTTTAGTTCCCTAGGAGCTACCAATGAATGTAGATCTTATGGTGGTGGTGGAGGGTAGTGGAGGGTGGAAGGGGAAATGGAGAAACCAGTCTTTGCTTATGGCTGTTCTTAAAGATAGCAGAAAAGAAAGAATACATATGTATGGCAGAACACTTTTATCTGGACCAAAATATATTATATTCACATATATCCTTTGGATAATTGTATTTGGCTATAGACTGGTTGAGAAAATTCCAGTATCCTGACTTGAAGGTAATACTGTATCAAATAAATTGATCTTCCCTCTCAAATTTTATATTAATGAATGAATGTTCGTACATTTCAAAATAAGAAGGCAAAGCATTTAAAAGGTGATAAGTATTTCTAAATTATCAATTTAATTTTCATTGATATTTCATTTACCTGATTTTCATATTTACACTGTTTTGCAATCATATCTTTTTTTTTTACTCTAGATCACTGCATATAACAGGCGTACCTTTGAGACAGCAAGGCATAATTTGATCATTAATATAATGTCAGCAGAAGGTATGTACAGAAAATAGCTTGTTGTGTTTTGAACTGAATAAGCAAAAACATCTTCCGGGCTCCTGTTCTTTTACGATTGTCGTGGTTTAACCCCAGCCAGCAACTAAGCACCACGCAGCCGCTCACTCACTCCCCCCCATCCAGTGGGATGGGGGAGAAAATTGGGAAAAAGAAGTAAAACTCGTGGGTTGAGATAAAAACAATTTAATAGAGCAGAAAAGAAGAAACTAATAATGATAATGATAGCACTAATAAAATGACAACAGTAGTAATAAAAGGATTGGAATGTACAAATGATGCGCAGGGCAATTGCTCACTACCCGCTGACCAACACCCAGCCAGTCCCCGAGCGGCGATTCCCCGCCCCCACTTCCCAGTTCCTATACTAAATGGGACGTCCCATGGTATGGAATACACCGTTGGCCACTTTGGGTCAGGTGCCCTGGCTGTGTCCTGTGCCAACTTCTTGTGCCCCTGCAGCTTTCTCGCTGGCTGGGCATGAGAAGCTGAAAAATCCTTGACTTTAGTCTAAACACTACTTAGCAACAACTGAAAACATCAGTGTTATCAACATTCTTTGCATACTGACTCAAAACATAGCACCGTACCAGCTACTAGGAAGACAGTCAACTCTATCCCAGCTGAAACCAGAACAAAGATTAAAAAAATCAATGTAAAGTAGTTGTCTGGTGTTCAAGCCAAATGTGGGGACACAAAGGGGAAGTAAGAGAGTTTTCCTTCTTCAGGTTCAATTTGTTATTTTTATCTAAATTATTTATATCAGGTAAGACTATTATTCCTCATCCATAAAAAAAAAGGCACGTTTGCTTTTTTTAGAATTAATTTCAATTTTTTCCCGTCTTTTCAAATGGACCTTACATGACGGATTTTACTCTCCCTCTGCGTGTTTAGTTTGCTTAGTTCTACATGTTCTTTATGCAGAGAACAATCATATAGGCAGATTCAGAAAACAACAGATTATGGCATATATGAACATTTCAATTAAAAAAAAATTGAATTTAATAGTTTGTGTCCTTAAAATTAGTTTTTTTCACCATATTTATATATTTATAGTCTGGAGTATTGCAGGTTGGAGTCCATTGTCACTGCAGATCAGTTTTGACCCCAAAATTAGCATGAATGTAATTTTATCTGTTTAATGAAGATTTACCAGCTGAGACTCTCTTCCTCTAGTCTGCTCCTTCATCTCCCAGTTGCTTTATAAATAGCCAGTGGTTTTCAGCTTAAGTAACAGCTAATAGCACTAACTATTTAATTAAACGTAATCACATTAGCTTCAAAATAACTTGTTCAAATAAAAGTTTTTTGGAAAGGTGTATCAATCTTGAAGTGGTATTATGTTAATCATTACTTCAAATTCTTTGTTATGGAGCCTTTATTTAAGGCAAAACTCTTCCTTTTTCATCACAACTAGATTTTCCTTTACCATATCAAGCGGAGTTCTTCATAAGGAATATGAATGTAGAAGAAATGTTAGCAAGTGAAGTTCTTGGCGACTTTCTCGGAGCAGTGAAAAACGTGTGGCAGCCAGAACGTTTGAATGCTATAAACATTACTTCAGCCCTTGACAGGGGAGGCAGAGTTCCACTTCCTATTAATGACATGAAAGAGGGGTAAGCACATGTGTCAGTCTAATATTTTTGCTTTACTGGGTTTTTTTCTTACTGAAAAGCATAATATTTTTTCAGGTCTTCTAGAAACTTTGCAATTGCTGTTTTATATTTTGGAAATCCAGATTGGTGTTAGATATGAAAAGTTTACTGATGTTCTGAACCCCCATTATACCATGGGTTTATCATGTTAGATACCATTTCAACAGGTGACAGTTCCTATATATTGATTTTACGATCCAAGGAATACTAATAAATTCCATTAATTAGAAAACAGTTGGTAGTAAATATGCTTATTTTGTAATTCCAGTTGTTACTTCTGAGCAGCTGTTTGGCACTGAGTACTCAATAGTTCCCAATTCACAAAACTCAAAATTTTGAAACAAAGTATGACAGAGCATAGGTTACAAAGACACTTAGATTTCTAAGACCATTTAGCATGTAACAGTGTCATTTGTAGCTGTACTCAGTGAAATTTAGTTATGTGCTTTCATCTGAAAGTGATAAGCTGAGGTATCTGGGGAACTTAGGTTTCTGAGTGTAAACCGCAGGAATGCTCTATTTCCAGTTGTGATTCGTAACCATAAATTCTGTTCTGAAATGTGATACTTCAATTAGAAACTAATAAGGATTCAGTCTTTTAAAAATATGGTTGTGGTATTGCTTTTCCCTGGCAAAAATAAAGATACCTAGTTATTTTTAGATATTTTGTGTCAAATAATATCTAAAAAAGGGCTGAGGGTTCAAAATCTGAGATGTATGCAGAAAAGATCGTTGTTTCAGGCCCTTTTGTGGATCTGGAGTTTCTGACCAGGGAGTAAAAACACAATCTAAAGAAGGAAAGTGACTTCTGTACTAGCCAGAGTAATAGCAGAGCCACTTAATACTAGCGGCTTAATTTAAAACAGTTAGCTAGATAATGCCTAATATACCAAATGGCAACCAGGACCTAATTTCTGTTTCAGGATTCTTTGATACATTATTACCTGGTGCAGTAGACTCTATTTTCCAGCAGCATTCTACATGTTTAAATATGAAAATGAATAATACAGTTAGCGCAGTAGCTTTTATTTTATGTACTGTAATGCTAAATGAAGTATTAAGTTTACATTCAGCTTTCAGTATTCTGCAAATTTTGGTGGCAGTGCATAGCTACAGTATGGAATCTTTTAGGAGAAGGTGGGTGCTTTGGCAGGTTCATATTAGTATTAGGTTTAGAAACAAGTAGTCCTCGTGAATTTTATTTGAAAACATGGGAAGAAACTCTTCAAAAATACTATGCTGAGCACAACTGAAGATTTCCTTAAGATAAAATTATACTATTTTAATGCAACTTTCAAAAGTAGTACTGATTTACTTACATGAGGAACCTACACTTGGAGCTCTGTGACTTCATAGGAATTGACAACTCTGACGGTAAGCAAACATTTACATTATGCAGCAAAACAGAGCAAGTTGTAATAAGTAGCTAGAAAAATCCTTTTAATTTCAGTCTGTTATTCATATGCTTAGATAAAGTATACTATCAAAAAAAAAACCCAAACCAAACGTTTTGAGTCTTTAAAGCACAGCTGAATGTTACCATGAACAATAATAATATTTGGAAGGGTATGTCATTGTCCTTTGGGGATTTGTGAGAGGTATCCTGACAGTCTGTCACTCATCTCTTTCTGCAGTGTGTATGTTATGGTTGGGGCAGACGTTCCATTCTCTTCGTGCTTACGAGAAGTGGAAAACCCACAAAATCAGCTGAGATGCAGTCAAGAAATGGAGCCTGTAATAACCTGTGATAAAAAGTTTCGTACTCAATTCCATATTGACTGGTGTAAAATCTCTCTGGTGAGTTATTTTATTATCACGTAAAAAAGATGTTTGTAGAAGTACAATATTTTGTGCCAGACATGATTGAGGTAAGAGTTTTGCCAGCCTGGCCAGATGGCTCTGCCAAATTCCACTTATCATAACTGATTGAATTTGTTTTCCATCTAGCACACACTCTTAAGATTCTGAAAGGATTTTGCTCTGTAGGCTAAATTCTGTTAGAGTTGAGCACCAGCAAAACCACCATATTTGTTTTCACTAGCGGTGATTTATATAAATGGCCAGAGAACTCTAGGGCTTACAGAACTAAAAGTAATCAGAGGATTATTTAGGTAGGTGTGTTCAGTAATTCTGTGTGCTAATACTGCTAGTTATACTTGCTTTCCTAAAAAGTGTGTGTCTATATATATATGTGTGTGTTTTCTCAAATACTGAGTCTACAGCACAGACCAGTTAAATAGTATTTCTGTGCTGTTAAAAAAAATTTCTGAAAACTGTCTAAAACATATTTCATGTTAAAAACAAAATAGAAAAAGAGAAGAAAATGTGTTGACTTATGTAATCAGAATAAATGGGAACATTCTTCTCAGTCAAATACAAGGAAAATGATAACCAAACATAATTCCCAAAGAGGCTTTTTAAGGTTATTTTTGTTTAGTTCTGGTAAGGAAAATCAAGAAATGATACAATATTGGAAGAGAACATTGCAGCTAAGTTTGAACAAAGGTGGTGAAGGTACATAAAATAAACTTAGATGATTGTTGAGCTACTTCAGACATTACCCAAGAGGAAACTGAAAGGGAGATATGAAAGTCTTTTGTACAATGTAAAAAATGTATTGACTATGAGAAAAACTTACACACAAAGTGGTTAGGTAACTTCCAACCCTTTCTTTCTATACTCTATAAATTAGGAAAGCTGTTAGAAAGCTGTAAAATAGTTGTTTTCAAAAGAACATCCAGATTATTTACTTTTTATTGGCTTTCTGTTGACAATTGCAGAAGGTACATTTGTACACAGCAATACTTACCAGCACCTGAAAAATAGTAGAAGTCAGTCAGCCTTTGTCAAGAGCAAACTGTGTTGAGTCTTTGATTTCCTTCTACAAGAAAGAACAGAGGTGCAGCAGTTGTAATTTCTTTTTGGTAATGTTTTTTATACTGTCTCATAAGCAAGCTCAGGAACGTGGCCTAGATGAAGCTAGGACCTAGCGGAGAGCTGGCTGGATAGCCATAATCATAGCAGAATTATTAATAATTCATTGCCATGCTTCAGTAATAAGCTGGATGATGGAATGTGCTTATTAAATTAAATCTGCAGTCCCCATGAAACTGAAAGGATCTGCAGGTGCATTGAAGGACAGGATAGAATTCAGAAAGGTCTTGAGAAACTGGAGAAACAGCCTTAGAAAACACAGTGAATTTCAACAGGAGCAGCAGAGGAGTAGTGCACTAATGCAAGAATAATCAACATTGCTCACGCAGACTGAAGAGCAGCTGGTTAGGAGGGCTTCTCTGGAAAAAAACATCTGATAGTAACAGTGGCTCATAAACTTACCATGAAGCAGTGGTGTTGTGCTGTTTTGAGAAAAGCAGAGATTGTGTTAACAGGAACAGGCTCTCAAAGAGAAGCATAATTTTCTATAGCAGCATATAACCCAACCTTCTTGAACTTGGCACTTGTTTTGGCAGCATGCCGTGATAACTGAATTTAAATAGTCTTAGGGGGGTTTACTGTTGCCAACAGCATTGCTGCTGCATGCTGTAACCTGGTGGATCAACAGGAAAACAGAGCCAAGCTTCCCTCCATCTAATCACAAGGCAAGCCAAGGAGCAGGAGGTCCCCCAAGATCCATGGGCTGGGAGGGAGTTGAGTTTCGTACCCCATAACCACAACAGAGACCAGTGAGTGAAAATACAACCATCATATCCTCTTCTTCCCACTTTTTATGAGGTAACGTTGGCGGTTAACACCTAAATCAAACAGTAGATTTAAGCTTGTGGGTCCCAAATACTGAAAAGAGGGGCAACTTAATACATGCTTCCTCTTAACAAAGCTTTCTGATAGCTTGTTCTCACACCGTGTATGGGCTTCTGTCAGTCACATCAGTAGCTGCATACATCTTTTTTGTGTGTCTGCTTAGGGCTTGAGATTCAGCTAAGCAGCCAGGTAGAATTCATAACACAAAATATACTGCAGAATTTAATGAGTGAAGAATACATAAATTTATTTTTGTCAAACTGTATTGCACTTAAAATACATATATATACACATGTGTATGCACTTGAAGCTCAACGTAACATTATTTCTAGCATTCCATTAAAACCTGTTCATCCATTGCTTAAGTTTTAAAACAGTATTTTATGACTTGAAGAGTAAATTATAAAGAAATGACCATCAGTTGCAAGATTTCTCAATGAACAGTCAGGCAAATGGTCAAGCATGTAGGCAAATGTAATTTATTTTCATTAGTGATCTGGACAGAGTTTTAAAGCTACCACTAAATTTAACAGTAATATCTAACTGAAGATAATGAAAATAGAGGCAGAAAATTGAAAAGTCATGTGGGAAGGGCAGTCAATTAAATGCAATAGGAAATTCAGTAGCAAATAAGGGTTGTATTTCTAGGAACATTAGATATAGACATTAAAAAAAAAAAAAAAGAAATAAAAGATTACTTGTGACCCGGAATGCAGCCTTCTGGAGATTAGTTGAATAGGAGGGAGAAAAACCTTGGAACTCTGGCTCTGAACAACTAATGCACATCTCATGTTGGGGTACATCCTGCATTGGGTGCAGGGGGGTGGGGGGGAGGCAATAGAGCTGCTTAGTCCTCAGCAGCTCCATTCATGCCTCTTGTGTTTTTTGAGCACCGGATGCGAAGCTCAATAGGAAGGAGGAAGAAAATCCATAGGTACTCCACTCTTCATCTTTACCACCTTCATACAAGAGAGGGCAGTATTGTTATTCAGGAAGACTAGTAAGAAACGGATTAATTCATCAGAAAGAGATCAGTATCAAATAATTAGTTTGCAATAAAAATGTTTACTGAATTTTGACTCAAATATTATTTGTGTGAGATATCCTAAAATTAATCTGTAAAAAACATAGTATCTCTGGTAGGCACAAAATAAAGTAATAATGTGATAATGTGATGAGTAATAAAGTGATATTACTTATCACACTGATCAGAAGCTTTCAACGAAATGTAAGGTTTTATTGGTTAAAAAGAAGTGATTGGATGAAATTGTATAGAATTTGTCAAATGTGTAATACAGATTCTTTTATATGTTAAGGCTGGTTAAATACTGCCTGTTTTTACACTGTTACTTTGTTATATAATTGTCTTTTTTTTCTTCTTTTTTTTTTTTTTTTCTGGGTATCAGGTTGACAATACAAAACAAGTTTCCACCTTTCAGGAAGTGATTCGTGGAGAGGGGATATTACCTGATGGTGGAGAATACAAGCCACCTTCTGATACACTCAAAAGCAGAGACTATTACTCGGATTTCCTAATTACACTGGCAGTGCCCTCGGCAATAGCACTGGTGCTTTTTCTAATACTTGCCTATATCATGTGCTGCCGACGGGAAGGAGTGTGAGTACTTTAACACACTAATAAGTAATTGTAGATTTTTCTAAGATATAATGCATAGAAGACTTTTTGTTAGAAGAATTCCATTCAGTTCATTAAAAACATTTAAAACAGGCCAAAAGGTATCTTCTTGAAATACTGAACTGTTTCTCATCTAAGCACATACAGTAATTTCTAAGAGAATGGATGTAGGGTCTTTAATTATTCTAGTTGAAAGGGTTAAAAATCTCAACATATGCACAAAACTCCACAAAATCTCCACATACGCACAACTCTCCAAAATGCCCCAAACAAATAAAATACTAATAAAGGAGATTCAGGAGAATACTAAGTAATTTCTAAACCACTAACTTTTATAAAATAAGTCTGCTTGAGGATATGAACTGAATTTAGACATATTATAAAAGAAAAACACATAAAAGGAAAGCAGCAAGTAACGTAATTTCTGCCATTTCTTACACAAACTACAATTTCATTTTGTCACAGAATTTATTTTAGCCAGAAGCTTGTTCTTTAACTTGCATTTTCATTTCTCTGTGTGTGTGTCTGTGTGTGTGTCTGTCATCAGTTTCACATTTCTATACGTGCGTTCACTGAGGCCTCATCATAAACCCAGTTGCAAATGCTGCCAAGTTGCGTTTAGCAATAACCTTGTCAGCATTTCTACATCATGTACTATTTTCATCATCAGATAGATTTAATGTTCCAACTATCAATGCTATTATTTAATTCATAAATTTTGTTTTGTTTTTAGGGAAAAGAGAAACATGCAAACACCAGAGTAAGTGTCTTCTTTCCTGTTATTTTTCTTTTACCATTTAATTTTCATTCTCAGTAGCTTGTCATGCTTCATACATGTGTGTCATAATCTTCTTTCATTCTCTCTAATCCCTGGTTTAATTCATAAATGTGAAAGCTGCTTTTAAATCTTGGCAAGGATAAAAGACCAGAATAAAAAGGGTTTGAAATTAACGACTGTCAATTCAAAATAAAATAGTGCTGTTAGAATAAATATGTTAATATGTAATTTATACTCCTGGTTATTGGACTTCCCGGCCTATATCTTAAAGGCAGTGGACAGGAGAACAAATATCCTGGAAGGTATCCAGTGCCTATACTATGGAGTGTTCTAAAATTAATCTATGAGTTTTTGTGAATCTACCACAAGAATCAGGAGTTAACCCAAACTTTTATTTTAACTGCAGCAAATAAATGGAACATTAGCAGTAAACTGCAGAGTCTTGGATCCTATGAAAACTACTTATCCAGACAGCAAAATCTAATGGAATAATTACTGCCTTAAAAAATTAAATAAATCCAATATTTATTAAATTAACTATGTAAAGGTTTATAGTAATTGCTGCACTCTAGAGTCTGTAGCATGCATCAAAGGCCTTGTATATTTAAGAAACATTGTAAATTGTAAAAGTCTGTCCATTTTGACAGAGCATTTAAAATATGTATTTACTATTTTATTTCCTCTTGACATAGCATCCAGTTGGTGCACCACAGTGCTATACAGAAATCAACCAAAGAGCTTCGTGACATGTCTAAAAATAGAGAGATAGCATGGCCTCTTTCAACGCTTCCTGTGTTTCACCCAGTCACTGGTGAGATTGTACCACCCCTTCATACTGACAGCTACGATAATACCAGTATGCCACTGATGCAAACACAGCAGTAAGTATTTAGATTTTATTTTTTAACACTTGTTATGTTGCACAATTTAACTATGGATTCCAGTGCTTGTCATCTGAAATGTGTTTATTATGGAGGTATCAGTAATGACTCTCTACTTCAAGATTGCTCTGATGTTTGCATTTCAAGCAGAAAGGCAGGCTTTCCGTTATAAAATTAAATGGCTGGGTTTCAGTCTGCAGACTTGGCAAGAAGCTTTGTGTGGAACAGTTAAATTTCTGCATATTTTGGAGAAAAACCACTTTTGACAAAGGAATCATTTAAAACTGTTCTATGTTAGACACCCTGCCTCGTAACCCATGTCTTTGGAGTTCGATATAAAACTACCACTGGGTTGGTGGTATTTTCATACCAGAAAAATCCAGACTTTGTAAGTAGTTAGTCATGTACCTGTCACATGTGGTTTATGTTTGAAATGTTAACACTGAACAGAAGAGCATATTCCATTACACAGATAATAAATATAGGCTTGCCAAGGAAAATGCTCAGAGCTCTCAGCCGTTTACATTGTTGTCAGCCTCTCTCCAAGACAGAAACCAGAAAAATATTCATTTCTGTTCCTTAAAGTTCATTTATCAGTAACTTAATGAAACTATCAAGACAGACCCATCTGGTGCTTTGCACGTGTTCTAATTCAGACGAGTCGGTAGCGCTGTAGGAAAAAGGTATTTCTAGAAACATTTGGTCGACGTGTCTGGAGTTGAGCAGATCTGAGGCAGTGGTCTCTGAAGCAGCTGGTGTTGTTTCTCAGGGCCGTGTTATGACACTAGCTCCAGTCGGTAGTTCCTCAGCTGGCAGGCCTGCATGGCCCCAATCATACTGGTCCAGTGCCAGCACTAACTTGGCCCTAATTTACAGATGCTTGCCTTGAATGCCCTTTATAATGTAGATACGTGCTAGAAGAGTGTTTTCCTCTCCCTGTCCCAAAGCTAAATTCTCCAGAAAGTACAGCTATATAAATTATCCCTTGTACAACTACTGCAAAGTGCTCTACCCTGTCTTTAACAGTTTCTCCTCTATTCAGAATAGCAATTTTTTATGACTGGGGTGCCAAAGCCTGTGCCAAAGGCTTTCTTGAGCTGTACATTGAGTATTTATCCACTTCACCTACATTCCAACCCCTAATTCCTTTCTGTAAAAACAACCTTAATATCTGGTAGGTGTTAAAACACACACTTAAGCAGGACACAAAAATGTGACTTTGCCTTGGTAAGTGAACTGATCCGATATGTAGAACTAGCTGACTGTTCATTCATTCCACAGTCAATAATTAACTTGCAAATACTGTTACCTTTTCTGTATTCATCACTTATGGAAACCAAACTTTGCATAACATCAGGAACCTGCGGTGACTCTTGTTACCTCTGGCGTTTCACCAAGCCCTGAGCCTTTGAACCTAGTTGACAAGTGAAATAATAGGAACTACCCCTTAGCACTAATTTCCTTTCTTTCATTGACTTGGCTAACCTTTTGACAGCTGTATTTGCATAGTTAAAATGGATTATTGCTTCATAAGCAAAAAAATGAAGTTTAAATACTGAACTTGCATGCAGACTTGCATGCATTCCTACTTCAGACTTTGTAGGAAGCATTAAAGATATTAAATTGTTTTTTGTAGGAACCTGCCACATCAGACTCAGATTCCACAGCAGCAGAGTGCAGGTCAGTACTGAGAGAATACTGTAAGTGACTGGTGCAGAGGAATCACTAGTCAAAATGTATACGGTCTATGGACAGTGGAAACCATTTTGAAATATAGTACAGTATTAGAGCATTGTCATTCCAGATATTTTTGATACACTAGTGAAAATTTTGGGATGGGACTGATTGAACAAGTAGGAGAAATGCTACATTAAGATTCAGCATGAGACACTGGAATCTGGTACAGCTAAGTTAGAAACCTCCCCATATAAATAATTTTCTGTTACAACATGAAGCTACAGCCAGATTCCCAAATACGGTTACACTGTTCAAATTCTCTAAAACTTGATCGGAAATCAAAATTTCTAATTCTCACCAATACTAGTTAAGCTCTGAAGAAGGAGCTCCTTATTGCTGTTACTAAACATAAAGAGCTGATAGTGGGGAATCTGTGGTGAGGCATATATCCATGCTGCATGTTTCCCATGTCTTAGTCACCACTTTTGCATAATTTTCACAAATCCTAGTGTACTGACGGAGGTTGTGAATGATCCCATCAGAGTATCAACTAAGGCTGACTGTTCTCTCTAGTTAGTGTATCAGGTACGAGAAAAAGCTACAGCTGTAGCCATGTGAAAGGGAATAAGGATCATACAAGGAAAATGTAGAGGCTAAAATATAATTTTTGAATATTCAAAGAGCTATTTAGGCAAAATTCTAGAGATATGTATATATTGAACGTAACAAGGGAACTACAGCTCTGAGAGGAAGATTTGTTTTACCTTAGGAGTTCCATAAGCAACTCTTTCTTTTCATTCAAAATCCTTCTTCTTCATTACTGCTTTCGGGGATTAAAGGAGAATATCGTATGACAACATTTCAAAGATTTGAGGCAAGTATATAATAGACGCTTCTGCCCATGTGTTTTTTTGTTATCTGGAAATTAAAAACACATTTATAAAAAAACCCAACCTGACTGCAGTTCTGCTAGCTTTGCTATTTGTGTGCTTTATTATACATACACTGGAAATGGTGGATGACCCTGGCAGTCAAAAGCCTCCAGCACTGGTTTGGGTTGACATTTAGTATAGCTCTTAGCACTCACTACTGCCGGCATTTAGAAGGCAGAATAAAAATGTCACACGGTTCAGCTCTTCTGTTATGACTGTTTTGTTACAAGGATTCCAGTCTGTCTTGCAGTAAAAAAGATGCAAAATCACCTGGTAGTACTGTATGTTGACAGCAGTGAGAAATTTTCAAAAAGGTATGAAATACAAGCTAGCATGGGTTTGTCGCCTGCCAGGCGTGCTGAAGAACTGCCATAAAAATAGATCTTAAAAATTCTCTTGTGTCTGTATTTTCTGTAGTACATCATTTTGGTAGAATACATCTGTTCCTTCATATTCATCGCAGATGCTGCCTGTGACAAGCTCTTGGAAATTGGGGCAGGGGGAAATGTATTTGGGACAGACAATGTTTCCTCTTCTTCTCTTAGTTTACAATTACACCTTCCTTCCTAACTCAGATGTGCAGATGACACTGCAAGCACTTCCATGACATGATGGCACATGCCTCTTGGAGTTTATCTTCTAAAGGATATCTATGACTTGCATTGTCAGAAGGTTAGATTTTTAGAAAGTTACAAAATTCAGGCACTCCTAAGATTTTTTTAGTAGCATCAGTACAAACTTAGCAATCAATTTTATTGATCTGTTCAAATAAGAAATTTACAATACTAAACCACTTAAGGCCAAAAAGCCTATAGAACTAGACATTCATTGTTTAATTTTCTTCCTTTCCTACAGAAAATTCCCAATAATATACTCAGGATTATTAACATACTATCAGTCACCACTGTGAATAAGAAGATACTTCTATTTTAAAGCTTCAGTAGACCATACTTAGTAATTTGAAGAGCAGACCATGTCTAATAACCACTATCCTCTTCAGGAACTGTCTGCATCCCCAATAAGAAAAATTTTTTTTTTAACCTTATATAATAATGCAGACTTATAGCTGACATAATGGTCGACTGTTTCACAAAGTTAAAACTTAATTGGGAAAGAATTGTCTGAAAGGTCAGAACTCCCATCTAACGTTTATATTACACTGCTGAAAGTTGCTACTGGTCTTCAATATGAAAAGGTATATTAAGTTTTATAATTGTCTGTGTGAATTGGCAAAATTTACGAGGACTGTTTTAAGGTGCTTAGATGAAAAAGTTTATAGGATATTCCTATAATGCAAAAGCCTAGTGCATGTACCCTGCATACTGGATTTTCCATTTTGAGCTTCACAGTCTCCCTATGAAGTCTGTTAGATCCCAAATAGACAGATAAGTTCCCAGTTAAACAATCTTTTCCCAGATCTCTTCCTTCCCAGAAGAAAGCAAGCAAAGGTTTTTCATGTGTATGTTGTCTTTTGGTCCAGGTTGTACTTGCAGTGTTTCTCCAATGTGGTTGTTGATAAAGGACTAATAAGTACTATTTATGTTACCAATTGACAGTTCAATATTGTTGAAGCATCATCTGCCACTGATGGATTATATAAATTCTCATCTATTTGCAGGTAAATGGTATTCCTGAGGAAAGAAAACTAACAGAAGCAATGAATTTGTAATCAGAGAAGGCAGCAAATTGTCTTATTTCCTTACTTGTTCTGATTGATGCATGAGTTTTTCTGGTGTATATTGTGCATGCCCACAGTATTAAGATGATCTCGGTGCCAGAGAGTATGATCACTTCCATATAACTAATGTACTGTATGCTTTTGTACTTTGGACATTTTTGACAATTTGTAAACACTGATAACTTTTTATATTTGTTACATTCAGAAAATAATCTTTCAAATATATGTATTAATAAATATATCTTTATTCTGTCTTGTGATCTCTCCTGAAAGTTTTAACAGGGAAATCAGAACTTCAAAATAAACACCAGGTTCAGAGGATTTCAGACTCTCTTCAATGGGATGATATAAATGCCTTACATTTGCACACAAAAAGCAGTAATGTATAAGCATGAAAACTTGTGCAATATGAGGCTCAGAAATAGTATTCCAGATGTACTAGGCATTAATTTTGTAGAGATTATCAAAATGTAATGAGCAAAGTTATTTTTGAAAATAATAAACAAAAAACTAAAACTGTTCCTGTTGAAAATTGGATTTCTGTTCCTTTACCAGATATTTAACCTATTTAACAACTTATAAGCAATAAAACATTTAAAATCTGTCCATTCATTTATCTGGTTATGTTGGAAGAAACTGTTACAAACTCCTGTAGGCAGAAATTAATGTCTACAAGTAAACAAGGGTAAACTTTGTTACAGTATACATGGACTAACTTTTAACTCTCGAAAAATTTTTTTGTTAATATTCCTGATGCCCCGATGCAGTTTATTTTTTATATCCTCCACATTCTTTGTTCTGTTCAGAGCAAAAAGAGTTCTGGGAGAACTAGCTACCCAATAAACCAAGGATTATTTTTTAGCATCTTAAAAAGGAGTTGATTAAATACATACTTTCCTGGGAGGTGGCTACTTTGAGAGGCATTTGTCTACACAGCAGAAAGCTTAATAATACGAAGTTTGTTAAAAGGAAATGAACTGAGGTTTCCTTATTTTTTCAATAGATGGTGACAGTTTATCTCCTGACATTGTTTTGCACATTTTAAATGAATTTTTCTGATGCTTCTTTAAATCCTCAAATAGAGCATAACGCAGGACTTCAGGGTCTCCAGCTATAACACCTCACACCAACAGTTCTTGGGGTTTTACCTCAAAGCATCATACTGTTTTAAGCTGACACTTATACTTTGTCTTTTTTCTGTAATATTTTCTCTTTCAGAAGCTGTATGTTCATCAGGACATTGCACTGTAAGCAGAAAGCTGCGTCTGCTTTAAAATTGCTAAATGCTGGCTACATTTCCTTAGCTGAGGTTTCTGCTAAGAGAAATTCTGAGTAATTTAGGAATTTAAGACTGAGACTAAAAAAGAAACTGTAAAATAAGGTTATTAGAGTTTGCAGGAAGACCAAAGTAGTCACTGGCTTTTTTTTTTTCTTTCTTTTTTTCTTTTTACAATTATGACCCTGTTCCTTCAAAACACAAAACCATATTTTGTTTGCTTAAAAATGAACATAATAATGATGTGCTTATAGGCTTGGACCTGAAGGCAACACTTTGGCAGATAACTAAAACAAGTCTTGAGCTGCTTTTTAGGTACATTTTGTGCAACAAGTATAACTATTGCAGCAAAATATATAATCAGTGCTCAGTACATTGTACATACATACGTATATATTGTCAAGCCTTAAACATCAGATTTTGCAAGACTACCCTAAATCCTAAGCACAATCCACAGAATATGTTAACAAATGCATCGAGCCATAGGAATAGTGCCAGTGGTTACTATCCTACGAGAAGTAGCTCAAGCTACGGTCATGTAAGTTGAAAAACTAAGTCAGTTTCTGAAACAGTTGGGATAAAGAAAGCCATTCCTACTTACTGTCAAGGTGGCACGCATCACACCTACCTCATCCAAAAGGTACCAAGGAGGAGCTTTCATCAGTCAGCCAGCCTCCTGAGACCCCTCCTTTTTTCCAGCAGCTTGGATGCTTATCGGTGAAAAGTGAATTAGAAGACTGCAGACTGACATTTATAGTAAATTAAAAATTTACCTCTCTTATCCAAGCTGTGAAAAATTTGAGTACAATCAGCATTTGGTTTCTACTACTATTTTTGAATGTATGAGCTGTCAGTGCTTTGAAACAGAAATGAATGGAATGGATTTTAAATAATGATTTTTAATGCAACATAAGACTAAACTTTGTAAATAGTATTGGGTTTGGATCATAACAATTTCTGATAACTTGAGGATGACATGACAATCAATTAAATACCAGCTGAGCTGCTCCCTTCTTGTTTGTATTAATATGTAACAGTGCTAATATCTTTAAGGAAATTTCTTAAACTGTTACATAAGTGCACAAAGAATCAGTTTGTACCAGTGAGTGCTCCACCTATTCTGAAAAGAATCTAATGATGTAGGTGACTTGGGTATTAAGCACACCTGAACTATTTTATGATTGAAAGCTTCATTCATTTGAGGTAAGTTTAATAACAAATTATTTATTTTTACTTACTAAATAATTACTGTGGAAGCATAGATTTATAAAGCTGGCTAAAGACACTTATGGCTAAAGAACTAGTAATAGTTAAAAGTGCTGATAGTTAAAACAGTAAGTTCACAGCCTCTTTTAATGATGTACAATGACAGTATGAATTGATATTGTATTGATTAAGTGACAGTTGCAACCAAATTAAATACAAAGCACTACAGATGTCTGTAAATATATGAAATGTAAAATGTAATAAATAGGAAAACATTAAGTAGTGATGTTGCTGCCTGGTTATTTTACATAATGATGTCTGAACAACTTTGTGTTACAGTTGTTAACATTATGGACAGTGATACTGGAGGGTAAGTGTCTTAAGAACAGAAGTGGAGCTGATTGTGCAGGGTTTCTGTTTAACTGGGGGAGATGCCTAAAGCGGTATTGTAACTGGAAGGGATGGAGAGTATTTGCACCACAATGCAATCTACCACAGAATAATCTTTCTTCCTGCATTGCATCTGAAATAATCTCTGGTACAAGTGAATATCTGCCCTTCATTTGAAATAATAGTATCCAGAATATCACTTTGGAGAAACTGCAATACTAATCTGTAATTGAAGGTAGGCATAATAGTGAACTGTAGCCCAGCTAGAGTCAAGCAATAAAAAGTTTTTACTTAATTGATGCTGCTCCCATTAC